>NC_090440.1:1716983511-1717293392 GCF_031143425.1 Pleurodeles waltl
GGTGGACACTTCTGTCTCTGAATTTTTCTCTTTAACATCTGCAAGGGAATTGAACCAGTTATGTACAAGCCATGTGGCAAACCAAACGGCTAAACCATTGGCAGTGAACCAAGAATCAGTGTAAAAATGACACTTCTCAAGCAGCTCTTGCTTTAAAGTCTGACACACATTGTACAACACGGTTCCTTCTCCTGTGCTAGACAACAACTCTTCAGTCAATGAATCATTAGTCAAACGAACATGCTTTTTATCCTCAGGGGACACGAATTCAAATGGTGCACTCAATTTCACTGGTGACCCTTTTAGCTGTGGTACTCCCTGCACCCTCTCCACGTCCTAAAAAGGGGCTTGTGACACCTGTTCATGTAGGGCTGCAATGACTCTAGCCCTGTCATGCATGTACCAGATCCAGTATATGATACTAGCCTCCTGTGCCTGTCTTAAACTGTGCCACCCACCTCCCATGTCGTACAATCAACTTACTTTGTGTGGCGAGGAGGACGTCCGCCAGGGAACGGGACCAGGCACTTGCACCACCGACAGCGCCCGCCATCAGGACACTGCCAGGCCGTGTTACAGGTTGTGTCCTTTTGGCGGGCGGGGCCGGTGGTGGAACTGCCTCTGCGCCTCCAACCGCTAGCATGACTACTGGAGGATTTCCACTCAAATTGTGGCCGAAATCCTTCAGTACTTGTAATATGGTGGTTGGAAGACTGCCAGCACTGGCGGTCTTCTGGCAGCCACGCCTGTGGCTTCGGCGGTCTTAGGAAAAGACCTCTGAAGTCATGATGAGGGCCTAGATTCTTCTGAATACTTTCTTTGCATTCTTTCCTTAAGTTCAAGGCAGACATCCCAAATAGTATTCTTGCTGGTAGGAGTTTCCACTTGTGGGAGGTTGTCAAATGCCTGCTAAACCTAGATGATTAAATAAAAGTGCTAGTTTTCTTATGGCAACTATAGCAGTCAAATAGTTCTCAAAAATGCGAAGCCACTGTTTACATTTTATTTCTGGTCTACCATTACTTTGAAGAAAAGGCAGAGACTGGACTACACTTTGATTTGTGGCCATTTTGTTAAGTTTTTGATGATCAAAAAAGCAGTATTTACCCAACACACCTCTTTTTTCAATAAATCGTGTTTGAGAATAAAACAGTATATAAAACAGACTTCTAACTGTAAACCCACCAGTGTTTGTCAGTTATGCTGCAACCAAATTGCGTATATTGGCCCAAACCAGTGTGCACCGAGACTCGACAACACCAGCACTGAGGTAATATTCATTAAGCATTGGATTCCCCAACTTGAAATGACCCCCGATGTCAGGGTATTGAGGTAAAACACTGTTCCATGTGGTCACTTTAAGTTTGAGCACTTCTCACATTCAGGTGTGCAGCAGAGCATGGCGTTCACATAACGTCAAAACCATTCACGTCATCTAGAGGAATGAAGAACTCTTGGAGTTCAAACATGCACACATCAGACATCTAACCACGGCCATAAAAAAGTGCAGACATTTCTTCAACACAATCATAAGATTAGTCGTCAACCTTCCTCAAATGTGCTTCAAGTTGGTAGCAGTCATCTTCTTGAGATGCAGATGTTTCCTTAGTTTGTAGAGAAATCTCCACACATCTCAACCAAAGTTAACACACCAATGGCAGCTGCTCTCTACAACCCAAATTCTGGTACCAAATAAAGGGCCTGATTTAGAGTTTAGCAGAGGGGGTAACTCAGTGGCAGCTCCTCCGCTAAGGTGGAGGAGCATCTCCCAATTGATCTGAGCAGTGCAAAAAAGGAAAAATAAAATGATAATAACACAATGTTATCATCATTTTATTTTTCAGTGTGGAGCTAGATTAGGGCGGGGTGGGGTTGGGCTGTGTCACAGGAAGGAGGAGCGATAAGTGCACCATAAATGCACATGATGATTTCCAAACAGACATGTGCACTTAGCATTTCTCCACCCCGTTGTATTGTACAACTCAGTGGAGAACATGCACAGGCTTCCACTTCCTGTTTGAGTGCCGAACCAGGCTCCTCAGATCAATCACAACATTGCTGCCATTCTGGTGACAGCAGCATTGTGATTCACCTAGGGGAGTTTGGGAGCCTGTGTGCTTCCATGCTGCCGGGAGTCAGGAAGGAAAGAGAACGGAGGAGAGACGGCAGCCGTACAGAGGTTAATGTTCTTTTTTTTTTTTTCATCCCCCCACACCCCACCACCCCTGTTCCGTAGCAGCCACCACTAGGGTTACTCTGTCACAAAATGTGACAGATATCCCGTCCACCATGTTAGGATCCCATTAAAGTCATTGGAGATCGTAATACAACAGATGGGATATCCGCCACATTTGTTATGGAGTAACCTACCTGCTATACTCTAAATCAGGCCCATAGTATTTTGGGTGGAAAGGAAGCGTGTGCAAAGAAAAGAGAACCCAGCCTGTATTTTCTGAAGGTTTATTCCATTATCTCATCCCGGTACAGCAAACAAGCCTGTATGGTTCCCACATCAGTAGCATCTGATCTGTTGAGATCCTGGTACCACAGTTATACTCTAAAAGCACATTGAACACCTTGCAATAACAAATTGAAATACAAAATTTTACAAGTACTATAAGCAAAAGCCTTCCAGGATCTAATCAATGACTTTTGGGTATAATATTGGATGCAGATGTGTGTTGTTTGTTTTTCAGTCTGTTGTTTATTTTCAAAAATATTTTGTTGCATATTTAATTACTTTAGTTCATAAACACAACATACTTTAATGCAGGTACAAATGGTGAATGATAATGATCACAAAAAAAACAATAGCAAGATGCAACTGGCCAGTCCTCTTACACTCTTGAATTAATAGTGCTGCCTCTTAGCATGGGACTCTTCTAGATTTATAGCATATTTAAGATTCTGTTTTAAGTAAACTAAACTAACTCAAAAGGAAACTACACAGACTCAAAGGGCACTGGAAGTTATATTTTGTGCCATATGAGAGATTCCATATTTCTACATCAAATACAAGAAAAACTGGAATTAACATCTGGAACAATAAGAACAGGGTCCCAGATTCCGAACATATATACAACGCCAATCAGATTAGTTCAGGATGGACATCAGTGAATAATAAAGATGAAAGAAAGACTAACTGGGTTGTGTGGAGGTTCAACAAAACTATTAAAGGAAGCAAGCAAATAGATAAGTGCAAAGAAAAAAAAACAAGCAGGATGAATGGCAAGGCTCTTTTCACATTATTCAGGGTAAAGAAACCGAAAACTGGATATATTGGAACATAAGTTTGGAGAGGGTACTGATTGAAAGTAAATGCAGGAAGAGAGGCGAACAAGCAGCATTGCAGGAATGAGGAATAAGATAAACCAACTGAGAGTAAGTGAGTTAAAGTGTCTACAAAAAAGAATGATTGGTCTAAATTCACAAACCTATTAGTTATGGTCAAAGTTTTTATGAAGGAATATGGAACTTGATACACTTTGGAAAATGTGTGAGTCAAAACTGATTTGCGTGACATTGTTCTGAAGGCAGTGGTGGTGGTTTTTAAACTACTGATTTGAAGTCTACTAATGACATGTCAGGGCAGTTGAGTAAACAACCCTGAGAGAGGAGATTAATACATTAACCAACGTATGTAAAAGATTATATTCTTCAATTAATTCTCAACTGTAACTAATTGAATTGTATTCATTTAGAAGTTATGCATATTTGTAGATATGGGATTGTTTTTTAGCTATTCCTTGTGACTCATCTATCTCTCTTCTTGCAAAGCAGATGCCCTCTTTATTTTCATGGTTAAGATTTTGGTTTGGAAGAAGCTCAGTTGTGGGACCTTCATGTAGTAAGGTTCTTAACAGAGTAAAACAGTTCATGCTACCCCTTCCGTAGTCTGTTGCTGACTGAGAGGTGAATGGGGCACATACAAATCAACTTAATTTGAATGTACATCATATAGGCCCTCATTATGAGTCTGGCGGTCCACCCGCCATATTATGACCGTGGCAGAGCCACCATGGTCGGATCATCCCCACTGCCAGGCTGCCACCACCAGGCAGCCTGGTAGTCTCGGCGTTTCAAATCCGACAGGGCAGAGCTGTGATTATGAGTCCCATTCCACCAGCCTTTCCATGTCGGTTAACCCCGCCATGGAAAGGCTGGTGCAATGAGGGACTCAGGGGCCCCCCATGCACAGCCCCATCGTGTATTTCACTGCCTGAATTAGGAGCTGGGCATCAATGTAAAGGTCCTGTTTCCTGCTGGGTTGGTGGGCAGAAACAGTGTATCCGCCCGCCAGCCCAGTGGGAAACTCAAAATAGGACCGGCAGGGACTTGACCAAATTGGCGGTCAAATTGCGACACCCCCGCCTGCCAAACTCATAATGACTCCCATAGTCTCAGGGGTGTGGAATTTAATAAAATATCTACTTGTCCATGGGACAGGTTGCTTCATTAATCTACTTGTCCTGTAAAAAAAAACTCTACTTGTCCCTTTGGTGCCATGTGGTGCAGCAACAAATTATGGCAGTAACCTCATTATATGAGAGTTCTGATAATAACCTCTCTGATTATGCTGGGGCTAGTACTATAGCAGGGCTTGAATACTAGCAATTTTAAGTCCTATTATAGCAATTTGCTTATTTTGCCACTAGTTCTAGGGCTAGAATGCCTTTGAATCTGTCAAACCTACTAAAAAGCATGTTTTAAGGATTTTCACCAACTCTTCTCTAATATTCTCCACATCAAGAAAGGTTGGAAATTTACTCCTGACAAGGGCAGAAGTAGAAGTTCTTCCAGGGTTGGGAAAAAAGTGGTTGGAGGGAAAGTGAAGACACCACGACTGATATCGATGCCGGAATTTGACACCTTGGTAAAATCTGTGGTCCTGACCACCCAATCCACTCAAATACGCAATTCAAGGCTGACTGCCTACCAACACACGCCGAGACCAAGAGAGCAGGGAGGCCAACGGAGGACAGGCAAGAGCGGAGTCCGGTGGCTGTAGGCAGCTGCCGCCAAGAGTGTGCCCACAGCCTTGCAGAAGCGGCCCGGCAAGTGCTGGGTACGGTTTGCAAGGCTTTGTTGAGCCTCACTCCTAGTGCTTAGCCATTTCTCTGCCCAGATCTCGCTCAGGCCCAGCTTGCCCCACCACCGACTTGCTATTCCTGATTACCTAAACCGTAGTTGACTTTGTCCATCCTGCCCATCTTTACCCACTTCTGTCTATCTCTGTCCATTTCTGTGATACAGATGCCAACACAGATGTCTGCAACACAGCCTGCAATGCAATGCAATGTAACGCATTCAACACTGCCTTCACTGCCTCCATAGCCCTCAAATGCATCCTCATTCATGGACACAAGCAGCGTTCAAACCATGCAAGGCCATAGATAACGGCATAAGAAAGCGCTCAGCCCCATTAAACAGATCAAACCCACACCTGCCTGCCTGGAAATTATCGTACTTACTGTCTTTCCAAAACTGATTTAACTAATGGCAAGGCCTCTCATGGCCAGACGGGCCTTTAACTCAGGACCATCGAGAACATTACTGAAAGTTCCCCAGAAAAATCCAGCAAAAGCAATCTCTGGAGGCTCATGCCCAGTTCTGTCCTAGCCCTGGAAGCCGTCCAACATCCTGAGGCTGCATCACTGGGACAATAACCAGCCCAAAGGCCTCACTAAAGTGACACTATTTAGCCCAGCGCAAAGCCACGATTTATTAACAGATAGATGCCTAAACAGGAACAGTGCTAAAGTAACAACAATAAGAGAGGGTAGGCCAGCTCAAAGAACAGCACAAAGAACAGTCTTGGACTTCTTTAAGAAAGCACCAAAACTACTGAAAGCACTCTTAGATTAGCCTTCCCCAGGTGTTACTCTAAGTGCCGTGAACCCCATTAAGCAACGCTCAGCAAAGCCCTTGGATCAGGCACACAATGGATCGGTCTAGCCGAAGGATGACACAATTATAGAAATATCAAACAATATTATAGACTCAAACCATACAAACTTTGATGAGTGGATTGAACACGGTATTAGAAATATTAGAAATGTCATCACAACCAGTTTTCTAAACCCTTCAGCTTCCCTGTGGGCTCCACACAAGTGGGAGCACAGGGTCCCTGCAGCTGCGAATCCCACAGCACCCAGTCCATTGACTAGATACCCATCAGAGAGAGATTGCCCTCACCTCAGAGTGAAACCAACAGGGCCACTTGCTTACACGCAAGACCCATACGTCACCACGGAAGGCAGACAGGGGGTCAGCAGTGAAGGAAAGTACACTGACTCGCTTGAAACCCAGCACTACTCGTCCAACAATCTTAGCCAGACGTGCTTACCAAGCACCCAGAAAAGGGTAGCCTCACTGATACTCCAAATGGATGACGACCAGAGCGATCTACTGGCATCAATCAATACAACCTTGACTGCCACAATAAATGTCTTTACTTCACAGTCGGACAAACTAGAGATGCTACTGGACCTCATACAAGTGCTAGCCAAATCCATCAATACGCTAGAGGCAAAGTTCACAGCTCTGGAACAAAGAGGGATTGGCATCAGCACTAAAGCACCCAGCATTACTACAGCTGCATGCCCTTGCACGCCAATAGTAGACAAACTATCTACCTTGCTGGAAGTACTGACTCCCCTGATATCCGAATGGAAAATAGCCCTGCAAAACTCAGGTTCTACTAGGCTGTCAGAGTCTGACCTAATGTGAGCCAAATCAGTGAATCAGACTTCAGAGGCCACACCAAAGTATAAAGCAATCCAAGATGTGCAATCATCTCCAACACCAATCCCATTTTCGGCCTTTCTGCTTCAGTCCAACAACTTGCCCAACCCCTCAAACACCAGAGAGAACATGCAAACAGAGCTCCATACTACTCCACAACAATCTTCCACTCCGCCCCAACAGGAGTTGGAGAGAGATACAAAGAACAGAGATCCACACTGGTCAAAGGCGCTATCAAAGAGAGCCAAAAAGAGATTTAAAAAGGCATAAAATAAAGCAACAAAGGAAAAACTGCAAGCTCAGCAAAGCATGGAACAAATCGGAGGGTTCCCTAAAGAAACAAGCACATATCCAATCTTTAAGTGCAGAACAATTGACAAAGAAAAACAGGAAAATCAGAAATCCCTGCAAGGGTTAGCCAATCAAACTATGCCGAGCTCTCTAAGAAACCAGTTACCAGCCCAAGCTTGCGCATATTATAATAGCAGTACATGTATGAAGCCCAATGAGCTGCCCAGCTATCTGACCTCAATAAAAGCTACACTAGATGCCAAATTTGTCACCTCCATTCACTCGGCTAAATCAGTTCTGGCCAGCGCCGATGTTTTGCCCTAAAAGCTCAAAGCCCAAAGGCCAGCGAATCCAGCACCTGGCATGTCATGACCTGATGTCACAGCTGGATTTAAATTGGGAAAATTAAAAGCTACCGAATTAAATAACCTGGAAGGAATGAATGCTCCACAAAACTGGCACAAACGCTGCCAAGCTAGTCCTTACACCCCAATACCGCTCAGAAGGCAACCATGATGTTCTGACTCGCTCAAACCTAATACGGTTACTTAAGGCACTACCAGAGGTGGCTAACATAAACTCTGATGAAATCTTGAGAGTAGCATTCAAGGTGCTACCATATTACAGTAAATACTGTGAATCAACTATATTGACCTTAAGCTCCTCTGCATTGGCCGAAGGGGTACTGATAAACCAGCTAACCCTCAAGGAATGGTGTATAATGATAGAGATGATTGCTCAGCCTAAATACCCCATCCCCTTAAAAAATCAAGAGAAATCTTACATCAAAAATCCAGCACTTATAGTATTTTAAAAGGGATGGACTACTCCAAGCCACTGGGGTCCAACAATAATTTTTCCATATGTACTTACCTGACTACAATGAATTGCATTAGAAAGGTGTCCCTCGAGCCTGGAAATGAAAACAGCACAATTTGGAGGCCCACTACTTCCCACAGTAATACCCAACAACACTCCTAGCAACGACAAACAGGCGCTGACAACGGAACATCAGTTGTCAATTGTCTCTTGGAATGTGGCAGGCCTGACAAGACTTTTGAAAGAGGATACAGATCAACAGCTCTTGAGGAATGCTGACATATTATGTCTTCAAGAAACTTGGCTAACTTCCCCATGGTAATTCCTGGATTTCATGAAGTGCAACAACTCGCAACAAAAAGAAATATCTTTGGGCGACCTTCTGGTGGCCTTTTAATATATCTAAATGTCAATCAAGATTTTAAAGCCTGCAAGGTTTTAACCTAAGATCCAATGCTGCAAGCAATAAGGCTGGAAATCCTTACACCAAAAGGCCATACGCTAAAATCCCTAGTAGTTAACCTCTTCTTCAACTTCTTCAGCCAAGTTAGAGCAGAAAGGATGTCACAACTAGCAGAGACCTTGGATGTAGTGCTCTGCAACCATGCTGGCTACAATACCATTATCTGCAGGGACTTTAACCTTAGATCCTTAGGAACAAGGTCAGATGCTCACCAGCCGGTATTTTCAAAAGCCGAACAAGTTCAAAACATGTTCAGCAAACACGGCATCTTTTCTATCCAGCATATTCTAGAAACAAGCTCCCTTGCACAGACGTTTCCAAAACCTTTTCACGGTAAGAGCACCTTGGACTACATCTTCGCCTCAAAGAAAGTTATTAAATGTCTGGTAACCTTTGAAATTTTACAAATTAATGCCAGCGAGCACCTCCCACTCATAGCAAATCTGGAGGTGAAGCCAAGGCATCTGGAAACCCAAAAGTCAATAGTAACCTCTTGGGGGGATGAAGATTTACAGACAATTAGGCAAATAAAATGGGGACCGATTGCAACTCCTGGAAAACTTCCAATGGCTCCACTCTGTTGACAATGTCGGGCAAAACCCTTCAGACTAACTGGCCAGAAATCACTAAGGATCTTCTACAATGAGCAGGATCCTCCATCGCCCCACTACGGAGCCACATAAAGGGCCTTCCTCAGCATCCCATAATGGAAAGCATGCGGAGACTTGGCAGACTGCAGAGATCATATGGCCCAACTAGGAACTCCTCAACAAAAACAGAGCTTGTATTAAGGCTATGGGCTCATGCTAGGCAACACAAGCAGCTGATCTGGTCCCTAAAACGCAAACACATGGAAAGGGAGTCTGCCTACATTTACTCACTGCTAAACAAATATAATAATGGCGAATTGTGGAGATTTACCTATGAACTAATGTGACAAATGAAGACTCCTGGATAAAACATGTAAAAAAACTACAGGCAGCCGACCCATTCCCCATAGAACGACAGAGGGATGAACCCTGCACGCATGATGATAACTACCCGGACCCGGGACTTGCCCCTTCTCCGGGCGAAATCACCATCATCCTGCTTAGAATGAGGGCATCTGGGGCCTGGGCCCCAATGTTACCCCAGCACTAATTTCCAAGGTAGATATGGAGCTTTAGTCACCAATACTTTCCTCCCTTTATTGCTCCTGCCTTGAGTCTCAGGAAATACCACCCACATGGAGGGGCTCTATATTACATCCAATCTATAAAAAGGGGATAGGCAAGATCCAGCTAATTATCGACTTATTGCCCTGTTGCACATCAAAGAAAGGGGATTCTCCTCAGTTCTCCTAAAAGAATTACAAAGCTGTATGGAAGCCACAGGGAGAGTTTGTTTCTGCCAAACTGGTTTCAGGGCAAATTCTACGACCATAGACAACGTCGTGGCCCTCTCCTCTTTATTATATCAGGCTGCTGCTAAGAATCCCCCCCCCCCACGTTTTACCTGCTTTGTGGATTATTCTGCAGCCTTCGATAAGGTGGACATGAATCTGCAATGGAGCAAGCTCCTAAGCTGAGGAATCCCCAACAAGCTATTAAGGGCAATAATTTGACTTTCTACATCCACCTGTGTTAGGGTCAAACAGTTGAACTCTGCCATCAGAAAGGAGATCCCCACCACCAATGGGTTAAAGCACGGATACGTGCTAGCACCCCTTTTATTTAACCTTTATACAGCAGATATGCCCCAGGTACTAAGACATGCAAATCTGATTCCACCAAAAATGGGGAACCTTAAATTAGCCCTTTTATAATATGCAGATGATATTGTGTTGCTGGACCATTAAAGAATTGGGCTACGAAAGGCATTAACTGCCCTCCATGGTTATAACCTGGCAAACCCAATGTTCATCCACATCATCTGAAGATAAAGGCAGAATTCATAATAACCAGATTATGCCAGATAAATAATCTCATAGAAAGTCCTTCTCCAAGGCTAATTCTCCAAGTACTCAGAGCCTCCCTTCTCCCAGCCCTAAACTATGGCCACAAAGCATATCCAGGACAGTTCACCACACTGGGGGATAAGCTCCTAGTTAAATCTTACAAAAGAGTGTTACCGCAATACATAAGGACCCATCTGATAAGGCTAGAACTTGGTCTAGAAGGCCAGAATTGGGCCCACATGGGCACCTACCTGAAATTCTACCATAGGATAATCATGGCCCCACCTAGCACTCTGAAATCATCTCTCTGCCCTATTTTTGAAACAAGAATGAATCCCCGGTCACAGTACCTAATTACAGCATTAACTGCCCTTCAAATAGATCAAGCAGAACTAACTAAATTGGTGCAGTCACGTATTTCTATCAAGTCTGTGCTAAAAAGACAGATAAAACCTCTTACCCAGGTAATTGACCTGAAAAAACTGAGCAACACTCCTGCAGAAGAAGCGGTGGTGGCATCTTACATGAATGGTTCACAGCGCTTAGCAGCTCAGCCATACCTGGCCAGCACAATAAGGAAAGCTTGTGTGACACAGATCATCACTACAAAGCTGTTTGGCCTGAAAATAAAGGAGCTGAACCCAAAATTAGCACTCTCTTTCTAAAATAACAAATTGCAGGCTCTGCGGATATAAATCAGAGACATTTAACCATTTGTTATGCTGCTGTACGGCAATGACGAATGCACATCGCACTTTATTAAGACCACCCTTTCTTAACCACAGCACAAGATCCTGCAATGAGGCCAGATCACTAGTGTTTGCCCTAAAGGAGCCAGCTGAACTGGCCAAATTCGGGAAGTTCATTTTTCAGCTGCAAAGAAATCTGAACGAATGCTCCACGCTCACCCAGACTTTTTAATTTAAATCAGACATTGCGCTACAAATGCAAATTAAATATTGCCAAAGCTATGATACTATTAATTCTTTGTCATTTTTAATTGTGTTTTCTAATTTTGAAATGTGATAATATATGCAAAGGTTTTAATTAAGTATGCATAATAAACTTACTTACTACTTACTTACAGTTTACAAATATCATCTAGGAGTATGAATTCCTGATCTACTTCTGTAAGTTCTTGTGAATTCATGAAAGCCAGTAATGCAAAGACATATACCATAGGAGAACTTTTGTGACTTTATTTAAGAATTGGGGCCCCTGTTAGGTCTGACGTTAACCAAGACATTTTTGTTTTTATGAAAATTCTATTTCTCTCTCTATCCATCTATTGGCTGGCTTTACTGTGAGTGGTATCATTCTGCTCTTCCATGAGAAGCATATTGGCAAACAAAGTAGTTTGTTCAGTGCCAGGAACTATTGTGGCAAAGTGTGCTTTTTGCTACCATTGTGGTTTCTTTTTTTTGCTTTCTCCCAATGTTTGTTACAATGGTGAGGGCCTGGAAGCTCCCACAACAATAAACTGCTCCAGAAGTCATCAAAACAAGACAGGCATTGAAAAACCCAAAAGACTGACCACCAAATTCGGATTGGTTGGCTTAGCCAGTGCTTGTTTATTTCCATGATTCCCATATTCTTGTTGAAAATGGTTGCACTGATTTTCCATTATGAGTATTTTTTGGATCACAGTTTACTAAATAATGCTTCAATGAAATAGTGCCTAAAATGTTACAGTAATTTAGCATAGCAAAACGTGTTTTCCCTACTTGATTTTTTTCCGACCAATTTATTTTGAAAGCAAAGAAATAACAATCTTGCTTACAATCTTCTGCAAACATTTGCATTTAGTCAGAGAGCATTCTGGGAGCACTATAAGTAGCCTCACATTGTTAAACCTTTCAAATTTATGTACACCACACTTTGTACAATTGTATAAGTAGTATTTTTTTAGGTTTCTACATACTTACAATTTATGGGTGAAATAAATGGGAACCCCATGGATTAACTCCAAAACCTAGGCATTTCTGAAAAATGACAATATTCAGAAATCATCAGTGGGTCAGTTTTGTAGATTGCTCAGGAGTTTCTCAAATAAACTAATAGTTGAAATAAAAAAGTGAAATTTTACTGGGAAGAAACCAGTACCAGAAATACCAGTAGGCCCAGAACCATGAGGAAAAGAGCAGGGAGAATTAGAAGGATTAGCAGCAAGAGGACCAGGAACAGGCCTAGGAGGCTCAGTGGGACTACAACCATAGAGGCAGGCCCCTGAGTACCAAGCGGAGCAGAAAGACCAGGACCTGAGGGTAGCAGGACCAGGATGAGGAAGATCAGGAGGGCCAGAACAGCTAGAGCCAGGAGGATGACTAAAATGTCTGGACCTGGATTTCCAGGAGTACCAGGACCGAAATGAAGAGGCTCAGAGGGACTCAAACAAAGAGAACCAGGGCCATGTAGGCCCAGACCATTGAGTGAAGTGCCAGAAGCACCATAAGTACAAGGCACAGGAGGGCAAGGTTGATCCAAACTAGGAAGACAAGGGCTATGAGGACAATGCTTAAGAGGGCCAGGACAGAGGAGGCCAGGTAAAACGAGGAAAGCAGCAGGACTAGCAACTGATGCGGTAAAGAATCAGATGAGAAGGATGAGAAGGATCAGGGTGACCGGGGTCTAAATGAACAAAGGTCAAGAGGATGAGCAAAACAAATAACTGGATGGAGGGGGGCTGAAAAGACCTGGATGGTGAAGAAGGCCAGAACCAAGAGGATTAGGCATACAAAGACCCAAATAAGGAGGACCAGAAACAAAAGGATCAAGTCTAGTGGGCACAAAACCAGGAAGGGAACACTGATGGTGAGGACTAGGAATAGGAAGACCATTGCTAGGAAGACCAGACTAAGAATGAGGAAGACTAGGAGAGCAGGATGTGAAGAGTCAGAGCAGATGGCCAGGCAACCAGAACAAGAAGAACAAGAGCTAATAGGACCAGGGCATGGAGGGCAACAAGAATAAGGAAAAGGAAGCTCAAGCTACAGAAGCCAAGGAGTATCAGGACCTGGTATACCAGGACAAGGAAGGGCCAGGATGATGGGAGCCATGAAGACCAAGCTGGGTGTTTAGGAATAGGATGACCTGAACAAGGAGGATGATTACAGAGTGAGCAAGCCAGTCAATGATGACAACGAGCAGGAGGACCAGGGCCAAGAGTATCATGGCATGTTGAAGAAGACCCAGAAAACTATTTGGGTCAGGAGCAGGTGGGCTAGGGCCGTTAAGACCAGGGGCCAGCTGGGGGGAGGATTAGGTGGACCAGAAGACTCAGGACCAAGAACAGGCCTAGGAGGACCTGAATGGTCAGCTCCAAGGGGACCAGGACTTGGCATTTTAGTGAAGCAGGAGGGCAAGGAACGGGGGGATTAGGACTGGCTAGCGAGGATCAGTGGAACCAGAACAAACAGAGCCATGAGGACCAATAGAATCAGAGCAGGACCAAAATGACCAGGCCCAACCCAAAAGGATCTAATAAGGAGGACCAGGACCAGTGAATGCGATACCAGGTGGACCACAAAGCCCGGGGAAAGGTGAATCAGGAGAAACTAAATCAGGAAGAGTAGCAGTTCCAGCCCTAAGTGAACCAGGACAACTGGGCTAGGTGGATAAATACTCAACAGACCAAAATGATCCAGTTGAGGATCAATATTACAAGATTAGGTGGCCCAGGAAGGGCAAATACGAGGATGAGCCAGAAGCAGTTCCTAGAAGGCAAGGGCTAGGAAGGCATAGGGACTGAAGCTTGGTAGAGGAGTTTAAAAGTGGATGGATGAGAATGAGTGTAGTCTGTGAAGGATGGCAGAAAGGGTTTGAGAAACTCAGATGGCTGACGTCAGGAAAAATGGTTAATGGCTAACAAAGAGGTAAAAGGGTTATGGCAGCCAGCAAAAGAGAGCTCAAGAGTATGCAGTAGATAAAGAGATTTCTCTGAGGTGTCAACGTTAGTAACCAGGGCTGCTCTTTTGTCTGTGCCTGAGGTCTCCGTAGGAAGGCAGATGACAACCAGGTGCTGAGATCTCATGCTTCACTGTGTCCTTCTTTTGGATACTTCTGCCATCCCCTAGCACAAACGTTGTTTCTAAGCTTCTGCCAGAAACATATATTTGAAAGGAAATCACCCCAAATCAGTTCTGAAACCTCAATAGTGTATCCACATCCCCTGTCTGAAAAATTAGTATTAAAGTGAAACTGTGAAATTATCAATCAATGGGTCAAAAGAATAGAGGTAACAAAATGTCTCTGTCCATTCGATGTCTTATTTCTTACACTAATTGTAATAAAGTAAATTAATAAAAATGTCTGTGAGGTTCTTTTCTTCTGTGTCCTTAATGCCTGTGTCTTTCTCTGATTTACTGTGAAACTTAATTCATATTCCAATGACATTCGGTTCAATTAACTATAGTCCCATTCCTTTGCTTGTGGCTCCTCCATGAAATATTTCCTCTGATAGCCCAACAGAGTAGAGCCATCAGAGTTTTTTATCCTATTTGGACTAAAACCTGGCTGTAAGGGACAGGACAAAATAATGATCCAGTCATTTTGTTTTTCAGACACAAAACATTTTCAAAATATTTGTTGGCAAGGCCATCATGTCTAATGGTACTGTCTTTCAAACGTTTGTGCATAGACTAGAACTACCATGACAGCAGTTCCTGTCAATATAGGGAATTTTCCACAAGGCCAGTGGACAACTCTAAATTTGGAGATCATTATGGCGAATGTATTGCCCTCCTTCATCCTGACAGAGTTAACTCCATCCAGGAAACTCCAAATCAGGCTCATAGATGTTTTTCCTTCTATCAAGAGATTTAAATGAAACCTCTCAATTATAATGTTTGAGTCATTTCATGAGGAGCCCTATGTAATTGTTTCTATTTTGATTTAAAATAAATCACCCTAAATATAAGATGGCTCTATGTCAGTGGGATACACTATTTCCAGTTCTGGTTTTCGCTTTTGCATTTCAGGTGTTTTAGTCTGATGTGTTCAATTGAACTGAACCAGAATTACTAATTCAAGAATGTACTGATTTCCTGCAGGAAAAGAGGTGTTCTGTTAATATGGAGGATTTGGGTATTCCTACATCTGCCCCTGGTACGCTCCCATGCCTTTGTAAGAGTGAGTATACAGTTGAAGAAAAGTAAACAGTTTTAACTAGTGTTGCAAAGGTTCTAAAGATCTTTCTCATTAGTCACCTCTGAGGGTAAATATCAAGGATTGTAAGTATTTGTGGAGCATGGACAGCTCCATAAAGGCCCTTACAAGTCATTATGTCTTAGACCATGGTGTAAGGGAGAGGTATTCTGTGCCATGCCTATGAAAATAACTTGGACACATTCAAACATTTGGAACCTTTAGACCTCTAAGTTAGTGCTTGCATCAGTTTTGCACTTAGGGCTTCATGTCGTGAAATTGTTTTGGATCCACAAAAGTGCTTATCATTATATATAAAATCATTTTTATGAATTGGAAACTTCTTTCAGCTCGTAGACTACCTTTTGCAATTGTTTCTGAATTACAAGTAGTAGGGTTCATGAAAGGAGTTTCCTCCCTCCCGCCTCTTTCCAATGCAGAAAGGAATTTATTGATAGTTTGTGACTGCAATTGCTATCGCAAACCATTAAGGAGCTAATGACCGCTGAGTTGGGGTGGTAACTAATTTGCAAAGGAGAAGCTGTCCCTTTAGGACCCTTTGGAAATCATGCTGTCAGCCTCAGGGGGGGGAAGTTTTCCAAACCCCAAAACATTTTTTAAACCATCACTGGTTCCTATAAGGAATGGGCTGCTTTGGAAACAAACTGTTTTCCATTTCTTAGTTCAGTCATAGAGAAGGTGGTGTACTGTCCCTTGCTGGCAACCATCCCTGTGATTAAAGGCAATCACAAATGGTCGCAAATTGGCACCTGCATAATGAATATTGATTAGCCAGATTGTTCTGCAACCCTCTGTGATTCAGTATCTTGTAAACGACTTAAAAGTATATAGGTTCAAAATACTGTTGTATTCACTAAATATATGTGCGGAATATGCGACTACTTTTTGTGCAGGATATAATACACCAAAACCCGAACTTTCATATAAAGATGGATGCCAAGTGTGTTCACTACTTGTTGCAGATCTACCTGGCGTAAAAACAGGTTGAAGTCTGTATAAGTTATAATAAAATTAAATTTATGCTGTTTATACAGCAGTCGGGTGAACAGTGAAGTTCCTTTGCTATTTGCCTGGCTACTGGCTACTTTGTGCACACCATCTACTATTTAGCAAGCCACCAGATGAATAATTAAGTATCTTTTCAACTTATTTGCAAGGCCACCAGCAATACAGCACATCATTTCTGACACTTAGCCAGCTGCCAGGTAAATATTGA
This sequence comes from Pleurodeles waltl, assembly GCF_031143425.1. Taxonomy (NCBI): domain Eukaryota; kingdom Metazoa; phylum Chordata; class Amphibia; order Caudata; family Salamandridae; genus Pleurodeles; species Pleurodeles waltl. Next base: position 1,717,000,144 of record NC_090440.1, read on the forward strand.
AATGTATTTGGTACTTGCCAGGCTACTGGTCAAAAATATATAATTTATACTATTTGACAAGCAGCCACATACATAGTTAGGTTTATTTGCTATTTGCATGGCTGGTGGCCTAATTGTGCATGCCTGTTGTTTTGCCAGCAGCTGGGTAATGAGTGAAGTTTTTTTGTTTGCTTGACTGCTGGCCAAATAGTCCAAAACCTCTGCTATTTAGCCAGTGGCCATGTAAATAGTGAGGTTTTCTTCTTCTTTGCACAGCTGCTGAAAAAACATAATAGAATCTTTATTATTTAGCCAGCTCCTGAGTATATAGTGACTTTTTCTGCTATTTTTACAGCCACCAGTTGAACACTGCATAACCTCAACTATTTAGCCAGTAGCTGGGTAAATAGTTGAATTTTTCTGCTATTTGCATGTCTGCCAGCCAAACAGTGTAGAATCTCTAACATTGAGCTAGCTGTGGGTAAACAGTGATGTTTTTCTACAAGTTGCACGATCACCAGCCAAACAGCAGCGAATCTCTATTATTAAGAAAGAGGCCAGGTAAATAGTGATGCTTCCCTTTCATTTTCGAGGCCTCCATCTAAATAGTAAATAATATTCACTATTTACTCAGCAGCCAAGTAAACAGCAGAGAAAATTCACTATTTAGCCAGCAGCTGGGTAAAGAGCCGCTACCAGGGAAATGACTTCCACGGGAAAACTTCAATAGCAAAATAGAGTCAAAATCGGGAGCCAGAGGCCCTTCCCTACACAAAGGCCCCAGTGCCACAGCGTCTGTTGCACTATTGATAGCTCCGCCCCTGCTTTGAGGGAGCCTGTTGTAATCTATCTGCTGGATTTTAACCACACCCATCACTATCACTGGTTCATGAGCTTGCCTTTCAAAAATCCTTTGTTATAATTGGTAAATGCTTTACATTTGTTCCTCCTTTGGGCAGTTTTGTTACCGCATTGGCCACTGACCCTGTTACATGGGTAATTGCACGTTTGCTGATATTTTTGACTGTGAGCGAATGTCTTTTTCCTTTTGTTTCTTTCCTTTGCACTAATGTTCATGAGAGCCGTGGCGCTTTGAATGGGCTTGCTTATGTCACCTGTTTTACTTTTCATTTTCTATGTATGTGGCATGAAGAGTCCAGTTAGGTATTTACAATGCTAAAAGCTCTAGCTCGAGCAAGATCGAGACCCATTGCTTTGCAAATGCTTCTTTCGTTTTGCAGGTACAAGAACAGTACAAACAAACACAAGGCCTTATTACACAAACAAGTCCACAAGTATTTTATTTCATATACAACTGTACAAAAATATAAGACATTATGTGCATAAAAGAATACTCAGAACCACGCGAGGAACTGAAAGTAGGAGGATCTATGATATGGAACTTTTCAGTTGCTTTTGTGAGAGCCATAGCGCTGCATATTTTTCTGGAAACTAATGGGTTAAGGTGCTATATGTGAATAGCGGTCCATATCAGCCTGCTGATGAGTTTCAATCAGTGATCACAATTCGTTCAACTAGGGCACGGACAGCTAAAGCAATTTACACAAGGGCAGTGGTGTGCTATGAGGCTGCGGGATCAGAACCCCAGATGCCCACTTCAAGCCCAATATTTTATCCACCATTGCAGTCCGTTAAATCATAGGAATGCTAGCACATATCGAAGCACGTACACCAACTTATCGGCCTACTTCTATTTAGCTTTAGCGGTAAGTGATAGTGAGGCCTATATGTAGATGCCTTCTGTGGATCAAGTTTTATCTTGACTCGAGGCCTAGGTGATTTATTGACGGGCATATCTTTAAAGGGAAAAGCAACATTTTATGTTGCAGAGATGGTAGCTTTATCTGACTTACTCAAAAATCAAGTTTTCTTGGAGCTACCAATCTAAGCAAGAACGAACAGAAATTATGTACTCTGCAGCACCGCAACTTGTTTTACTGCCTTAAGAAACAAAAGTACATTGCGTCCGGTTAGCGCTTTCATTTACACGCGTCTAGAGAGCAGCACCTTATCGAGGTCTTAGCGAGAGACCAGAGAGGATCGACTTCCGGGTTGCAAAGAGATGGATTATGAGAGTCCAGACAAAGGGAGGTGATGCCGGTCCTCATGCAGGCTTTCGGGCCAACACACAGTAGTACTCGGCTACAAAGTCCACCGTCGTGTCCATGGAAGTGACGCCCAAGGTCTCCAGAATCCTGTGATAAGAAAAGGGCACACATTTATAGACAAAAAAACACGTTTAGTGTTTTCAAATTTGGATAAAATGAGTCTCTTATTTAGAATTTGGCGGATGGGACACTCCATCACAAATGTGGCGGATATCACATCTGTTGCATAAGAACTGCATTACAGCCTATAGACCAACATGGATGAAATATACACCACATGTTGACATACTAATCCATTTGCCAAACTCTAAATGGGGCCCTAAGTTTTCTTTTGCATTATTCTGAGCACTGCCAGTCCCGATTTCCATGCTAAGGGCTCTGCAGACTGACAGAGGAATTTAAAAGGTTTTCTAATGAAGCATTAAACAGCTGCAGGCATTTATACTACTGTGTTAATGTTTTTGTAAGTGTATTGCATATGAGTAATGCATCGTACTTCTCTTCTTTTAGTACTAAACCCATTAAGCATTGAAGTGCTACTTTAACCTCATCACTTAGACAAAAGAAGAAATATACCATGTGCAGCTTATTTTTTTCAAAAACACAAAGTAAATATGAATAAATTCAAGTCAAATTAGCAAAAAATAAATATGGATATATACAGACATACAAGTGTAAAAAAATAATTCAATAAGCCCTAATCATAATATTGGAGAGACAAAATAATTGAGTTTCACACACGTGTAGTGTGCACTGGCCTGTATCACGCTGCATTGTTCAACCATGAAATCACTAAAACAAACACATGAAACATGTCTCTTTTCATGGGCACTGGAACTAGGGTGCTGGAGGTAATGCAGCACCCCCCAAAAGTTCAAGGAGTTTAGATAGAGAATGAACAATAAAGGGCCCCCTTCAAAGATTTTTCTTCTGGCAACATATTTTATTATCGAATGAAAGCTGTCAAAAATCCCCTGGGACTTTAATGAGGAGACTTTGTTGAGCAGCATCTCTACTCTTAATAAGGTTCCTGCACCACTGTCTCTTTTATACATATGTGCGAACATTTGTTTTTTTTCCTTTGGGCTGGTTTGTTTAGTGTCATCACTTTGCCTTTGTAACATTTCAGAACGCTAATAGACTATGGGAATGAGTGAGTGGATTTTTGAGGCTTGGTAAAGTTCGGTGCACATGCATGCGAGTGGTAGGAGTGAATAAAGTAATTTATTTTGGGTTAACAATTTAAATTCCAGTTTTGTATTCATTCTTGTAGGGGATTTTTATAGTAGTTCCGGTTAAAAAAGGTGTTTTAAAGCAGAGCTGGCAACCAGATTGTTTATTTTTTCAAATGTGGAGAGTTTCACAATATCGCTTTTTTAGAGAACCCCAACAGACATATGGACAATTTAGCTTATAGCTTGCCAGGCTAACTATACCCCCAATTAATTCAGATGTTAAAGTACATGTATCCATCTAAAAATTGACCGCAAACAAAAACATTAAACTTTTGTTGCTGAAAGTTAAGTTGCACCAAAGGTAGTTTTTTGTCCATTTCGTAGAAATTTTCAATTGGTAAATTCTGATGTATTTGGGTAAAAAATGTGTGGTGAAAACAAAGGTAATCGACTTTATGGTTGTTATTCTAAAGTATCTGAACTACTGCTACCCAGTACCTAAGCACAACGTTTTTGAATACTCTATTTCTTACCTTTTTTGTGTTTTTGGCAGGAATTCTTTTGCTCCCTCTGGATCGAGAGCCTTGTAGGTCTGGTACATGTAGAGAGACTCAAGGAAACCCATCAGTTCTGTCACCGTCATAGGAAATGTCTCAGAAATGTCATCATCTCTGTAAGAAAAGGACTCGTATAAGGCTACAAGCTGAGTCAGTAAAAGTAGAGTAACACCAATCAGTTGGTGTGCCACTGAAGAGGAAGGGGTGCACAAACTTTCAGTGACATAAAGCAAGGTTTGGCCAAGGCAATTAATATTCTTCAAAACTTTTTTACGTATTATATAATCAACAGTTGAATTAAAAGTATACATTCCTGCATTATGTAATTTAAAAATGGGTACTCTATCTTTTTTATTCTTAGTGGAAACAAAGAAACAGGCCAGGTAGGGAGTTATAAAATAATGACTACTGTAACTGAGTACCATTAAAAAATGGCCTCCATACTATCCAAGATGGTACCCACATTTGAGCGCCATTCAAAGACAGCTCGTACGGCTATATTGCTACCCTGTTCAGTTCCTTTGTGGCTGCTACTGTCCTGAAAATTTGTAGTATACATGCTCACTAGCAGCTTTGCCTAGAATGAACTGGAGAACACAGTGCCTGCCACAGAGAAATACATAATCAGACGTGCACGAACCTAGGGACAGTCAGACACACATACATGGGCATCCAATGTATATTATCTTACTTCTTTTTGTCTGTATATGGTATAGCTTCATATATCAGCTGGTATTTGTTCCGAACATGGATAAAGCATTCATGAGCATACTGAAAGAGGAACTCCATGGCCTGTGGAGAAGAAAGCAAGGCAGTCAGTGCGCTGCAGCCTTATGGTGTTGCATTTCCCCAGCATTCTCTTGACTTCCAAGTCAACAAGTTGTCACATTTACTATTATAAAACATTTCAGTGCACGCTGTGTGGAAGAAGACAGCATGCATTTTATATATTTACATTTGAAACTACATTCCATAATTAAAAATAAAAGTAGCAGGCAGATGCAAGCATTCCAGTTTGGTAAATATGATCGTCTGCCATTGAGACGGTATTTCAATGTAAAGTTTCTACTAACTTGCATTTTGGAGTAGATTAATATTGTGGTGGGTAACAATCGGTCCTATTTTGACTTTAAAAAAAGTTGAACTGTAAAAAGTAGGATCATCTATGAACTATCCATGTGATGCTTGGGTCATAATTAGGGTCATAACAAAGTATATGAGCACTGGGCTGCATGATCTGTCATATTGCCTTGTTTAGTCTAGAAATGTGCTTAATCTGATGACAGATCTGCAGGAACAGATAGTTATTTTCTTTAATCCAAGAAAAGAGCACTGAGGATTCTCTCCAAAGCCGATTCACATGGAAAACAGTTTGTTAAAAAAATTTGCATTTTATTTTTCAGTTTGCATTATGACAGGTCTTAAGAAATCTTGATTGCTGTCAGCATGAGAGCCACGATGCTATGATATATCATCAGTATATACTACCGTTTAATTGTACACTTCTACTGTTTACCATCTGGGTGTCATTTTTATAAGGTACTGGGATTTTCATTAACTTGGTGACTTTGTGTGTAGGTGTGTTTCAGTAATGAAGATTGGGTGAGTCAATATATTATGTAGCAATAGTTCATACTAGTATTAAAAATAAAACGTGTCCAAGCCTTTAAGTGACCCTTGTAGGTGTACGTGTATGATGGATGTGCCAAAGGGCTTGCCAGTTTATTTTGTTCCATTGGGATGAACAGTTCTCCATTACCCGGCTTGAGAAAAGGAGTGTTTCCTGGACTCTGTCACAGCATAAATGCATTGTTGTGCACTTGAGGGTGTGACATGGTTAAGCGAACTTATTCTGTACTGTTATTAGATGGAAATACTTGTTCAGAATCCTTCGCCTCAAACCCTGTCCTATATTTTTGTAAATTGTAAAGCCAGAATAAGTTATTTTCCAGTCCTCACCTCCTTGAAGACGGCAGATATACGCTCTGATCGGTCCTTATAGTGCAGTGGAATGTACCCTGACAGGGTGTGCAAAGCTAGGCAGCCATTGGGTTTGAGGACACGATCCGCCTCCTTCATGAACTTCTCGAAGTTGAACCAGTGGACCGCTGTCGTAGAGGTGACCAAATCCACAGACCCATCTTCAAACGGCAGCTGGTCTGCTGTGGAGATGCTGTAAAAAGAGGTGAGAAGCTCTGAATGTGAACACGAGCGTTTACATCCATCATTATTTATAGTATAAAAAGACTCATTTTGTGGCTCTCCTCTCTGTGGAAGCTGATAGAGATACTGATATCTCCAGCACAAGGTTACAAGACAACTTCATGTCACCAAATCACATTGTACAATCCAGTAATTGTTCTGTATACCATTGTAATGCAGACATTTAGCTTAATTCATTCAATTATGTGGAACCAGGTCTACATCTCCCAGAATTAATTACATTGTAAAATGAAAGCTTAGGGCAAGAAAGTGATGGTAATTCTATCATGGTGTTATCCAAGAGGGTGGCTGATCCATAGGAGCATAGGTGAGTTGACACCCTACTGTGAGCAGCTGCGCCCCTGACAGACTTTATATCGTGATGCATTTCGTTCCTGTACGGTAGGGGCGGGGCTATGGAGCATGTGGCGTGGGTTGACTGTGGCTGTGTCATTAGCTCCCATGTAGTGTGTATTATGGAAGCCAGAACTGTGCATGTCAGATTGTCTGTGTTGTTTGCGGTGGCCAGCATGACATGCACAGTTCTGGCTTCCATAATGAATGCTGCATGGGAGCGGGAAGACACAGCCCCATCCCTCTCCAACAGAGTGCCTTGTTTCCCTGACACAGCCAATCCTGGCACTGCACTTATGCTGATGGTATTAAAAACAGCATGACAGCAGTGCTTGGATTTGCTGGGATGATACTGCCAGCATGCACAGCTTCGCCTTGCAGCATGAGTCGGGAGGACCACCTCATCAAGGTATGGATATTTTTCTTTATGTTTACGTATTTGAATTAAAGTTAAATTAGTATTTCAAATATGATGGGTACACATTCTATATAAATAAAATATACCTATAAATATAAATATAAATAGAACGTGCCCCGACCAGCTCTGCAATACAAATGTAAGCATGTCCGTTCTTTAAAAATTAATTTAACTTTGATGTGCTGCACACGACCACCGCCATTAGCGTTATCTATAACCTTACCCCATGCGCTCCCATAGCTCCTGACTGATGAATTAGGAAGATACTTGGCAGTCATTGCACATTTTGGATAGTCATCATATTGCTTTGGGTGAGCCACTAGGTGAGGATGAAGAGGCCCAGAGGATGACTGCAGTGTCACCATATACTGTGCAACAGTGAAACCTCATGACAGTTCGTGGTGTAGCACTGGCCGAAGTCATTTGGTAGTGTGCAGAGAGAAACTGTGCTTTAGTGACTCCAGGTGTGCATTCAGAATATGATATCACTGAAGCCCTGAAAGCGCTCACAGACGTGTGCAGGTGTCTGGCATTGGTTAATACCCCGGGAGGCCTGCAGGCTGCTTCTTGGAGACAGAGAAGTTTGAGGCCTGTACTGGCTCTGGAAACATGGGAAAAAGGTAGTGGATAGAAATAATGATCTGCAAGAATACACCCATCCTGACCTACTGCCATTCCCATTGCCATGCAAGGACAAGAAAACTCGAGTGGCCAGACGTGACATGAAAAATGCTTTCTTTATCACAGTAAAATACATTTTCTTGTAAGAAACATAGAGTTCAACATTTTTACATGTCATTAAATGAATTGATGTAATGAAGTTGAAGGGGGGTGTTCATTTTACATATATATATATTTATATATATATATATATAGAGAGAGAGAGAGAGAGAGAAAGAGAGAGAGATGAATTTCTAAGCTGTACATGTAGTACGGTAAGAGAACTTGAGATCTTTTTTAGTAAAAAGTAGCGGACGCCCCGTCTGCTGTATTTAGAATGCCGTGGACAACAATGCACTTGTAATACGGTGAACAGGACCTCTGCAACTTCTTGTAAGGCGTCCTTAATCTGCCCTACTCTAAATCGCTATTTACAGTCTCATTTATAGTACTTTGCTGATTCCATCAAAAGATTAGACCTACCAGTAGGAAATGTTGGAGTCCAGGGTGTTTTGTTTTGCTTCTGAGATCTGAGCTTCACTTACATCTACTCCAATCACTTTCTCAAAGTATGGTGCCAGGCCTCTTGTGCTCTGTCCTGATCCGCAGCCGACATCAGCCACAAGAGCAAAGGGAGGCTGTCTCTATAGATGGAAAAACAGAATACTGCATCAAGGTGCTTTCCTTTTTGATTGCTGTTCAACCTCAATGACGCTGCTGTGAAAGTTATACAGACTCTAAATGCTTCCTAACTTAGGGCCAATTCACAAAGTAAACTGTAAACTTCATACTTGTATAGCACTCTTTTACCCTGAGGGAATCTTGGCACTTTTACACATACCACTGTGGAACCCTTTCTGGCTTTCCCTGTGAAGTGCCCACTTCTGGGCACCCCCAAGGGGGAGCCAGGCATCCCTAGCACTGTTGGGGCCGTTGTGGAGATTAAGCAAGCTATTGCCCAGAGTTACAGAGTGGGACCCCATGATTAGATTGGCACCGACGCGAGAGTTATCAGGTCTGAGGAAATTGAGCCCAAGACCCACCAAGGCAGGAATTGAACCCTGGTCCCAGGTCACACCTCTGCATCAGGGTCTGCTGCTCTAACCATTGAGCCACACTTCTCCACCGTGCATTTTGTAGAACGCCAAGTCATACTACAGTGGTACTCCTCATATATTATCAAAATGCAAATTACAACCCTATGTCACGAGACCTGCGCTTCTGTGTCTTTTCTGGGCGGAAATATCCACACAGGCAGCGGCAGCTGCAGCCAATAATGCTTAGTGGGGCAGCGTGCGGGGGGAATAATAATTTTTTTAAAAAACACTTACCTGCTGCTGCCAGATGCAGCCACGGTGTTCCTCGCCGCCTCAGTGCGCTACCCAATCCAGATGCTTCTCCCATGCTGTTACTGAGTATGAGAGAATAACTGGGATTGGTTTGAGCGGGCTGAAATGCCACTCAGTTGTAGACTGGGAACCTGCGCTGATTCTCCACCCGGCTGTGCAACACAGCTCGGGTGAAGAGTTCTAAGTGCGCATGTCGGTTTGGCGGCCTTAGACGACTGGCCAAAGCAACTTGCACACTTAGAGTGCACCTACCACTCATCCTACCTGATGCTGACGCAGAGTATGGCCCTACCCTAGACTGGCAGACTGGATAAGTGAAAAATAAAATGCTAATAAAATAGTTTTATTATTATTTCATTTTTCTGCTTTCTGTAGCCTTTCAGCAGTGGGGCGACCCTCCTCTGCTATAAGTGAGGGGATGCCCCCGCACGCAGGTATGCAAACATGTGATAATAGATAAAGGACACCGATGATATGCGTACGAAAAATGTGGAATTATTGTTAGTAAATTGGAAGAGGTAGGAATGTTTAAACAGGGGTTTGGGAGGGACATACTAGTAGCAATGTGGTGCCTGTGGAGTCTGTTTTGGGAAAGAAAGGTGACGTGGTTTGCAGTTTGGGAGTCCCAGGAAGTGCTGTGCTCCTATCATTTTAATGTCTGAAAATATAAATGTATTGGACTGCCCCACAGGCAAATGTGAAGATTCCCATCTATTTCTGTTGCCTCTGTCTCCTCCCGATTTCCCTCATCTGCCCTTTACAACTCATCCTCATCTCACCTTTTCCTTGAGATAATTGTAGACCATTTCAGGAATCTCCGGCGAGGGGGCAAACCGGAACTTGCGGTAGAGATGTGCATGTTCTTCACTCTTGTGTGAGTGGATGCTTGGGTTCGAAATAGCCTGCTCCTGCAAAGGTTCAAATAAGAAGTCATATTTCCCTACTTTACTAGTTAAAACAAATACTCTATTATGTCAATTTCACAATTCACATAAAAGTGTAATAAATAACACGCATTGTGAATGCCACATGTGACCTGCTGGTTTCAGACTGAGGGGCATATTTACAAGAAAGTGTTGCATCACTCCTGACCTGACAGGCCTTACTGAGGCCATTCTAAAAGTCAATCAAACTTACAGAAACTCTTCATGTTGGGTTCACAAAATTACTTCTGGATAAGATGCAGATCATTCAAAACTCGAGTGATCTCAGTGTTGATAAATTTGATCACATCACGCCTTTGGAGCCACCCATAGAATTAGCATCCCAGGGAAAGGAAACTCCTAAAGTCACATGTAAGACCCCCCTCCGCCCCCTCCCCCGGGGCATCTACGATACCAGACCCTCTTTTGTGGTGAAAAATGGGAGCTCTTTTCAGCACAGAAGGTGCTTTACCCTCACTCACCGTTTACATAAAGTGGTAAGATATCATATAGGGAGGTTTATAGTTACAACGTTTTCTTTCATTACTTTACGTTGGGGAACATTGACTTACTGCTTGACTGCAACTTTTCGCCGTTTACAATGATATGAAAAACATTGAGCCCTATCATGGTGCAGTTTAATGTTTAATGCAAATGCCGTCTGTGCGTTTGTTTTTGCTGCCATTGCGCGGACACCACGGCATACATTAATTTGACAAATCGACGACTCAGCACACGGGCTGCAGATGTCACAGCTCAGACACAGAGAGCACTAACTACAAGTTACCGAACTGTGCCCCTGGATGTTTTTCATCAGTTAATAGATATTATTTGCAGTTACATTTTTTACTGAGGCTTCACTGTGAAATCATTGCAAACTATTGATAAACATATAAGATGACATGTATCAGAGTTTCACCCTTTACGTGAAAATAAAAGAGTACTATTGTAATTACTAATATCAACTACTGTTGAAGTACCTGCTACAAGAGAGCATAGTTTTGGACTGTTTGCTGCACAAAAAAGGAGCTATAACACAGCAATAGGTTTTGCTCAGTACATGATATCAATTATCACTATTATGCTATTAGTTCTTCTAGCATGCTAAGCACAACTTACCTTTGGTACATAGCTTTCGGGTTGCGGGAAGAAGCGATCTGGATGTGCTCGGATCTCGGAGCCCAAATTCTGCATTCTGAGGAGAGATGGTGCTTCAAGCAGTGTCTTGCAGGCACTAGAAGGTGAGACCGTGCTATACCTGCTGCTCCTGCAGGCATATATGTGTAAGGGAAAGAAGGGCGGGCCGCGGAAAGAGTGGGATTGCTTGGGTGTGGGCGCCCAATGGTTCTGGGCAGATCAGCATCAGGCAGCCAGCCAGGAAGACAGGCCCTCAAACTAGGGTTTTCCCAACATGATGCCAGGAATCCTGACAAGGAAAAACAGCCCACGTTAACTTTTATTCCTAATTTACTTCCGTGACATGCTTTGCATAGACTTTTGGTAAGACACTTTGGGCTAATTTACAAGAATCTGGTGCATTCGCTTTAGATACGTCAGATTTTCTTGCGCTGCCCTGCGACCCCCTAACGATGCAATGGATGCACTGTATTTACAATCCAGAACTCCATGACGCACGTTTTCCCAGATGCATCAGGAATTCTGACGCATCTGTGGTGCTAAACTCACACATTGCTGGACTAGTGTAAAATAAATGATGCTACTCCAGCAATACCAGGAGGCCCCTATTGAGAAAAGCCATGTGTCAGTTTTACGCCTGCTCCGAGCTGGCAGTAAAATTCTGACTCACTGAAGTTGCAGAATAACGCAGTGAAATATAAGGCTTTACAAAACGACGCATTGGGCCCAATGCATCCGTTTGTAAATCTGGAGCAGTGTAGAGCACTGCTTGCGCTACTGTTGCATTAAAAAAATGACACAACCGTGGCACAAAGGCCTTGTAAATGAGGCCCTTTTTGTCTTTATTAATGACCATCTCTGTATATATATAATGATGATGTTGCAAATGTATTGAGGTGCTAGATTTTAAAAGAAGTGAAAGTCATCATTGCAGAAGATCATTTCATTTCATGACAATAAATTAATGAAATAATACATGTTGCAGCCAATTTAACACGTATTTTCATGATGGTAAAGATAACAACCAATCCTAATCCTATTCCGCTGTGAATATTGCTTGTTCTAGGAGGAGCGGTTTTAACTTAAATAGTGCACACTTTTTCAGCTCCTTGGGACCTCAGTGCGTTAGTAATATGTTCTAGACATCAGCAAGCAGTTAGTCAGCTCTAGAGTAGTGGTTCTTAACCTTTTGACTTTTGTGGACCCCACTGAATAATTAATGGAAACCGAGTCCCCTCCCACCCCCGTTTACAATTTTGATGATTTGAACCTCAAAACCGTGCACAAAAATACAGGAACAAACAAACATTCATAAAAAAATACACAAATAACAAAATCCTTTAATAAATTCACAAAAATATTTCAGGCGTTTCTAAATGTAACTGAATCCACCTATCATTGATACTATATTCTATTTGATGCACCTGCACTGCTCCCACAAATCAATCTGAGAGCAATACCTTAATTTAGTCTCCAATTTCAAATTCCCTGCATTTATAGAATGACCTAAAATGTTCAATTGCACATTGTGCTTCTTTATTTATATACAAAGCTTTGTTCTTTGAATATTTGATTTTATAAGTCATATTGAACCACTTGAGTAGGCTTTACAGACCCCAAGGGTCCCCAGAACACAGGATAAGAAGTGCTGCTCTAGAAAATGGTCTGTTAGTTACTGACAGTAATGGCAGCATAGGAGTGAGATTACATTCCTGAGTGAAAAAAAGGTATTGGATATTGTGTGGGTTTACACCAGCTGCTCATAGGAGTACCTCTTGACAAATCAATCTTTCATCACACCACTGAGTAGTGTCTGCCGCACAGCAGCAAAACTAACAAGGAGAATGAGAAAGTATAACTAGATTACCACATAACTGCACTGTCTCCCCCTGCAAACCTGAATCACTTTCAAGAACTGCTGCACATACAAAACTCCATGCTTCTGGCAGGTAATATCTCTGATGGTGCACACCACCATCATAATAAGCCATGGCATGTCCAGGCTTCAAGCAAAGAAAGAAAAGATCAGGAGATAGCTCCCTCCATGCTACACACCAGAACTCTGGAATTTCGTCACAGCATAGATCCGACAATTAGCTTCACTCCTCCACTTCTGGAAGAAGCTGAAAACTCTCCTTTTCACGAAACAACTTATCCATAAGCAGATCTACTGTGTGCCCATCACGGAAGAACTGTAAGCCAGGTTTACTTGACCTCTACTATTGTACAGTGCTCCATTGCTCTTTATATACTTGCTGACTATATAAGCATCCATGAATTCATACAAACAGATGCAGTGAAAACAGTCACGTAATAAAGCGAGTCTCAAAGTCCCAAGTACCAGTTATGTCTGCTCACTAGTAAAGGATGCAGAGAGGCATCGACTACAGAAAGTTATCGTAGTTCATTCTTGTATGAGAAGATGCCATGTATGATATGTGCCAACCACATTTCAAGTTGGCTTTGACACTTTAACATGTTGGCAGCCATTTTCGATTAATTTGATAAACACGAAGAGAAAGTGATGTAATGAAGACATGGAACAATTAAAGAGGATTTTTTACTTCCACATTGAAGATGGGAGGAATGTTGCACCAAAGCAGAGGATTGAAGAAACAACCAACTGGTTAAGCCCTCATGCTGAAGTAGTTTTCCAGATCACCCAGGCTCTAGGCCACTGTGAGGCCTTCGTTTTGGGTCCTGGGACAGTCCCTGAGTAGTATTTGTAATGGGTACTGTCAGTTGTCACCAGTGTCCTAGTGACTGATGCTCTTAGTTGGTTAATCAAGGTACTCTCTTTGAGCATTTGACTTTTCAGGTATAGCAAAGCAGACTGGTCAAGACTTCTTCTCTGAGAAAATAATTGTTACAAACGTAGATCAGATTCTAAATGACACACTTCATTCAAAGCAGGTCTTTATTTACTGTTGATACTGGAGCACCTTAAAGTGTGTTGTGCATAAAGCAAGCAACTTCCTGGGCCAGGTTTCGACCCTGAAAACATTTATGACTTTACACGCTAGCTTTTGTTATATATAACAGAGGGCCCAATTACCAGTATTATCCTTTGAGGTAAACATTGGGGCCACATTCTCTCGTCATTTTTATATATTTACACAAAGGTTTAAATCCACGTTTGGAATACTTATGCACGTTTTCGTATTCTAAGTAATGTTCAGTAGCACCCACTGGACGTCGAAACAGACAAGGCGTATATCATGCATAAACATTTACATATTCCGAAACTTACATGGTGATTTTGTGTGAATGCTTAGCAAAAGGGCATTTTTACATGGTAACGTTTCTTTGTTTGTCCATGGCCGAAAAATGTTCCCAGGAAGAAAGCACTTCTCCTGAAATAACTACCAATTTTATAATATCCCCATCCCATTGTCAGCCTGGATGTAGATTTACTTCTACCTTTGACAAGAGTAAATCTTCTATCATATCCAGGATGGAAATGTGCCACACAAGGATGTTTGTGCATTCCCACCGTCCAAACCAACCCCTTCTGCGAAAAGCAGATTTACTCCCACATAAGGAGTAGCAGTATTTGTAAATAAATACATTTATGTTTGCAAATTTATATTTTGTGAATTGCAAATACACATTCATTTGTAACTGCTGCCATTTGTGCACCTAGGTTGCGCTTACCTGCTCAAATGTCTTTTTTGGAGCAGGTGTGTTTGTGGTTGCTTTTGGAAATCTTTGATTGTTTTATTTATTTATTTATTTATTTCGCTCTTAGTCAGTGAAGCAGAGGTGCCAGACATAGAGAAACAAAGGGGCAAGTTTATGAAAAGTGGTGCATCATGTCATGAAGCGCCACTTTTCTTGTACCCCATTGTGACCCCTAACGCCACCATGTGTGCGCCGTATTTATGATATGGCGAATGCAAGTTATGGAACTAGCGTAAAAAATGTTGACGCTAATTTGGCGCTTTGCAGGATTATTGCCAATAATATTGACTCTAAACCTCTAAAGTGAAGGGAGGCCCATTGAAAACAATAGGAGCCTCATTTTAATGCCTGTTTTAGCAGGCTTTAAAAATTACGCTAGTAATGGCGCAGTGGAATCTCACAGATTCCACTGTGCCATTTTTCTGGGCCTTCTAATACAGAAAAACTCCCCTTGCATACATTTTGCCTGGTGCAGGCATAATATGACGCAGGGGTTTACAAAGTGGGGCAATGCTCATATTGCGCCATTTTGTAAAAATGGCATGGCATTTTAGCCAACCTAATGCCACATTAGCGTAAAAAAAAAATACGCAAATGTGTCCCAAGGTGGCACTCGGGCCTTCTTAAATTTGGCCCACAATATCAAGCTGTATAAGATCAGCCCTCTACACTAAGGGCCTCATTTACAAGAAAACTGCACATTGTGATCGATGCACCAGTTTAGTCAGGGAGTTCTGAAGCACTCAGGCAGTCACTGGAAGTACATTGTGCAGATGTACTGGTTGCTATTTATAGTTGGCTCCTACAATTATACCCTATGTGGACCCCACAATTCAGGTGTCTTTATTAAAGCGATGTCTCAAGGTAGTCAAGATTTTAAGTTGGCTGAGACACTAAAAGAACAGGTCAGGATAGGACAGGGGAATTTCTTAGACATTACATGACACGGGGAATTCATTAAACATTAAGTTCCATAGTCCATACTTGAAACAGGTATTTATGGTCAGTTGTATACCTCCACTTTAATTGCGACACATCGCGGGAGCAGATACGGCTAGGAAGACTATCTAATGCTTCTGGAAACAAGACAATGTGCTTGGGTACTATCTAATGCCCTAGGGTGAAAACACCTGCATGTCTACGGTCTGAGGTCGAACTTGGTACAAACCTGGACTCACAACTCTGGAGTGCATTTCTGTAACTCCTCAACCTCTTGTGATGCAGTTTCCTGTGGACATTCTGGCCAACTGAGTTGCAGGTTCTTCTTGCCATAGGCAGTACAGCTGCTTGAGGCGTTATCCATGCAGATATATGCCAGACGGACGTTGCTCTTTGTCCTCTTGGTAAAGAACCTGTTCCTATCCCTTCACAATGAAAGCCAGCTTTCCTTTCTTTCAAGCCAAAGTGCTCCAGAAGGATGACAGCAGCAAACAGGAGCACTGGTGAAGAACCAGAGCCAACCAAAATGGAAGCTTCATATAAAAACCAAATTCTCAAACAGTTCAGTGTGTGTTTTCCAAGTTTTTTACACAGGGTTTCTTTCTTTTTAGGCTATCCCAAGTACAACCCCAGGAAAACAGAAAAAGTGTATTTTTGATAAAGTAGAGGAACACCGGTTTGGCATGCCTACATCTATTTTTCCCAAAAGACAATTACAGTTTTGTAGCAGTGAACCAGTAAACAAAAATAAGATTTGTGGCATTTTGTCAGTTGGTTATGATGTTGTGCCCCCTGAATATCAAATCAACAGTATTGATGGGGCAAAATATTGAAAAGAGAATATCAAAAACAACATATTAACAGGTAAGTCTAGATGTTCTATACCAAACTTCACACATATGTACCTACACTGTGCACATATCTTCAAGGTATGTAACACCTGGCGACCAACAACTAATACCAACCCTACAGTCGCTGGAAAGCACACTCCAGGCCCACTCCTCACAATTCGAAAAAGTGCGAAAGGCAATTATGGACACTAAATCCTCATTGGAAAACAGAATAGATATGGTATCGCAAGACCTGAACCTACTCAGAGTAGACCATCGCAAACTATCTGAGAGAGTGAAGTCAACGGAAGAGGTGCTAAGTGAACTGCCTCCCACGGTATCGGACAACCAAAAACAAATTCTCCACCTAGATGCAGAAGTGAAGACACTGTTGAGAAGAGCGGAGGAGGCGGAGGGCAGATCCCGTCGCAACAACGTACGGTTCCTGGGATTCCCTGAAAAATCACTGGATCAAAACTCGGAACTCTTGCTGGAACACTGGCTAATCAAAGAAGTTCTGAATGGGGCACCATCGAAGTTCTTCTCTGTGGAAAGGGCGCACAGGATCCCGGGAAGACCCCCGGCTCCGAGCCAATCACCAAGACCGCTGATAGCCAGGTTCCTAAATTTCGGAGACCGCGATGCAATACTGCAGCAGTTCCGCAACAAAGGCCCCTTCAGATATGAGGACTCAGTCGTCAGCGTCTACCCAGACTTCACTCAAGAGGTACAAAAACAATGCCACTCCTACGTCCAAATAAAGCAGCGTCTACGTGAGCATGACCTAAAGTACGCCTTACTGTTCCCCGCTAAATTAAGAGTGTCAACCGATGAACGCACCCACGTGTTCACCTCCCCGTAGGATGCCTGGACGTGGATCCACGCCAAGGGGCTCGCTCGCCCCCAGGAGGGCGATGGCACCGGCGAGGACTGGCTAATATCCTCCCCACGGAAACGCACCAAGAGGCGCACCAGGGGACAACCCACGGAGAAACAGGCCGCAGAATAAAGAGCCAAGGTCCTGAAAGAAACCCCCTGCTAACACAGAACTCTTTTGAGGCTCTCAGGTCACGCCCCGAGGATGGCTCGGAGTAGGACTCGATCAGTTTGGACTCTACACTAACAGATGTGCTAAAGGGTCCGGAGTTTACCCCCAGAACCGCAGACACACTTTGACTGTGTACCGCTGAGTCACCCCTCCGCCTGAACTGATTGTCAAAACTGAGGAACAGCGCAGGACAATGTGTGCGCTACTAGATGTGGGTGGCTACCACATCTGTAGCTATGTATCTTTTGAAAAATGTTCCTATACCCAAATGGCGCACTGTTGGCAGCAATGGAGTACGGGGGAGGGAACAGCCTACCCCGGGAGCGCCCAATACTATTTGCAGACCGGGTCTGCGGAAAGATGTGAGCCCCATAACGAACGACATCCAGTTGGTAAAAATGTTCCCCCACAGACATCCACATGGACACAGTTTTGCTCACACACCCGTGGGGTGTGTAGTTTGTTACGAGTTCACAGTAGGGTAAGGGATCCAGTTGGAGAGGGAAGGGGGGTAATAGTTAGTTTGTACACTACAGACCCGCTCATAATGCAGGGAACATTGCCGAGACTGATGGGGTCAACCACAGACATGTCAGGGCTGGGAGGTGCTTGCTGGGCCTTAACTGGCGGCAGAGTGTCAGGTGCAGTCTCGCAAATCAAAAC
Organism: Pleurodeles waltl; assembly: GCF_031143425.1. Lineage (NCBI taxonomy): Eukaryota > Metazoa > Chordata > Amphibia > Caudata > Salamandridae > Pleurodeles > Pleurodeles waltl. The sequence goes on from NC_090440.1 coordinate 1,717,018,188, forward strand.
ATGGCTCAAACCGCAATCCACATCACGCATCAATATGAAATAGTCACCTGGAACGTCAGGGGACTGGGGACGCCGAGTAAAAGATCCCGGGTGTACGCACGCCTCAGGCACCAGGGTATACACATTGCAATCCTACAAGAGACCCACCTATGGGACCCCGACCTGCAAGAACTGCGGGGCAAATGGGGGGGACAGATAATAGGCACATGATATTTGGCCTTCGCTAGAGGGGTCCTCATATGGATAGCTGGTGGCGTCCCCTTTCTCCAAACATCGCATAGGATAGACCAGGGAGGCAGGTATGTGGCAGTGGAAGGTCGGCTTGACGGCAGACAATTATCGCTAATCGGGATATATGCCCCCAATAACGCGTCATCTGAATTTCTGGGCACACTCACCCCAGCATTACTGGTGAATCCTGAAGCACCCGCCATATGGGGCGGGGACTTCAACTGTATACCGAACCCGGCGCTGGACAGGTCAAACCCCCCCACACAAGCGACAGCTAATAGAAACGCCAGACGCCCACTCCAGACGTGGGCTGGCGATATGGGTCTACATGATATATGGCGCGTGAAACATCCACTGCAAAGGGAATGCTCATTCTATTCAATACCACATAAGGTACACACCAGAATAGACATATTGCGGGGCACCCAAGAAATCTGCACAATGGCCAGCGGGACAGAATACCTAGCTAAAACACTATTGGATCACTCAACGCTTAAAATGACACTGAACTGGGGTAGGAAGCGCCCGGCGATCCCCACGTGGAGACTACAGGTGGAAGCCCTTCACGATCAGGCATTCACAGACACGCTGAACACAGCACTAAAACAGTACTGGGAAATAAACGTTGGATCCACAAATCTAAGAGCAGTAGAGTGGGATGCACATAAAGTAGTGGTCCGCGGCCACTGTATTTCAACTACCTGGGGGGTGAGACACACACTTCACCCTGAGGTCAGCAAGCTGGAAAAAAAATTAAGAGCATTAGAAACTGCAGTAGCTCGCAATGAAATGCCTTACACGGTGCTAAAAGACGCGTGCGCAGAATATGCTGACGCTGACGCCACACTCCGCCGACATGATTATAAATACCACTTGATGCGACTACAAATGGAAGGCGACAGATCGGGCAGGCTACTCGCGTGGCTCCTACGCGAAGACCGGCAGCGCTCACCTATCGGGCCATAGAGACAGGCGCAGGCACAATGGCTATCACACAGGAAGAAATAAACGACACGTTCAGGGAATATTACACAAATTTATACACCAAACGCACATCATGTACCAGCCAACAACTTGTGTCCTTCCTGGCGGGCTCACCCCTGCCCCTACTCTCACAAGCAGACAGGGAGACACTAGAGGCCCCCCTAAACTTGGCCCTGGCACAACTGCCTAGGAATAAAGCGCCAGGCGCAGACGGCCTTCCACTAGAATACTACTCTACTTTTGCGACATGCTTAAACTCCCATCTCCTGAAAGTATTCAAGGAGGCGTGTGCCAGTGGGACCTTACCCCCAACGCTGAGAGAGGCAATGATAGTGGTCCTTCCTAAACAAGGACGCGACCCCACCGATGTTAAATCCTACAGGCCTCTGTCGCTGCTAAACTTAGATTGTAAAATACTTGGTAAAATACTGGCCAACAGGTTAGCCCCCTACATGCACACCCTGGTACACGAAGACCAAAACGGGTTCATCCCAAAAAGCAACACTTTTCTTAATAACCGGAGGCTGCTGAGTGTGCTGGGTGCAACACTCTCCTGCATGCATACGAGGAAATGGTCATCTCACTCGACATCAAGAAAGCATTCGACACACTAGAATGGGATTTCTTGTTCGCCACCATGCAGCAAATGGGCAATTGGTCCTAAATTCACACGCTGGGTACGGACATTGTACACCAACCCACAGGCTAGGGTGAAGACGAGTGGGGTCATATTAGGGAGTTTCCCGATCAACAGGGGCACACGACAGGGCTGCCCCCCTATCCCCCCTGCTGTTTGCCTTAGCAATGGAACCACTGGCTGCACGCGTTCGCGCGATGAAGGAAAGGTGGCGGATAATTAGGAACGGGACCTACCATGCAATATCACTATATGCAGACGACGCCTTGATATATGTACGGAAAGGAGGAGAGGTGCTGCCCTCAGTGATATCGCTACTGTCTGAGTATGGAGGGATCTTGGGCCTAGTGGTAAACTGGGGAAAATCCTGTGTATTCCCACTAACCAGCTGGCCCCTACCGAAACAAGAAAACGCCCCAGTGGGCCGCCTGAAATGGTGCTTCGACACATTTAAATACCTAGGAGTTAACATCTATCATAGAACAGAGGACCTCAGGGATGGTAACCTAGGGAGAGCTATGGCCTCCATGAAGGGGTCAATGTGATTCTGGAATAAACTACCACTTTCACCACTGGGCAAGGTGGCCTCAGCAAACATGCTGATACTGCCTAGATTGCTATACTACTTTGCGGCACTGCCGCTCATTATCCCTAAGAGTTTCTTTAATAATTTAAACGCTGTCTTACTACAGCTTATATGGGGAGAGGGCAGAAGGCGGGTCACAATTTCCACGCTACAGCGCCCGGTCGACACGGGTGGACTGGGCGCCCCTAACTTTGAACTTTACTATGCGGCCGCGCAGCTACAGTGGATACTGAACTGGATTCATAGGCCTAATATGGCGCAAACCACCTGGCTTTCGACCCGACTCCAAGGGCCCCCCCTGCTCGCATGGCTCACAAATAAAAAAATAAAGAGCGCACGCGAAAACCCACTGATGGTAGTGGCCCACGCATGCTGGAAGAGGTACATCCAAAGAGATGCAAAGGAACTCCCCTACTCGCCGCTCATCCCACTGGAACGGCTTTCCGGATGGGCCGAGACTGGATTACATTCGCCCGCAGCCTGGGCGGAACCGGGCATACACACAGTGGGAGACTGCTTTGAGGAAGGTAAATTAATGTTGTTTGAATCCATGCAAGCCCTCACAGCGGTGAGCCCGGGACAATTCCTGGCCTACCACGCCATATGTCACTCAATCAGAAAAACATGAGCGGCTGGAAAACTAGAGCCAGAGACCTCCCCCGCACTACACCACATGCTGAGCTGCGACGCCCAAGCAAAAGCAGTCTCGAACTCATACAAACTCCTGAATAAGCCCCTTGCACCAATTTGGTAAAAGCCAGGGAGAGGTGGAACGCCGTCTTGCCGGCTTTGATCTCACAGGAAGAATGGTTAAACGCCTTATACCACACCCGTGAGGTGTCAAGAAACCCCAGATTCCGCTACACGCAGTTCAATTACATACACCAAACATATTTAGCACCAGCTAGGCTCAAACGTATGTTCCCCGGGTCGGACCCGGCCTGCCCCAGATGTAATGCCCCAGAGCCACAGTTTTACCACATGGTCTAGGAGTGTCCCCGTGTACAAAAAGAATGGGCCGGGGTGGTAAAAACAATAGCAGAAACGACGGGCCTCGTCCTGGACATGGACCCCAAGTCCTGCCTGCTAGGACTCAGGACAAGGGCGCAAAAAACACAAACACTTACATAAGTTTGCAGACCTGGCATACGTAATGTACAAAAGACTGATAGCCATGAACTGGAAAGCTTCCAATGCGCCCGACTTGAAAGCTTGGCACACCCTCACGCTGCAATGGTCCCGCACAGAGTACCAGGTACTAAAGAAATTTGCGTGCGAGGGACTGCGACATGCGGGTTGTGAAATATGGAGCACATTAGTATCTAAGCTAGAGGCAAAAAACGATGAGAAACCTCCATAATTTGTGAAATAACACAAACATCCAGACAGTCATTGGTATGCAGCTGGCTACGACACAACATCCCAACAGGGGACACACCCAACTTCATCTGCAACACTTCACACCCATTGACAATACACCAGACACCGAACGCACGTGCCCCATGCAGTACCCACTCGCCTGCACAACCTAAACACTCGACACTAGCACCCCAACAACCGGTACCCCCCCGCTCAACATTAATGAGTCAACCCTGGGCAGCGTGGAGCCACTCCACACCAAAATACACCATTTAACGGCACAGGCAATAATTTAAAAATACTGGATAGATAATTCGGACCTAGATGTGTACAATCTGTTTCAGTTGTTTGGTTGTTTTAAGTTGTGCGAATTTAAAAGATTTGTTAGATCACTAACATCCTGTCATTGATAACACACGTATGTAGCACAATGTTTGGTTTTGAAAAATTCTATAAAAATATTTAAAAAAAAAAAAAAAATCTTCAAGGTACGTAGAAGTGAGTTAGGAATAGTAAATCTATTATTCCCTATATGCACCCCAGACTGGAGAAAGGTTGCACCTACGTTTCTAGAAGAATTCAGCAAGTGAAAAGCAAGTTTCTAGAAGTGCCACTGTTCAAATTCCTCAGGTCGGTTACAGGTCCTATAGTCAGGGAGTTCTAAAGCACTCAGGAAGTCAATGGAAGTACATTGTGCAGACGTACTGGTTGCGATATGCATTTACCTTTCTATATTTTGTCTCTCAATATTCTGTCCTCGATATTACTATGTCACTATATTCTTGGTGTTGATATTCAATAGGACGATTGTTGAGATCATGTGTAGAACAATGGCTATGAGAAAAATCAGATACCTCATAGGGTGTTTGTCCTTAATCATTCCACTAAATGGACAAGCAAAATACCATTAAATGTTAGATGTAAGAATGTCTGTAGCATCCCATTCATTTAGATGAATATGGTCGAAAATCCATATGCCGTATTGCGTAGGTACATCACATGATCAAGGAAGCGTTTCTCCTTATTGCAAGGCCTACCATTACTCTTATCACAACCATTATGCTATAAAGGAGACCATTATTCCTGCTGGTATCTGTACAATTTGCACCAAGCTTTCCGACCACAAAACTTGATCCAAGCTGTTATTTCGCCCCCAAAGCCAAGCATTTGCACACATATGGAAGGACGAGACGGGTGTTGGTTAGTGTGGCTTAAGTGTAGAGCGGAAGAAATCTGGGTGATTACTGGAGAGTTGTACCTGCTGTTTTTCAGAGTGCATTTTACAGATGCATGTACAGAACCTATTGTTGAGAAGGTGTGACGCTGGTACCACACGTGTTAAAAAATGTGGCAGGGAGTTGTGTGTGAATGCAGGTGAGTTCTGCAAGTGTAAGCACTTTCGCCATCATGACTCACCAGGTGTGATGTGCAGCTATGTGGTGGGACAGATCAACAGATGCTGGCGAGCAATATGAAGGTTGGTTGCGTGTGAGTGTTGCATTGAGAGGGTGCAATTAATTTTATTTGTTGATGCTGTGCTTGAGAGTCAGATAAAAATTCATATAATGACAATACGAAGGGTGACTTCAGTTGGGAACAAAGGAGTGCATTCTGAATACAAACTAATTGTTTTTTGCTTCGCTGGAGTGTTGTCACACCTGCCGTAATGTGAGTAGGACCATTAACGTCTTCAAATATTTGCCCCAAATATTGTTCCCTGTGTTAACTGACCATGATAGGCTGTTACCTCTTTGCAGGGTAATATAACCATGCATTTTATGATTTTACCTCTGAATTTTCCTAAAATAAGAATATATACACTACATTGTCTGCAACATATATGCCAAAATTGTATTTTTGAACATCAGGTCATGGACTTTTTAGGTCTGGCCTTTAAGGCAGCTTTAGCTGTCTTGCAAAACTATTGTTAAAAAAAAAAAAGTATTAATGTCCATAATTTGAGTCTTTTTGGTCGACGAGCTTCATCCATTGGCCTGTTCAATTGTCATTCACATTGTGCTTCTGCCCACAACATCATATAGAATAAGCATAGGACAATTGGTCAGCCCACTTGGCCCATTGGCTTCCTTCACTTTGAGCAACTGCACAAAGACAGAGCACATCCTTTACATCACCTTAAAATTAACTTCCTTCTCTTCAGAGACAACCCATTTCCAAGTGGGCTTTTTTTTTTTTTTCTTACCATATCCTTAAATAGTGTCTATTTATTTTGCCTACATTTTGAGTGCCCGATTGGATGGTGATTTCTTTTCTGTCACCTTTCCAACGTTTTAAAATGTTTAGGTGATATTGTAACAGTGTAGCTGCCTGCGACTTCAGTATTTGGCTAAGTGGTGGTTCATTCATTTATATTTTACAATTAAAACTAAAACTCATGGCACATACTGTAAAGCTTTGATATAAAAAGCATCACTAATAAACCGGAAGCGCTAGTGTTTTTTTTTATTTACATTTTTTAATTGATCCATGTGTTCCAAAGGTGCATTAATTTTACTTAATGTTATATTTACTTTAAAAAGGGGCTATTTATTTTGCCTGCACTGGTAGGCAATGCTTTATTATTCTATATTTTCTCTTGTTATTCTATAGCAAATCTTCCAGTTTTGGACCACTGAGTAATCTACCAAGTGCCATGGATCTAAAATAATCTTTAACTGCTTTTCAGTTGGAGATTAAATGGAGGTTAAAAATGTAAAAACAAACGCCTAGCCTGGTGAAGGATTTACATCAACCCGAGGATAATATATTTCCTGAGAAACCTCGGCGTTATGTGTGAAAAATTTAAAACAGTTGAAGACTACGCATTAGATTATTAAGAGCTTCTCTAAATGTTGGCAAGGGATTTGCCCTTTTTGTGCAAAACGATTGTTCTGCGTGTAAATAAAATTCCAATCATCTCCCAATATTGGTGGGCAGGCATTGCAGCTAATTCTACTCCCAACTTTAAGATGAGAAATGATCTTATTTGTGCTATATACACTAGCTACGTACCCATCCCTTAAATTAATAGTGGTAAGAAGCCAGTGGTCCTGCTCACAATGAGGGGACATCACTAATGTTTCAGCAATATTCTCAATACCTAACTATGTCCGTGCCCTTTATTGTTGAGTCCTCTTGAGTGGGTGGATATTGTGGTCCACTGCGAACAGGTAAGCCTGACTTGGCTGGCCATCATGTGGGTATCCGCTAAGAGCATAATGTTTACTTTTGAATCAGATATCATTTGCAGGACAGACTTTGTTGGCGGAATGATCTAATAGTCTGTTTTCATTCTAGGAAGCAAATGAAAGATTTTTAGCGACCAGGCTCCAAGCACAATTGTTGAAAACTTAGTGGGAAGACTGGTCATGGCCAAAAAATGATCATAAAAACATTTATTTTTTTAACTTTTTCGCTCCCATTGTAGAAAAATGTGTAACTTCCAGTCTGTGCCTTCCCCCCTCCCCTTTTTAAGCTAAGGTCCTACAGAAAAACTCCTTCCCAGTGTGCTGCAGCACCACTGAGCCCCACCAGACCCCTGGGCTGATGCGTGTGGGTGCATTGGGTGATGATAAAGGCTAGAGCCACCTCCAGAATCAACATCTCCCTCAAAATACTTGTATTTATGACATCACTGTTTTAAATTAGTACTGATCGTTATTAACATGTGAAACTGCTTCTTTTGACATGAGGATTCTAACGGATAACAAGAGTTTGAGCAAGTATTTCTTTATTACATTTAATTATGATTTAGCTCATTGGTACACCAAATAATGTTACATGCGGCAAGTGCTTAATTCGTGAATGAATGAGTGCTGGTGCCCGAATCTCTGCTCTAGCCATTTAAACATTGGTGCACGGCAGTTAGTAATTTGTGGTTGTTGTTTCAGGTGCGGCACTTTTTTCTGAGGGCAGGCGCTTAGTTTTCTGTCTCAAGCATTACTGCGAGCAAAAGACACGTGGGAAAGGAAGAGAAAAAGGGAAAAGCGCCAGAAAGGGAGAAAGCAGGAAGCTGCAAAAGTTAGCTGACGGGGCAGGGAGTGGGTGTAAATTAATTGAAGAGGCCCGAGGTGGCTCCAGGATTACGCTGCCTCAGTATTATGTGCTCGCACTTTTGTAGCAGCCGCCTGTTTAAGAGGGGAGCTTTGAGTACCGGCACATTTTATTTACAAATTAAGCACTGGTGCGCAGAGTACCAAAGCTTGTGGTTTTTAATCCACTACCAGACACTCTAGGCCCCTTTCCTCTCTCTAGCAGGTCCCTTTCTTTCTCCCTTTGAGACGGTTTTGCAGTTTTGATTTTCCTCCGACTTTCCAATCTGTGCATTTCCCTCTCTTGCGCTCGGTTAAAATCTGATGCAGAAAATTAATGTCGGTCCACAAAAATAATTGCCGAAGGCCCCCACCGGCAACAACCTGCTCAAATTAAGCATTGCTCGTGGCTGTTAGTAATTTCAGCAATCCTTCCCCCCCCCCCCCCCCTCAAAATAAAAAGCGGCGAAGGAAGAAAGAAGCTCCGAAAAGGAATGTGAAAGAGTGAGCTAAAGTGCTAAGAAGTACGGGCCAGGTGTAGAAAAGGGTTTTACCCATTTTTTGTCTATGGGAAAATATGTGTTCGTACATATGGCCCTATAGGTTGGCGGAAAAAAACAGAGGGACGCAGGTTTTCTGAAGACTTGGTAGTCCGGTTATTCGGCGACGCGACTGCTCTCTCCATTGATCCCCGAGAGCTTGAGACACTGAAGGACAGTTTCTGATGCCCCACAGACGCCGCCTTTGTCCCTCTCTCCGGCTCACAGAGGGAGGGAGAGAGAGTGCAAGAAAGGAGGGAAAGAGACAGATATGAGGGAAAGAGAGCGGGCGGTATGAGAAAGTACGAGAGAATGAAGAGAGAGGAGGCAAGGAGAGAGACAGAGAACGGATGGATGGGAAGAGAGATTGGGGGAAGGGGCTGGTGCAGCTCTGAACATGTTTTTTGAGTGCGCTGCTTTTGTTTCCCAGTCAAGACCTCCATTTGGATGGACCGACAACAGGCACCTAAGAAAAACCTCGGGCTCTTCCACTTATTAGTTGTTTATTTATGTAAGTACTAACTAAGCACTGGGGAAATTACTGGATACATTTGCATATTTATGGCTGCCAGTTACCACAATGTGTGTACTTCAGTTAATGGCTGCATCCTCGAGGCTCGCTATTCTAAGGACCCTTTGAAGACCATTGTTTAAGCTTCTTCCTAAAGTCTTTGGTGGTCCTGCGTTGTTTGCTCAATGGTGGGAGAGCTCCTTCTGCCTGCCTCGTACCCCCGGAGGAGTTTAACTCCTACATCTTATTATTGAGTGATGCAAGTTGATAATCTGTCCAAAGCGCTGGATCTGTTTTCTAACTTTGATGTGTAGTTCTGAATAGTTTGCTTTTACTACTATTTAAAGAAGTGTAAAGTTACTTCTCTGTTCCACGTGGAACAGGTGAAGGACTAAAAAGGCCCCCTTCAGGAGGTCAGGTTTATTTAATTTATGTATTTGTTTAGTGACCATATTGTATGAGTCCATGTGGGATTCAGTTTTTTCTGTTCTAATGTCTTTTAGTCTTTTTCTTCAATGTTTTTCCTTTGTGTTTTTAAGATGTGCTTGCAAAATTACTTCATGCAGGTGTCAGTTTCATTTTAATCCATGTGTCTCCCATTGATGTATGAGACTGGGATTCGTTATGTGTATGCCACTATGAAAGGCATTCATTAAATTGGAGCAGGTGTGTCCTGCAAAGACCCTGAAGGCCCGAATGCATGCCACATTTTTAGGACGGTCACTGATTTTCCGAATGAGTTCTTTGTAGAGTAATTGTATACAAAACAGTCTTATGTAGATATCCTAAAAAACTGACACGGATTTGGCCATTCTGGACCTACAATGAACACTCCTACATTAGAGGGATTTTCACATCTTCCTTTCAGACATCTCCGATTATTTAGCACGTTTGAATTTAATGTTTCAAGTTTCTAATCATGATGGAGTCGCACATCATGAATTTGCTGTCTTAGTATGTCACCCCAGTAGAGTTAAGAGAATGTGTCAGAATATGTTCTTGCAAGAGAACTTGGCCAGGAAGGTTTGAGGAGCAGAGGGCCCTTTAAGTTCAATTAGGGCGAGTTTGAGTGCTAATTAGAATGTCCTTAGGTAGGTAGTAGATATTAGACTGAGCGCGATTCTTTGGAGGGACTCAAAGGGTAAAGAAACCTGAAACGTGATGTGAGTTTTGGAGGAACCATGGTTGAGGAAGTAATCTTGAGTTGTATGAGGGGGGGCAAATGCTTCCTCGGTGTATGCTGTGTGAAGAGTAAGGGGTAGTTAAGGCCACAAAAGAGTATGATTGCTAGAATAAGAAACATGGATTTAGGCCTTACAGTGGTGAAGGTGGATTTTCCAGAATTTGAGTTGGAGATTGAAAGCAGAGGAAATGAAAGGGAGCATGCACACTTATATCTTGCTATGTGTTTGGGAGACGTAGGAGAGATATGGAGTTGAGGTGTGAAATTGTTTTAAAATTAGTTTGGAGAAGCTGAGCATTAATCAATTGGTAACCATCCCCAGTATCATATGGAGGTCAGCCATCTGTGCTTGAAGTGGTGATTGAAGTGTCTTTTTTTCTCCAGCACTAAAATTTGCCTGACAAACACCCATCCTCAGCCAATCCACCATATGCATTTTTCCATACTTGCAAAGTGGCTGTTGCTGTTCCGGAACATAACACCTAGTCTCAAAATGGTACCCGACCAACATCTTGACCTCCCCTAGCAACTACCATGGTGACACTCAGCATTAGCACCTGTGCTTCTCCCGACTAGTCAATCTGGACTGCAACGTCTCCATTGCAGAATACACAGTGTGGTATCTGCCTGGTGGCAGTGTGATGTGGGAAGGCTCAGATAGCTGCATGCTGGTGGAAGTTGGGGGAGATTTTGATCTGTGCCAGGTCCCCACTGGTAATTTGGGCACACTAGCCACTTCACTGCAGTTTCAACATTGTCAGCTCTTTGCCTCAGCTGCATCCTGCTAGTCTCATGGCTACTTCTCCTGGTGGGCCCTTCATGTGTGCCTGACAGTCCACAAGTAAACAGATCATCTTGCTCCACAGCATTAACATACCCCTTGTTTCAACACTCTTTAACATTCAGTATACCATAAGATTACACCCCCCACAGTTTCTATAAAGAAGACAAACATGAACAAGGAAATCATTTCGTTTTCATTTTCTGGGAAAACCGATTTGTGACACATAGGTTCAGACATGATAATGAGGCTTTTAACTCAGATCTCTCTAGGCACTTCCTAATTATTTTACACCATTGCGCAAACAAAATTTGAATTGCAAAAGTACATAAGTGTAGGAGTAGGCGAGGCAAGGTTTTGAGGTTGCTACAGATGCAGGCGTCGTCCCTGGACAAAGTGTTTTTTAGAGAGATAAATGCTTGAACGGAAGCAGATTGGAGACTTTCAATTGCTCAACACGTGCAGGAAATACCAATAAGGTTTAAATATTTATAGAACAGATCTAATTATTCTTTTCCCACACCACAAGGACGGGAGACTTAAACACTCTGAGCAGCCTCAACTCAGTTTCTCTTTGGGGTCTGTAGGAATCCTTCCAAGATTTCCCTGAAATGCAAGCATCAGTGAAAGGAGAGTAAATGATCGGAGAAATGCAGGTTACTGACGTAGACAGGGTGACATAGTAGATTCATCCAGATTGTCTAGGCTTACCTGGACATTTGTATGTACACCCCTTTCTACATGGGATCCATAATATCGAGGTGCCACTATCTGCGAGGCAGGACATCAGTCTATTATCCAACTCTTTCCTCAGAAACAAACATGTCCTTCAAACCATTCATTTATCAGTTTCTGCTTCTAAACCATTAGCAGAGGTAAATATGCAACAGAAAACATTTCTAAGAGCAACTGTACATAAGTCGGGACCAAAATATGGAACTGCTGTGTGATAGCACTGAAAACAGATTCACTCAGGACTCCGCCATGTATTGAGATGGTCTAGGAGGCTGGCCTGGTGTGTACTGGGTACCTATGGTACTTACACCTCACACCAGGTCCACTTATCCCTTATAGTGTACGCAGTGTCTAGAAGCCAGGCTCTCTAGAGGTAGCTGTGGATGAGCAGCCAAGGCTTATCTAGGAGACGTGCAAAGCTCATGCAATACCACTGTAGCCACACCTAGGGCCAGATGTAGCAAACGTTTTGCGACTCGCAAACGGCAAAATTTGCCGTTTGCGAGTCGCAAAACGCGTATCCCAATGCAGAAATGCATTTTGCGAGTCGTTACCGACTCGCAAAATGCATTTCAGACTCGCAAATAGGAAGGGGTGTTCCCTTCCTATTTGCGAGTCGCATTGGGATGCAATACCATTTGCGACCGCATATGCGGTCGCAAATGGCATCGCAGTTCCAATCGCAAATTGGAAGGGGTCCCCATGGGACCCCTTTCAGTTTGTGAGTGGAGCCCAAAATATTTTTTCAGGGCAGGGAGTGGTCCAAGGGACCACTCCCTGCCCTGAAAAAAAACCGAAACTAAAGGTTTCGTTTTTTTTTAAAGTGCAGCTCGTTTTCCCTTAGGGAAAACGGGCTACACTTAAAAAAAAAAAAACTGCTTTATTTAAAAGCAGGTCGCTAACATGGAGGTCTGCTGACGTCAGCAGGCCTCCATGTTAGCGAGTGCCTATACTCGCAATGGGGCCGCAATTTGCGACCCACCTCATGAATATTCATGAGGTGGGTCATTGCGACCCCATTGCGAGTTGCAGTCGGTGTCTGAGACACCGTACTGCATAGCAATTTGCGACTTGCAAATTGCGAGTCGCAGGGACTCGCAATTTGCAAGTCGCAAATTGCTTTTTTCCTACATCTGGCCCCTAGTACTTACACACATGAAAGAAAACACTCAGTGTTATAAAAATAAAGGTACTTTATTTTGGGGACACAAATACCAAACATACAATAGAGACTTTACTCCCTTAGGAGGTAAGTAATATACAAATGACATACACTAGTATGCAGAAATAGGCATAACACAGTTAGAAAACAGTACAATTAGTGAAAATCACAATAGTTAGAAATGGGCCTAGGGGGAGCACAAACCATATACTAAGAAAGTGGAATGTGAAAGTCGTTCCCCACCTAGGCAAGTGTAGTGTTTAGAGGGGATCTGGGAGTACTAAGAAAGCCCAAAGGTAAGTACCACAACCCCCCCGTGACCAGGAAAACAAGAGTACATCACAGAAAGTTTCCCAGGACACACACAGAGAAGTAAAGAAGAATATTGCAAAATCCAGAAGAAACTGCAAGACACCAACAGTGGATTCCTGGACAAGAAGACCTGTGGAAGAAGGGGACCAAGTCCAAGAAGTACAGAAGATTCCAGGAAGGGCTCGAGCTCATACCCATCAGGATGAAAGTGCAAAAGGTGAACCACCGACGAGGAAGAAGAGTCAGCACTGCACCCAAAGAAGATGAAGTCGGGTTCCTGGAGGGTGCAGGTGATGTCCCAAGCCGGATGGAGGATTGCAGTCAGATTTGCTTCGTCGGATTCTGCCAACAAGACTTGGCACACGCAAAGCTCATGGTTAGCAAAAAGTGGCGCTGCTGGGGACCAGGAAGGACCAGGTGAACTCTGCCCAGAAGGGGGAGTTGGAAGGGGCCCTCAGCAACACAGAGAGCCCACAGAAGACCAGGCATCACAAAAGTTGCAGAGGAGGCCCATGCAGCACTACAAAAAAGGCTCCCACACCTCCGGAGAACCACTCAGCGAGCTGTGCGTCATAGGATAGAGTGGTGGGACCTGGAGCTTCAAGATGCACAAAGATCTTGGAAGACGGATGCCAACAAGCCTTGGCAGCTGCAATGACGTGGAGCATGGGGGTACTGTCCTGTGTGGGGAGGCAAGGGCTTACCTCCACCAAAGTTGGACAGTTGGAAGAGAAAACCGTTGGGACCACTCCAGTCCACCACCTGTGATGCAAGATCCATGCAGCTTAGCAGGAGAGGGGATCCATGCAGTCAGTCGTCGTTGCAGTTAGTGCCTGCAGAAGCAGGGGAGTGACCCCTTCACCCCAAGGGAGATTCCTCTGTTCTTCTGATGCAGGCAGAAGGCGGGCTGTTCTCAGAGGATGCACAACCGGGGAAATGTTGCAGTTGCTGGAAGGAGCTGGAGTTACAATGTTGCAGAAGGTGTCTTGTTTCTTTGTTGCAGCTTGTGGGGTCCTAAAGAGTCCAGATGCAGTTTATTCGGTGAGAAGTTGAAGTGCAGGATGCAGAGGATTCCTGCTGGAGTCTTGCAATCTGAATCTGAGGAGTCACCCTAAAAAGAGACCCTAAATAGCCCTGAAACAGGGATTGGTCACCTAGCTGAGTGACCACCTATCAGGAGGGGGCTCTGACATCACCTCCTTGCACTGGCCACTCAGATCTCCCAGAGTTCCCTGCCAAACTTGAATCCAAGCTGGCAAAACGCACGGACCCTCTGAAGGAGCACTGAGTACGACCCCTGGGGTGGTGATAGACAGGGGAGTGGTCACTCCCCTTTCCTTTGTCCAGTTTCATGCCAGAGCTGGGACCGGGGGTCCCTGAACTGGTGTAGGCTGGTTTATGCAAGGAGGGCCACAAGTGTGCCCTTCAAAGAATTTCCAGTGGTTTGGGGAGGCTACTGCTCCCAAGCCTGTAAAACCTATTTCCAAAGGGAGAGCTTGTAACACCCCTCTCCCAAAGGAAATCCTTTGTTCTGCCTTCCTGGGCTCGAGCTTTTCAAGCAACAGGGGGGCAGAAACCTGTCTGGGAGGTGGCAGCAGCTTGGGCTGCCTGAAAACCCTCAGAACGCTGAAATGGTAAACTGGAGGTCCACCAAGGAGCCCCCAGAGTGCATGGAATCATACAACCAGTGCTTGCAGAAACCTTGGGGTATGATTCTAACATGTTTGATACCAAACATGGCCATGTTCGGAGTTACCATTATGTAGCTGGACATAGGTAGTGACCCATGTCAAGTACACACGTAAAATGGTGTGCTCGCACTAAACCAAGTCTGGGAAAATGGGCCTGGAGTTGGTGGGGGTACCTCTGCTAGTGCAGGGGTGCCCTCACACACAGGTTCTTTGCACCCTGCCCTGTGGGCTAGAAGGCCTACCATAGGGTGAGTTATAAGTGACCTGGTTTAGTGAAAAATGGCAGTAAAACCCTTTCACACAGGCTGCAATGGCAGTCCTACAGCAGCCTTTGCATGAGCTCTCTATGGGTGGCACAATGTATGCTGCAGCCCATAGGGATCCCCTCGAACCCCAATGCCCTGGGTACCTAGGTACCATATACTAGGGACTTATAAGGAGGCACCAGTGTGCCAATTGTGGGTGAAATACTGTGATAATAGTAACGAACAACTAAATTTACAGGAGAGAGCATAACTACTGGGGTTAGCAAGATCCCAGTAGACACAGTCAAACACACTGACAAACAGGCCACAAGTGGGGGTAACCAAGATAGAAAGAGGCTACTTTCCTACAGATGGTGCACTGGTTCACTCACCACATTCATGAGTGCCTGCCATAGTCACCTACATGTTTCCTTCCTTTGAATTATCCCATCAATCACTGCATTTGTAAAGCGCGCTACATACCCGCAAGAGTCTCAAGGCGCTGGGGAGGGGGGGTGCTACTGGTCGAAGAGCCAGGTCTTGAGGAGTCTTCTGAAGGCCAGCAGGTCCTGGGTCTGTCGTAGGATGGTGGGGAGAGTGTTCCAGGTCTTGGCGGCGAGGTATGAGAAGGATCTGCCGGCGGCGGTGGTTTTTCGGATGCGGGGGACTGTGGCGAGGGCGAGGTTGGCTGAGCGGAGGCTTCGGGTGGGGGTGTGGAAGCTGAGTCGGTTGTTGAGGTAGGTGGGTCCGGTGTTGTGCACTGCTTTGTGTAGGTGGATCAGGAGCTTGAAGGTGATCCTTTTGTTGATGGGGAGCCAGTGCAGGCCTCTCAGGTGGAGTGTGATGTGGCTGCGGCGGGGGACATCGAGGATGAGTTGGGCCGAGGCGTTCTGGATGCGTTGGAGTCATCTCAGGAGCTTGTTTGTAGTTCCTGAGTAGAGGGCGTTCCCGTAGTCGAGTCTGTTGGTGATGAGGGCCTGGGTAATGGTTTTTCTCGTGTCGAGGGGGATCCATTTGAAGATGCTGCGGAGCATACGGAGGGTGTTGAAGCAGGAGGCGGAGATGGCGTTGACTTGCCTGGTCATGGAGAGAGTGGAGTCGAGGATGACCCCCAGGTTCCGTGCGTGGTCCGTGGGTTCCGGGGCTGTGCCTAGTGACGTGGGCTACCAAGAGTCGTCCCAGGCTGATGGGATGGGTCCGAGAATGAGGACCTCCGTCTTGTCTGAGTTCAGCTTCAGTCTGCTGTCCTTCATCCAGTCGGCTACGGCCTTCATTCCTCGGTGGAGGTTAGCTTTAGCGGTGTGGGGATCCTCGGTGAGGGATATGATCAGCTGGGTGTCGTCGGCGTAGGAGATGATGTTGAGATTGTGTTGTCGTGCGACGTCGGCGAGGGGGGCCATGTAGATATTGAACAGTGTCGGGCTGAGGGAGGATCCCTGTGGGACGCCGCAGATGATCTCAGTGGTTTTGGAGCGGAAGGGTGGGAGGCGGACACTCTGGGTTCTGCCGGAGAGGAAGGATGTGGTCCAGGTCAGGGCCTTCTCTTGGATACCGGCGTCATGGAGGTGTGCTGATAGGGTGCGGTGGCAGACTGTGTCAAAGGCTGCTGATAGGTCCAGGAGAATGAGGGCGGCTGTTTCTCATTTGTCCATCAGGGTCCGGATGTCGTCAGTGGCGGCTATGAGGGCGGTCTCGGTGCTGTGGTTACTGCAAAAAAAACGGATTGGGAAGGGTCCAGGATGTTGTTGACTTCGAGGTAGCGGATCAGCTGTTTGTTGACAATCTTCTCGGTCGCTTTTGCTGGGAAAGGGAGCAGGGAGATGGGCCGGAAGTTCTTGAGGTCCTTGGGGTCCGCCTTGAGCTTCTTCAGAAGGGCGTTGATCTTGGCGTGCTTCCAGCTTTCTGGGAAGGTTGCTGTCTCGAAGGAACAGTTGATTGTTTCCCGGAGGTGGGGCGCGATGGCTGCGCTGGCTTTGTTGAAGACGTGGTGAGGGCAGGGGTCCGATGGGGTTCCGGAGTGGATGGAGTTCATGGTTTTGATGGTGTCTTCATCGCTGACGCTGGACCAGACGGTCAGGCAACTGGTGCGAGTGGTAGTCGCAGGGGTGGTGGACTTGGTGGTGGGTGCGGGGGGGTCGGGGTTGAAGCTGTCATGGATGTCGGTGATCTTGCGGTGGAAGAAGGTGGCCAGGGAGTCGCACAGGTCTTGAGATGGCGGGATGTCATTGGTGATGGAGCTGGGGTTGGAGAGTTCTTTCACGATGCTGAAGAGCTCTTTGGTGTTGTGTGCGTTGCTGTCTAGGCGGTCCTTGAAGGCGGTCTTCTTGGCAGTCCTAATGAGTTGGTGATGTCTGCGGGTGGCGCTCTTGAGGGCTGTGTGGTTGTCTGGTGTTCGGTCGTGGAACCATTTCTTCTCCAGCTTCCGACAGGTGTGCTTGGAGAGCCGGAGGTCCTCGGTGAACCAGGCGGCTTTCTTGTTGGTGTGGTTGGTTGTAGAGGTCTTGAGAGGGGCGAGGGTGTTGGCGCAGTCGTTGATCCACTGTGTGAGGTTGGTCGCGGCGGTGTCTGGGTCGGTGGGGTCGGTGGGTGGTCTCAGGGTGAGGGAGGTAGTCAGTTGGTCTTCGGTGACCTTGCCCCAGCAGCGGCGTGGTAGTTGTTGGGTGCGGTGGTGTGTGGTGGGTTTTCTGAAGGTGAAGTGGACGCATCGGTGGTCGGTCCAGTGTGGTTCGGTGGTGTGGTTGAAGGAGACGTGGGGGCTTGCAGAGAAGATGGGGTAGAGAGCGTGTCCAGCGGCGTGAGTGGGTGTCGTTACGAGCTGTTTGAGTCCGAGGTTGGCGAGGTTGTCGATCAGGGTGGTGGAGTTGGCGTTGTTGTTGTTCTCGAGGTGGAAGTTTAGGTCCCCGAGGAGGATGTAGTCCGTGGAAGCGAGGGCGTGGGTGCTGATGAGGTCGGCGATGGTGTCACTGAACTGTGGGCGGGGTCCGGGAGGTCTGTAGATGAGAGTTCCTCTGAGGGTGATGTTGGGGTCGGTGTGGATCTGGAAGTGCATGTGCTCGGCGGTGGTGAGGGTGTCATCGGTGTTCGTTGAGATTTTGATGGAGTCTTTGTGGATGATGGCGATTCCTCCTCCCTCTCCGTTGGTGCGGTCTCTGCGGGAGATCTTGTAACCCTGTGGGATGGCTATGGCGATGTCTGGTGCTGAGGTGGCATTCAGCCAGGTCTCCATCAGGAAGGCGATGTCGGGGGCGGTGAAGTCTAGCAGGTCCCAAAGTTTGATGGCGTGCTTGCAAGCGGAGCGGGTGTTGAGGAGGATGCAGCGGAGGTGGTTGGGTTCTCTGGCTGGTGGTGTGGAGGGTTGGATGCTGGTGAATCTGCAGTTCCGGCAGGTTAAAGGCCCCTGAGTGCGTTTCGGGGTGGCCCGGTAGCAGGGGTAGTCTCATCTGATGTTGAGTGCGTGGAGGGTGCTTGCGTCGTAGTGCAGTCTGGCGTTGCGGGGGGTGCGGGTTCCAGGGGTTCTGGTGCTGGGTGCGGTCCAGGCATTGCATGATATCCTTCTTTATGCAACATATTGCTGTCCACCAAAGTGCTGTAATATAACAATGAAGCTGTGAGGAATACCAGGGAAAGTGGTGTTGTTTACCATATTGACTTTGGGATATGGCCCTCCATTCTCTGTTTAGTGCTTAGTAAGACCCACTGTGGGGCCTTATGGTGGGAGAAGTATAGCAGGATGCACCTGCTAGGAATTCATTTGGGTATCTGTTCTGCTTTCCTTCTCTTCTCACATGACCGAGCTTACAGAACCTCTCTGGAATGCACTTCTGAGTTTAAAGAAGACATTTATTGTTATTATTACTTCACCACGAGGTTCCTGAAAGACGAAATGAGTAGGTTGGAAGCACACGTTCAAAAGTAGTCGCAGCAATGAAAGCAAATACATCAAAGTACTTCTCAGTTGCAATGTACACAGCAAATACATGTGATTACATTGTAGCATAACTTCAAAGCAAAGCATAAAAGTCAAAATTGCATCACCGTAGGGCTGTGGGACCTATCCCTATGCTTCATCTTTCTGAGGGCTGCAAGTTGATGACTCCGGTTCAACTGCGAGAAAGAGATTTTCTACCCAAACGGGAGCCAGGCAACTGACTTCTGGTTCCTGTCTGAAGTCAAGATAGTTTCAATCTAACTCTGCTGTAGTCCAGAGCCATCCTTAAAAGCAAACTCAGTGTGAGAACCGAAGAAACTTGGAGAGTGGCCAATTCTCCGAGCCTCACTCGTTCTCAGACTGGATTGAGAGGTAAACACAAAATCTACGTGCTCTTATCAGCTAGGGTCTGGTGTGAAAAACACAGCTTGGTCTATCATGTGGAAAAACACAGCTTGGAAAAACACAGCTTGGAAAAACACAGCTCATCTGCAATGTCTCAACTGCAATGTCTAACTCCACATTAAAGCCAATAGGCAGCTAACCTACATACCAAATGTAATGTCTAATACAATGTTAAAGCCAATAGGCAGCTAAACTGAATACAGAATGTAATGGCTAGTGCCATGTCAAAGCCAATAGGCAGCTACACTGAATACAGAATGTAATGGCTAATGCCATGTTAAAGCCAATAGGCAGCTGAACTGAACACAACATGTAATGTTCTACTGGTGAACATTGAGCAACTAATATGCGTAATGGTGAAACACCAAGGGGGTGATTCTAACCCTGGTGGTCGGTGATAAAGCGGCGGCCAACCCGCCAACAGGCCGGCGGTCAAAAAAATAGAATTCTGACCCTAGCGGGAACCGCCAACACAGCCCGCCACATTAACACTCCGACCGCCACGGCGGGACCGACAAACAGCGCAGCGGTCACCGCCAACAGCCATGCGGCAGACAATGTACCGCCCACACTATCATGAGCGGCCAATCCGCCACCTTTTCCTGGGCGGGAGCACCGCCGATAAAAACACGGCGGAAACAGACTACGAACGGGAAAACGCGCACCTCTACGCACTCCACGAGGAAGGAGGACAGCATGGAACCCGAATTAAACATCCTACCTGCTCTCGTCTACCTGCTCATCTACCACGAATACGAACGCCGGCGCAGACTACAACGGTAAGTACTGCACCTACGACACAGGGGAGGGGGGAGGACGAAAGGTTACGTGCACACACATACGCGATACACCCACCCCCCCAAACCATGTACACACCAATGCAGAGCAACAAGTCACAGGGAAACCACCCAAACCCCCGTAAAGAAAACAAGGACATAATTAAATAGTGACTCGAAATTTATGGGAAATAAAAACCACTGATAAGTCACGGTCAAATAGCAATAACAAATCAAAAATCCAAATTCAATATCCAGTGCATACGATAAACCGAGGCAATAAGTCCTGCACATCTAACGAGATTCCAAGTGTCCGTGGGCCAAAGTGTAGCAACACAAGGGCAAAGCCCACACAGGAGACCTGAGTCCTTTGGAGAGAACACTGCAGGGGCATCTGATGAAAAAACCACAGGCACCTCAGGGGGAAGCGAAGGGGGGGGGCACCACAGCCACATGATTCCACGACGCCAGATCCACGAAGGGGCCACCATGCCAACTCGGCCATCCTGGGGAGTGCAAAGCCACAGTCTCTCAAGTCTCTACAGTGGGTGGCTTGGCCACTCGGCCATCCTGGGGAGTGCAAAGCCACAGTCTCTCAAGTCTCTACAGTGGGTGGCTTGGCCACTCGGCCATCCTGGGGAGTGCAAAGCCACAGTCTCTCATGTCTCTACAGTGGGTGGGTTGGCCACTCGGCCATCCTGGGGATTGCAAAGCCACAGTCCATCAGGTGGATAACAGTCTCCACCGGTCAAGGAGGAGGCATGGTGGACACAGTGAACCGTGAACAGTAGCTCGAGACAGATCCGGCACTGTCATTGTGCCAGTGGTGCTTGAGACGGCGGGGCCCAGCGGAGCGGTGTATGAGACGGCGGGGCCCAGCGGAGCGGTGCTTGAGACGGCGGGGCCCAGCGGAGCGGTGCTTGAGACGGCGGGGCCCAGCGGAGCGGTGCTTGAGATGAAGGGCCCAGCGGAGCGGTGCTTGAGATGAAGGGCCCAGCGGAGCGGTGCTTGAGATGAAGGGCCCAGCGGAGCGGTGCTTGAGACGGCGGGGCCCAGCGGAGCGGTGCTTGAGATGAAGGGCCCAGCAGAGCGGTGCTTGAGATGAAGGGCCCAGCGGAGCGGTGCATGAGACGGCGGGGCCCAGCGGAGCGGTGCTTGAGATGAAGGGCCCAGCGGAGCGGTGCTTGAGACGGCGGGGCCAAGCGGAGCGGTGCTTGAGACGGCGGGGCCCAGCGGAGCGGTGCTTGAGATGAAGGGCCCAGCGGAGCGGTGCTTGAGACGGCGGGGCCCAGCGGAGCGGTGCTTGAGACGGCGGGGCCCAGCGGAGCGGTGCTTGAGATGAAGGGCCCAGCGGAGCGGTGCTTGAGATGAAGGGCCCAGCGGAGCGGTGCTTGAGACGGCGGGGCCAAGCGGAGCGGTGCTTGAGACGGCGGGGCCCAGCGGAGCGGTGCTTGAGATGAAGGGCCCAGCGGAGCGGTGCTTGAGACGGCGGGGCCCAGCGGAGCGGTGCTTGAGACGGCGGGGCCCAGCGGAGCGGTGCTTGAGATGAAGGGCCCAGCGGAGCGGTGCTTGAGATGAAGGGCCCAGCGGAGCGGTGCATGAGACGGCGGGGCCCAGCGGAGCGGTGCTTGAGATGAAGGGCCCAGCAGAGCGGTGCTTGAGATGGCGGGGCCCAGCGGAGCGGTGCTTGAGACGGCGGGGCCAAGCGGAGCGGTGCTTGAGACGGTGGGGCCCAGCGGAGCGGTGCTTGAGATGAAGGGCCCAGCGGAGCGGTGCTTGAGATGAAGGGCCCAGCGGAGCGGTGCATGAGACGGCGGGGCCCAGCGGAGCGGTGCTTGAGATGAAGGGCCCAGCGGAGCGGTGCTTGAGACGGCGGGGCCCAGCGGAGCGGTGCTTGAGATGAAGGGCCCAGCGGAGCGGTGCTTGAGATGAAGGGCCCAGCGGAGCGGTGCTTGAGACGGCGGGGCCAGGCGGAGCGGTGCTTGAGACGGCGGGGCCCAGCGGAGCGGTGCTTGAGATGAAGGGCCCAGCGGAGCGGTGCTTGAGACGGCGGGGCCCAGCGGAGCGGTGCTTGAGACGGCGGGGCCAAGCGGAGCGGTGCTTGAGACGGCGGGGCCCAGCGGAGCGGTGCTTGAGATGAAGGGCCAAGCGGAGCGGTGCTTGAGACGGCGGGGCCCAGCGGAGCGGTGCTTGAGATGAAGGGCCCAGCGGAGCGGTGCTTGAGATGAAGGGCCCAGCGGAGCGGTGCATGAGACGGCGGGGCCCAGCGGAGCGGTGCTTGAGACGGCGGGGCCAAGCGGAGCGGTGCTTGAGACGGCGGGGCCCAGCGGAGCGGTGCTTGGGATGAAGGGCCAAGCGGAGCGGTGCTTGAGACGGCGGGGCCCAGCGGAGCGGTGCTTGAGATGAAGGGCCCAGCGGAGCGGTGCTTGAGACGGCGGGGCCCTGTTCAGCGGTGCTCCTCGCCACGGCGGGGCCCTGTTCAGCGGTGCTCTTCTGCACGCAGGGCCCTGTTCAGCGGTGCTCTTCTGCACGGCGGGGCCCTGTTCAGCGGTGCTCGTCGCCACGGCGGGGCCCTGTTCAGCGGTGCTCGTCCAGTAGGTCAAGGGAGCCAGACCTGGCCTGGACTCCCTGCTCAGTCGCCCTCCGACCGTGCTGTTGCTGGACCCTTCGGTGATGGAGTCCTGGGCCCTTTGGTGTCCTTCCTAACACCCGGGATGGGGCTTGTGGGCCCCTCCTGCTCCGCGCTCCTGCTGGCTGACTTTTCCGCCCTGCTGCCCTTTCGCTCCTTAGATGGGGCTCTCGGGCCCTTGCCTCCCCTAGATGTTGTGGCTGGTGAAGTGGGCGAACTTTGCTCCTTGGGGCAGCCGTGTCAGTCCTCTCACGGCGGCCCTTTAGCTTCCTGGTCTTCTTGCCTGGTGGGGGGCTGGCTGTCCCCTTGCTGCTGATTGAAGTGTCACTGCTGGCAAAGGGTGGGCTCCAGAACCCATGCACCACAGTGACACTCGAAGCTGGGCTGGTGGTGGCTGAGGTGCTCTTGGGACTCTTTGCAGATGGAGGGGGTGGGTCAGTGGAGGGAAAGAAGTCAAGATTAGCAAGGAAAACTTTCTTAGGACCAAGGTAAAAGGTAGGAGAAGTGGTGATGGAAGTGGAGGAAGAGGATGTGGTTGTAGGAGAGTCAGGTGTGCTGTCTTTGGGTGCAGGTGCATGTGCTGGAGGCTGTCGTGAGGTGGATGGCTGTTGGGTGGGTGTCTGCCTGCGTTTGTGTGTCTTGGAAGAGGGGGTGACAGACACAGTGGGAGAGGACACAGGGGACGTGTAAATGGTAGTGGGGGTGGTGACTGCACGTGTGCGGACTGGACTGGAGGGTGTGCTGGTGATGGAAGCACTGGCTGATGGTGGTGTGCATGCAGGTGTGAGTGTAGATGTCACAGGGAGGGAGGAGGGAGACGAGGAGGAGGGGGACACAGAGGTGGTAGTGACTGTTGGAATGTCTGCATCTGGGTGTTGCTTGCGTGAATGCTTGTGGGTTCTGTGGTGCTTGTGTCTGGATGAGCTGCCCTTGGGTGTTGAGGTGTGTGCAGGCTGGTCTGATGGTGTGGATGGGATAGGCTGAGGAACAGGAGACAGAGACAGGCTGGAGGCAGTCAGAAGAGAGAGGCTGGAGACAGGGACAATGGCTGCCGTCAGTGCTGAGGCCAGAGCATTGAACGATCGTTGATGGGCAGCCTGACCCGAATGAATGCCCTCCAGGTAGGCATTGCTCCGATGCACCTCCCTTTCTACCCCCTGGATGGCATTCAAAAGGGTAGTCTGCCCAACAATGATGGTCCGCAGGAGGTCAATGACCTCCTCACTGAAGGCAGGGGCCCTTTCCCCAGTCGCAGCAGCCATTGTCACTTCCAGACCGAGGTCACAGCAGCACTTGCAGTATAGGTCCTCTCCTGTGGATGATCAGGTCTCGAGTGATTAAGCAGATAGAAAATGGCAGTCACGCCCGCGGCGGTGCGTACCGCGGCGGTGCGTACCGCGACCGCCGGCGCACCTCGTCATTGGCTCCTGAAACCCATAGGCCTCAATGTTAGCCAATGCGGCTTCGTATAGCGGTCTTCGACCGCCTACCGCCACGGTGTGCCACGCCAGCGCATTGACCTCACATCCCATTGTCCCACTTCACAGGTCAGGCAGCTGCCATTTCAAGGGCCCACATGGCATTATTTGTACTGCGTCACACAGGCCTAGGCCTTGCATTGCCACACATACACGCCTTTCAATACATAGATAATCGTGTGCTATGCATGCAGTGGTGAACGTACCTGTGACTTGCTTGACTCTGTGCTCCATGTTGTCCTTCCTAGGCACCGTCCGCTGGGACTTGCGAGGAGAAGGATGAATCCTCGCGTGTACCGACCGCTGGTGGACCTGTCGACAATGGAAGAACGCCACATCATACTACGATACCGACTTGACCGAGCCACTATACATGAACTGTGTGCCCAGCTGGAGCCAGCCCTGATGTCCCCCATCGGCCAACCCACAGGAATTCCCCCTCTAGTGCAGGTTCTGTCAGTCCTCCATTTTTTGGCAAGTGGCTCATTCCAGACAACAGTGGCCATGTCATCTGGAATGTCTCAGCCTATGTTTTCTAAAATCTTGTCTAGAGTGTTGTCTGCCCTGACGAAACACATGCGGTGCTACATTGTATTCCCTGAGGAGGTTGATTTGGCCACTGTGAAGGGTGATTTTTATGCCCTTGGACATATCCCCAACATAATTGGTGCCATTGATGGGACCCATGTGGCTTTAGTACCCCCAAAAGACGATGAGCAGGTGTACAGAAACAGGAAAAGTTACCATTCGATGAACGTTCAGGTGGTCTGTTTGGCTGACCAGTACATCTCCCATGTGAATGCCATGTTCCCTGGGTCAGTGCATGACGCGTATGTGATGCGAAATAGCAGCATCCCTTATGTGATGGAACAGCTACAGAGACAACGTGTGTGGCTAATTGGTGACTCTGGTTACCCCAACCTGCCTTGGCTATTGACCCCAGTGAGGAATCCCCGGAACAGGGCAGAGGAACGGTACAATGAGGCCCATGGGCGAACTAGGAGGATCATAGAAAGAACCTTTGGCCTCCTGAAGGCCAGGTTTAGGTGCCTACATATGACAGGGGAATCCCTGATGTACTCACCAAAGAAGGTGTGCCAGATCATCGTGGCCTGCTGTATGCTTCACAATCTGGCATTGCGACGTCAGGTGCCCTTCCTGCAGGAGGATGGTCCAGATGGTGGTGTTGAAGCAGCTGTGGAGCCTGCGGAGAGTGAAGAGGAGGAAGACGAAGAGGACGACCCAGAAAACAGGGACAGAGTTATCCAACAGTATTTTCAGTAGCACACAGGTAGGAATCACCCACGCCATTTAACATTTACTGAATGCCCCCTGCATCTTTACTTTGTGTATTTCCCCCCAGTTCTTTTAAACTGAAGTTTACTTTTCCCTTCCCTTTTCAGTGCTGTATGACCCACTGCGTGACTTCTGCTCGGTTAGCCCATGGACTAATGCTTATTGACATCGGTATGTTGTCCACACATAAATAACAGAACATTATTGATAAGTAATGTGTTATACATTTGTAATTAATACAGGCTGACTCCAGAATGATTTATGTGCAATGAGTGATTTATTTTTAGTGCTATATATTGGTACATGATATTAAAACGGTGATGGGTGAGGGTGGAGTTATGTCCATGGCAGAGTCCAGTTCTCGGTCGCACAGGTGCATTGTTCATATGGCTGTGGAAGGATGGAGCAGGGGCAGTTCAAGGTTGGACAGGGTGACACTGTGGGACAGTGGAATGACATCCGGGGGGATATTAGGCTGGCGGGGGTCTTGGCATCCTACTCTGTCTTCCTTTGAGATCTCAGGTTCCTCTTGTGGGGTGGTTGTTCTTCAGCAGGAGGTGGGGTTCTGGTGGCCCGTCGTTCTGTGGGGGCCTCCTGACCACTAGCGCCGGCGGAGGTGGTAGGCTGTTCCTGGCTAGTGACAGGGGCCCTTTGCGGTGCCACATGGTCCCGCAATGTGGTTTCTATCCGGTTGAGGGCCTGGACTATGGTCCCCATAGCGGTAGCGATGTCCCGGAGTTCATTGCTGAACCCCATGTACCGTTCCTCCTGCTGTGCCTGGATCTCGGTGAACCTGGCCAGTACCGTCGCCATCGTCTCCTGGGAGTGATGATATGCTCCCATGATGGTGGTGAGGGCCTCTTGGAGAGTCGGTTCCCTGGGCCTGTCCTCCCCCCCGTCGCACAGCAGCCCTCCCAGTTGCCCTGTTTCCCCGGGCCTCTGTCCCCTGGACGGTGTGCCCACTACCACTGCCCCCAGGTCCCTGTTGTTGTTGGGGTGTTGGGTCAGCCTGGGTGCCCTGTAGTGGCGGACACACCGCTGAATGACGCGTCCGCGAGACAGAGGCATGGGCCCGCTGGGTGGGAGCTGTGCTGGTGTTCCCAGAGGGGTTTGGGTCTGCTGTGGCCTGTGTCTGTGTGTGGGGAACCGACTGTCCAGAGGTCCCCGATGGTCCGGGCTGGTCGTCAGGTTCTAGGTCGACAGAGCTGCTGTCCTCGCTGGGGGCCTGTTCTGGGGGTGGGATGGACAAATCTGGACCCTCCGTGGCGGTGTGTTGGCGTTCGGGCCCTGCAGGGGTAAAGGAGTATGGTTATTGTTTCTGTGTGTGCCATGGCGTGCATTTTGAGTGCCCTTGTCCCCCAGTGCTGGCATTCCCTTGTGGGAGGTGTTGTGAGGGTTTGGGGGGGGGGGTGTATGGGTATGTGCAATGGTCATGCTTTGGTGGTGGCTGTCTATGGTTTGTGTTGGCATTCAGGGGTTGGTGTTGTTTAGGGTGGGTTGTGCTGGTGAGACATTGGCAGGGAGGTTATGTGCTGGGGGGTGATATTGGGGGTGAGGGGGGGGGTTGGCATGCTGGTGGTTGGGGGGGTGAAGTAGTTGAGATTCGACTTACCAGAGTCCATTCCTCCGTGTACTCCAGCGAGGCCATCAGGATGCAGGATGTTTACCACCTCTTGCTCCCATGCTGTGAATTGGGGTGGGGGTCCGCCGCCAGTCTTCTGCACAGCGATGTTGTGCCTGGAGATCATCGAGCGCACCTTCCCCCGTAGGTCGTTCCATCGCTTTCTGATATCTTCCCGATTTCTGGGATGCTGTCCCACAGCGTTGACCCTGTCTACGATCCTTTGCCATAGCTCAGCCTTCCTTGCTATGGTGGTGTGCTGCACCTGTGTGCCGAAGAGCTGGGGCTCAACCCTCATGATTTCCTCCACCATGACCCGGAGTTCTTGGTCCGAAAACCTTGGGTGTCTTTGGGGTGCCATGGGGTGGTGTGGATGAGGTGTGGGGTGGTGTTTGTGGTGATGTGCGTGGTGATATGTGGTGATGTGTGCGTAGATGTGGTGTGGGTGATGAAGTTGGGTTCCTGTGTGTGTTGGGGTTTTCTATTGCTGTGCTCGCTCTCTCTATCTCTATCTCTCTCGCTCTCGCCTTCGCTCCGATTTCCAACTAGTGGGGGTTTGTGGGTGATGTGGGTGTGTGTTTTATAGTTGATTGGATGTGTGGGAGTGTTGTTTGTATGTGTCTCAGGTGTGCGTATTTCAAAATGTCCAATGTGGCAGTGTTTTGGAGCTGGGTGTGTATTTTGAGCGCGGCGGTGTGTACCGCCAATGGAATACCGCGGTTGAAAGACCGCCGCGTGGATTCGTGGGTCAGAATGGCATGGGCGTGTTTGTGTTGGCGTGACGGTGGAGGTTTGGTCATCTCCAGTTTTCCGCGGCCCGCTGATGTGGCGGCCTTCCTTGGATGTCGGATTTTTGGCGGTTTCACAGTTGGTGGTCAGAATGACCGTGGCGGTTTACCGCGGCCGCGGCGGTAGACTGGCGGACTTCTGACCGGCGGTAAGGGCCTTTTACCGCCAAGGTCAGAATGACCCCCCAAGTCATTGGTCAAACACAATTAATAGCATCACAGTACCACATTTGTGATTGATCTGATGGTAACGTTTGTATTTTGTCTCTTTGCTGCAGATTTTTCACACTTACAAGACTCTGGAACTTTCATGAAAACAGTGAACTCATGTGGGTGAGCATTTTGATGATCACAGTTATGAAGAGTCCCAGTGTCTGGGTGTGATGCTGTCCAACAGCTTTCCTGTCTGGATGTAAGTCTGCAATCTTTTGAAAAGCCTCAGATCCTGAACTCATACTCTGCGCTAGTCCATGAAAGCGCCAGAAGTAATGTATTTGAACTGTTAATCATATATTTTGTGTGTGCGAAATGGTAAAGTAAATATAAACAGCAGAGAAATCATGTGTAATGGTTAAGTAAGACTTTTATTTTCCGTCAGTCAGTCAAATTTCTTTTATTTCGGTCAACGTTTGACCATAAAAAGACATCATAGAATTTGATCAGAAATAAAAACAAATATATTGATCAATAGGAGAAACTGTGCAAACAGTACAAACTCAGCAAACATTTCAGATCTCCTGTATATTTACATCCTTTTCACAGTATCAAAACATACATTAAAACAGGCTAAAATATACAGAAAATGAATGTGCATATCTGCGTCTGATAGACAAAGCACTTGTAATAAAATTCACAACTGCAGAACATATCTCTACCGAGCCTAATTGTTGTAAAAAATTAAAGCTCTTCTGTGTTGTCTAATATTTGACAATTTTCAAACTGGTATTAAAAATCTCTTTTGAAGAATTGCGTACAATGAGCAGAAGAACATAAACTATATAGTACTTTGTGGAGTACAGTACTCACTCAGGCATTTTGGCAAGGATTTAAATCAAGAGCCCTGGGTAAGAAAGGCACATAAAATGAATAGTGCTCAACCTAAGTCTGGTCAAATCAAATCTATATTGAGTGTTGAGATAAAAGGCAATATGTGGTTCCAAGGTATTGGATGGACCTAGGTTTCGGTATGCCGTCACTGTATGCATGTTGAAAGCTTTCAATAGCCTATACGTGGAGGTAAAGTTAAGAAAGGAGGATTTAACCCTTTCCTTAGTGTGAGGAATTACCATTGTAAATCCAGCGTCTGTGTTGAGTCATTAAAGACTACCAAGACCAACATTCTCAGGGCCCCAAGGGAGGTCCATGGCTTTCCTGCTCACCTGTGTAGCCCAAGCACTATAAACCGCATCATCATTCCCTGCTACGTAGGCCATTGCCAGGCGAAGCCTGGCCCAAGCACGGGACATCGGCACCCGTCAGAGCACGGAGTAGGCTGGGCCACCCCACTTGGCCCCTATATTTGGAGTCTCTAATACCCCCCGTTGGCAACAAGTGAGAATGGGTAAAAGGAAAGTAGGTAATGGAAAAGGTGCCTCCATTAATGCCCCCCAAGCAACATTGTCTGTCACATCATACCTTACTACTGTTACGGGGGAAATGAACATGGAATTAGATCTGTCTGAGGAATGTATAGACCAAGTTCAGCATTAATCATTAGCCGCACCCGGCATGAGCATTAAACTCAGCTGAGGAATGTATAACCCAAGGGACCATTCCCCCAAAGGTCGCTAAGGCTATGACTGACTCAAATAACAATCATCGCTCTAAACAAATGCCTTGCATTAACATTAACTCACAGCTGGAAGTTATTGATGTGTGCCCAGGGACTGTTAACTCCCCTCCGATGAAAAGGAAAAGAAAGGAGCTCCAAGAGGGAGTCTATACAGTTCTGTTAAGATTGTCCACATCTCTCTATCATCATCAGCACTGCATGTTTGGGTCTGGGCATTTGTTAGAAATTGTGCCTCTAGTTTGAAGAGTTATACACCCTTGTCCCAGTAGGGACCACACACAGTCCTAGTCAGGGTAAGTCACAACACAATCCAAATTATCCTGTGCTCACCCTCTAGAAGCTTGGCACGGAGCAGGCAGACTTAACTTAGAAAGCAATGTGTAAAGAATGTGTGCAATAACTCATACAGGAGCACAGTAAAACGCCACAAAAATACTCCACACCAGTTTAGGAAAATAGATAATATTTACCTGAATTAAATAAGGCAAAAACAACAAAAATCCAATATGCAGAAGTCAAGATATCACTTTTTAAAGGTTTAAATGAGTCTCAATTCTTCAGAACCAGTGGTTGTATCCTTTTAACACACATTACCTGGGATGTGCCAAAAATAATGATGCACGGGGGACACAGAGGAGGAGATGCGTTGAAAAATAAGGCTCTGCATCAGATTTTCTGGCGCTGCACAGACGATGCGTTGTTTCTTTCCACACTGCAAAGCAATGCATCAATTTCCAGGAGGGCAGCCTTGGTTCCTCACTACGATGTAGGGATACTTTGCCACCCAAGGGCGATGCGTTGAAAATCCTTGACACGCTGGTAAGAAGTGTAGGAAACTGGCCTGGTGTGCGGTGGGTACCTATGGTCCGTACACCTTATACCAGGTCAAGGGTTCCCCTATTAGTGAAGGGTAGGCAGTGTCTAGAAGCCAGACTCTCTAGACATAGCTGTGGATGAGCAGCCAAAGCTGATCTAGGAGACATGCAAAGCTCATGCAATACCACTGTAGTCAAACAGCACTTGCACACATGAAGTAACCACACTGTGTTACAAAAATAAAGGTACTTTATTTTAGTGACGCAATTACCAAAAGTACTAGATAGGCAACTCTCCAATAGGAAGTAAGTAAAACACACTACATATGTACATTAGTAATCAGAAGTAGGCATAAAAAGCAATAGAAAACAGTGCAATAGCAAATAGACAATAGTGACCCTAGGGGAAGCCCAAATCATATACTAAAAAATAGTATGCGAATGTAGGACCCCCACCTAGGTCATTGGAATATGTAGGGGGAGCTGGAGGGACTAGGAAACCAAAGGGGTAAGTGTTACAGTGCCCCCCAGCAACCAGGAAGAAAGGAGTAAGTTACTGGATTTTCCCCAAACCACCAAAAGGACTGAAAAGAAGAAGAATGCACCACCCAGACTAGACTGCAAGAAACCAGTGGTGGATTCCTGAAGAGGAAGACCTGAAAAAGAAGGGAACAAAGTCCAGAACTCATGGGAGTGTCCGGTGGTGGCAGCAGCCACTACCCACCCGTCTGTGGATGCAGGAGTTGGTTGACGGTAGGACGAAGACGGTCAGCAGTGCAGCCCTGGAGTTGGTGAAGAGTTCCTGGAGGATGCAGTCGATGTCCCATGCTGGATGGAAGATTGCAGTCTGTCTGTATTGTGGAAAGGCCACCAACAAACCTTGGCAAAGGGAAGACTCATGGTAGATTAAAAGTGGAGCTGCTGGGGACCAGCAAGATCCAGAGGGACTCAACCCATGGAAGGGAGATCCAGGGGACCCACAGCAAGGCAGAGAGTCCACAGAAGAGGAGGCAGCCCCACAGAAGACCCACTGGAAAGGACCCAGGAGTCACATAAGAGTCCACACGTCCCATACTGCAGAAGAAGCACAAAGAGGGCTGTGCGTCGCAGGGAAGAGTGCTGGGGGCTTAGGCTACACGGAGCCTGAAGATCCCTTCAAGGAGATGCCAACAAGCCTTGGTAGCTGCAAGAGACGCTGTACATGGGGTACTCTCCTGCATAGGAAGGCAAGGACTTAACTTCACCAAAGTTGGACAGCTGGTTGAGAGAATCAAGGGGACCATTCCTGACTACCACCCATGATACAGGATCCAGGCAGCTCAGGGTGAGAGGAGATCCACGCAGCCGGTCGTCGTTGCAGTTGGTGCCTGAAGATGGAAGGGAGTGACTCCTTCACTCCAAGGAAGATTCCTTCTTCCTTCTCATGCAGACTGAAGACTTGCCACCCTCAGAGGATGCTCAGCTGGGGAAATGTTGCAGAAGCTGGAAGGAGTCATGGAAACAATGTTGCAAACAGAGTCTTCGTCGTGGATGCAGATTGTCAGTTCCTTGATGGTCCAGTCACCGTTCCGGTGGCCAGACATCAAAGTAGAGGTTGCGGAGGAGTCCTGCTGAAATCTTGCAAGCTGAATCTGAGTACCAATCCAAGAGGGAGACCCTAAATAGCTCTGGATGGGGCATTGGTCACCTAGTCAGGTGACCACCTATCAGGAGGAGGCTCTGACGTCACCTGCCTGACCTGGCCACTCAGATGCTCCCAGATGCCTCTTCCCACCTTGGATTCAAGATGGCAGAATCAAGGGACCCTCTGGAGAAGCTCTGGGCAACACCCCTGGGGTAGTGATGGTCAGGGGAGTGGTCACTCCCCTTTCCATTGTCCAGTTTCGCACCAGAGCAGGGACTGGTGGTCCCAGAACTGGTGGAGACTGGTTTATTCAAGGATATCACCAAATGTGTTCTTCAAAGTATACCAGTGGTTTGAGGAGGCTATCCCTCCCAAGCTTTGTAACACCTACTCCCAAAGGGAGAGGGTGTTACCCCCCTTTTCCCAAAGGAAATCCTTTGTTATGCCTTCCTGGGCTTGAGCTGGTCAAGCAGGCGGAGGGAAGAAACCTGTTCTGAGGGGTGGCAGTAGCTTTAGCTGCCCGGAAAACCCCAGAAAGCTGGTAGGAACAATGCTGGGGGTTCCTCTTAGGAGCCCCCAGAGTGCCTGAAATCATACTTCCAATACTGGCAACAGTATTGGGGTATGATTCCAACATGTTTGATACCAAACATGCCTAGGTTCGGAGTTACCATTATGTAGCTGGAAATAGCTAGTGACCTATATTTAGTACACACTTAAAATGGCATCCCCGGACTCACGAAGTCCATGAAAATGGAACTGGAGTTTGTGGGGGCACCTCTGCTCATGCAGGGGTGCCCTCACACACAGGTATGTGCACCCTGCCCTCTGGACTAGGAGGGCCTACCATAGGGGTGACTTACAGTGATGCAGTGACCTGTAGTGAAAAGGGTGCATGCACCCATTCACGCAGACTGCAATGGCAGGCCTGCAGATGCACTTTGCATGGGCTCCCCATGGGTGGCATAATACATGCTGCAGCCCTTGGGGGACCCCTGGTGCCCCAATGCCCTGGGTGCCAGGGTACCATATACTAAGGACTTATAAGTGGGCACCAGTATGCCAAATGTGGAGTGTTTGTGGTCCAAGCAACCAAGTTTAAAGGGAGAGAGCAGGATCCCAGTGAACACAGTTAAAACATACTGACAACAGGCAAAACGTGGGGGTAACAATGCCAGAAAGAGGGTACTTTCCTACAAAAAGAAGCAGACGCTGAGTTGATCCGGTAGGCAGTGCAGTGATTTTGCAGCCGCGAGGCAGGCTCTGCGTCAATTTCTGCAACTGTTGTGTAGTTTTCCCAACACACGGGGATTCAAGGGCCAGCAGGGCAGCAGGCAGGGCATCAGTCCTTCCAGCAAAGCAAACCAGATAAGTCATTTGGGCAGCCAGACAGTCTCTCTGACAGAGCCCAGTAACAGCCCAGAGTCAAGTAACAGGACAAGAAGTGTCTGATTTGGTGGGTTCAGAGACCCAATATATATACCCAAAAATGCCTTTGAAATGGGGAAAACTTCAAAGAGTGGCTTTGAAGTGCACAAGTCCCCCTTTCAACCCAGTCCTGTCTGCCAGGATCCCTGTGGGGGTTATCAGTCCTTTGTGTGAGGGCATGCCACTGTCCTTTGAAGTGTAAATGGGAGCCCCACCACCCTTCCGGGCCAGGAGACCCATTCAGTATGCAGATGAATGCAGCTGTGACTGAGTGCCCTGTGTTTATGGCTGTCTAGGTGGAATGCACAAGGGGAGCTGTCAACCACCACAGACGGGGTGTGGATTGGAGGCAGGCTGTAAGGCACAGATGGCAGTAAGTGCAGAGAAATGCCCACTTTCTAAAAGTAGCACAAAAGGATGATGGATGGAGTGCTGAACAATGCAAATACTCACCCCCAGTCACAGATCTGGGTTTAATCCATCAATCTTTCGCTCACCATGCCACCCTAGTTTGGACCCAGCCATAGGCAAATCAGTCTTGACCCTGTTCCTCATGGGAACTGTCCAGCCCGAACTGCCAGGCCAGGTCCTCCCTGGCCCGGAAACAAGCATCCTGGGACCGGTTTCAGGGTATCACCCTTCATCAGCCAGGATAGCTTGAATCCAGTGGCACAGTGAGCACAGGACCCACGTCTGGGCATACCCTTCCCACTTAGGGCAACTTTAGCAACACAAAAGGATGATGGACGGAGTGTGGAACAATGCAAACACTCACCCCAGTCACAGATCTGGGTTTAATCCATCGTTCTTTTGCTCATCATGCCACCCCCATGCCATCCCAGTTTGGAACCATCCTTATGCAAATAAGTCTTGACCCTGTTCCTCATGGGAACAGTCCAGCCCGAACTGCCTGGCCAGGCCCTCCCTGGACCGGAAACAAGCATCCTGGAACCGGTTTCAGGGTATCACCCTTCATCAGCCAGGCTAGCTTGAATCCAGTGGCACAGTGAGCACGGGACCCACGTCTGGGAATACCCTTCCCACTTTAGCAACACAAAAGGATGATGGACGGAGTGCTGAACAATGCAAACACTCACCTCCATCATTCTTTCTGAAAGTGGCATTTCTAAAATAATAATATTACATCCAACTTCATCAGTAAGCAGGATGTTCTTTTACCATTCTGGTCATACTAAACATGACCGGGCTACCATTTTCAGATCAGAACCTACCACTTAAAAGGATAAAGGGCAGTTCCAATGCTGGCCTAGGAGAGGAGCCTGCCTCAGAGCAGTGAGAAACGAATTTGTGAGTTTTTCACTACTAGGACATGTAAAACACATACATGAAGTACATGTCCTACCTTTTTCTTACATAGCACTCTGCCCTATGGGTTTCCGCTGGCCTACCTTTGGGGTTACTTATGTGTAGAAAAAGGGGAGGTTAAGGTTTTAAAAGTAGTTTTAAATGCAAAGTCGAAGTGGCAGTGAAACTGCACACACAAGTCTTGCAATGGCAGACCTGAGGCATGGTTAAGGGGCTACTTATGTAGATGGCACAATCAGTGCTGCAGGGCCACTAGTAGCATTTCATTTACAGGCCCTGGGCACCTCTAGTGCACATTACCGGAGACTTACAGGTAAATTAAATATGCCAATTGGGTATGAGTTAATGTTACCATGTTTAGGGGAGAGAGTACATGCACTTTAGCACTGGTCAGCAGTGGTAAATTGTGCAGAGTCCTAAAACCAGCAAAACAGGGTCAGAAAAATAGAGGGAGGCAGGCAAAACGTTGGGAGGTGACCACCCACAGACTGTCAGGTCTAACAGCATTTTACTTACACTCTCTTGTTATCAAGTGTGTTAGTCTAATTATTTTAATGTAAGCGAAGGTGTATCTTGAGACCCCAAAATTAATAGTTTGCCACATGAAAACTCATAACCAGATGCAGAATGTGTGTAATGACATGATGTTCTCATGAGAGCCTACACACCTGCCTCGAATTCCCAATAGAGAACAATAGAGGTTTTGATGCTCACCTCAACATACATGACCTTCATGCTTGTACCTTGATGCCTTTTATTGATGTTGAGTAAGGCTCAAAGCAGGGCCTTATGGTCAGAATGGTACACCAAGCACATCCCTCCCTCTTTTGACGAGCATCATTCTTCCACCACATCAAAGTGGAGGAAGCAGGATTATTGTAGCAGGAGAGCCGTTTTTATCTGGCACCTGCTAGTGAGAGCAGCCTACTGACCTCTTCCATCTTTTTAAAATTATTCTTCCAATCCCCTTCATGTCTTTGTGGGACATAGATGTCATGAGCATGTGCATTACCTGGGTTTGTAGAGGATACACGTGGAGAGCATATGAAACATGTGGCTGTGGCCACATTGGTTTCCCTTGTGTATTGGTTAGGCTTAAGTGGTGCTGAGACTGGAGGTTTGGATCAAGAGATTCAGACAACAGATGTTGTTTGCAGAGGTCCTCCCATTACGTTCCTGGTATCTTTTGGAGTGGGTCATATAGAGGAATGTTCAGGAAGATGGCATGGCCCCTTTTTGAAGCTAAGGAATATTCTCCTCCTCTTTCTTTGCCCATTGTACTTTGAAAGAGGCTACCTCCACAAATTAACAAGTGCTTAAGTGTGCAGCCTCAATTGTTTTCCTGCGCTCATGCTGGGTTGCTTTTGAGTGGAGAGTCTAAGGTTCCCCTGTATGACTGGACCGGTCTGTGTGGAAAGGACAAAAAGGCAGGGCTTTCCAGAAGTTGCCACAGAAGTCAACTGCTGGGACAAACTAGAACTGTCTGCAACTGGGTTACACAGATGGGATGGAAACTTCAGTAACGGTGCCAAGATTTACAGGCCAAAGCACTGTTACAGGAAGCAAGAGTAGGTGCTACTTCCGTAGGCATGGCTAGCTACCTCCTTACATTCATTATAGTGAGGCCTTGGTGCTAGGTAAGAGACAGTGGAATGGCAGATTTTTGAAGGTAAGCATATTAAGACAGAAAGAAAGGGTTGTCTAAGTTGCTCATAGGTTCATGAGTCTGATTAACTTTAGTGTGTCATGTGTTTACAGTGTTTCTGGTGTGGTATCTTGGTATGCAGCTTCATGGGCAATGATGCTCATTTTGATAAGGTATTGAATTGCAGGTCACCCTGGGTAGGAATAGTGAAACATAAACCTCTTGGGCCCATTTCACAAATATATTTGCCCACCCAATTTATGACCTAATGGAAGTTAGGTCATAAATAGCTTGATTTACAAACATAAATCGACATTTGGTATTCATAAATGTGGATTTACACTTGTAATAGATTTACTCACACATACTTTTTGTGTGATTAAATCTTTCTCCTGGGGTGAGAAAATAGAGTTCAAGGGAGTGAATGACGTGGTAAGTTTGTACACATCAATTTATACATTTTTGTAATGTCCATTTCCGCCCTGGAAATGAATGAGTATTTACTTCTTTTAAGGGCAGGAGTAAGAGGTCCCCACCCAAAAACATTCTCCCCGTGGAGCAAAAAAAAAAAATTATACGTCCAAGACTGCTTTGGGTCCTTATTGGAACACACAAATAATTTATTTCAGGAGTACTCGAGGCACACTCGGATTGTTGCATCTTTCCTGATGTGCTCGTGGACTGCTACCGAATACACTTGATTAAATAATAACTCAAAGCCGCTTAGTTGTTGGGGAACATTGTTTGTGGTGTGCTCTCTTTATCACGGCTTGCTGTGCTCTCTATGAAGACAGTAGCCAGAAAAATAAAATTCCTTCCACTTTGACCTAAATTGCGAACGGCAATGAGAGAGCGAGTGTGACAAGTGAGCCCAGCTGTGGTTCAGGGGATTGCTCCCCGTGACATAACTATGAAATCTCTTTCAACCCTCCATCCTTCTTTGCTTTTTTTTTCTTCTGTCTTTCCTTTCTTTTCGCATCTTTCTTTCTTTTTGTTCTTTTTGCAACCTTCTATCCATCCTTCATTTCGCTATCCTTCTATCCATCCTTCCTTCTCGCTACTCTTCTTTGTGTCCTTTTCAATTCTTTCTACATTCATCCCGCCTTCATTTCGTCCTTCATATTCGTCCACCCTTCAGTTCTTCCTTATCTCCAGCTTCTAAAGGGTGGCGTTTTTCCCATTCATGCAAAAAAAAACTGAATTGGCGGGTGCCTGATTTTTTTGGCTGATATTTGCCCTTTGCGCGCATTTTTAAGGCTGGGGCAGCGCCCAGTTACGGCAATAAAGGTAAAATTGCCGCTCTTCGAGAGCAGTGAACTCACTTATGCATTCATTTGGAGGGCCTTAAGTGCAGTCCGAAGCTGTCATTGAACGGAGCAGAGGAAGCACGAACGTCTCTGCGTGTGCTACTCTAGAGGACCCCTCCACTCCAGGCGCCACCATTAGCTCAAGCTGGCACAGGCGAGCCTCCCTAAGACTCCCTGTTCAGAACCTGTGACCCCGTATTAAATTAGGCTCGGAGTGTTGCTCTGTGCAGAAAGGAGATATGCTGACCTGTATTTCCATTTTACATGTTGCTTTTAATTGGCATGGTTTGTCAACATGATGGGAATTTGTCCTAATGGCCAGAGCTGCTGACATAATTACTGAGGGTACTCTGTTCAGTTTGTGTCATCGGTGGGCAAAGCTCTTAATATAACTTTGAGTTCGTCATATATGAAAACAACTGCATAAATATGTGTTGTTATTTTGCCAAATGGTTTTCTGTGGCTTCGTATTGCATGCAGCATGGGAGCCTTGTACACCGCTCACTGCAAGGCACAAATGAGAGCTGGAGTTACCATCAGTATCAGTTTCTCCCTGTCACTGTCGTAATGGAGTTAAGCATAAACTATGATGTGGACCTTGGCCTCATTGGAGAGATGGCTAATTAGATGTTTTCCACACGTGGTTTCGTTGTTTTCAATTTCATGCGCTAAGTGTGTGGGTGAGCTCAGAGAGTGGATGGATTTTTGTGATGGGGCATGATTGACTGTTGAAGCTGAGGCTGAAAACTGTGTGTGTGTTTTCAAAATGTCTGTCTCTTTCAAAAAGATTTTCACACTACATGGCCATCTGATCCTTGCCTTAGCCTCTCTGCAGAGCACACAAAGCAATGGGTTTTTAAGCCCAATAAAAATGCCCCCATACATTTCTTTACTTTAGTTTTTCATGCAACATGCCAGTCGTGTAGACTGTATACTGCAAAACGAAAGGCTGTGTCATAAATGTGTTCAAACAACATACTGATTTAATTTCTGAATTCTGCAGCGATAGTAGCGCGATGGTCAAATGGGAAAGCGTGGGAAGGAAAAGAAAATGCAGCTTTTGTGTGTGAAACTGGGGAGTTCAAAATATTTCATACTCCAATGGATATGTTCAAGTGAAAGTTATTGTAGTTATTAGGTAGTGCACAGCACCATATGAGAGGCACTGGTCTCAGGAAAGAAGCTATAGACTGATCACAGTAGTGCACTAAGAGAGAAGCTCATATGTTTTCTCTCACCAAGGTCCCTGGAAGCTATCACTGACCCCTTCTTGTACCAGGCCATACCAGGTCACATCACAACCCACCAAGTCATTCACTACTTGTGCTATTTTGGCAACCTTTAGACTGTGCTCACTTCCCCAGTCCCTGTTCATCTCCAGAACCTCATGTCCAGCTTTCCAAAGTACTCCCCTCTTGGAGACTTTGAACCCTACACCTCTTTCTTTTACTATCTTGTTTCCCTTAGTCTCTGCTTCCCGCCTACAAACCCAGGGCCATATTTATACTTTTTGACGCAAAACTGCGCTAACGCAGTTTTGCGTCAAAAAAATTAGCGCCGGCTAACGCCATTCTGAAGTGTCATGCGGGCGCCGTATTTAATCAATGACGTTAGCCAGCGTTAGCCGCCGGCGCTGCCTGGTGTGCGTGAAAAAAAAGACGTACACCAGGCAGCGCCGGCGTAGGGGGATATGGAGCTTGGGCGCCAAAAAATGGGGCAAGTCAGGCTGAGGCAAAATTTTCGTCTCAACCCGATTTGCGCAATTTTTTCCGACTCCCAACCCCCATAGAAATGACTCCTGTCTTAGCAAAGACAGGAGTCATGCCCCCTTGCCCAATGGCCATGCCCAGGGGACTTCTGTCCCCTGGGCATGGTCATTGGGCATAGTGGCATGTAGGGGGGCACAAATCAGGCCCCCCTATGCCACAAAACAAAAAAAAAAAAAGTACTTACCGGAACTTACCTTAATGTCCCTGGGATGGGTCCCTCCAGCCTTGGGTGTCCTCCTGGGGTGGGCAAGGGTGACAGGGGGTGTCCCTGGGGGCATGGGAGGGCACCTCTGGACTCCTTCCGAGCCCACAGGTCCCTTAACGCCTGCCTTGTCCAGGCGCTAAAAAACGGCGCAAAAGCGGCCGTACGTCATTTTTTTTGACCCGCCCACTCCCGGGCGTGAATTTTGCCCGGGAGTGTAAATACGGCGCACATGCCTCGGAGTACATTTTTTAGACGGGAACGCCTACCTTGCACCTCATTAACGCAAAGTAGGTGTCCACGCTAAAAAATGACGCAAACTCCATGGACTTTGGCGCTAGACGCGTCTAACGCCAAAGTATAAATATGGAGTTAGTTTTGCGTCGGAATTGCGTAAAACAAAACAACGCAATTCCGGCGCAAACAGAGTATAAATATGCCCCCCAGTGCCCTACTCACTTCAGTCTGCGCTCCTTCAGCTGGTGTTGGAAGCTGCTGAGCCATGGAACTAGAGGAGCTGGTGCTGCCCAGTTGTTCAGCCACTGATGACAGAGAGGACAGCTGTTGAGGAAGCTCAGCACCTCTGTGAACTGCAATCATTTTGATGGCAACTGGGAGCCAGCAAACAGGTACTGAAGGTAAAGGAGCGTAATAATAGGTACTGGCGGTAAAGGAGTGTAATAATTAGATAAAGCTTTCCATGTGCTTTCATCAGAATGAGTATTGCCTGCTAAAGCCCTCCTTGCGCTTACACAGACGGCTTGCCAAATGTTTGTTAACACACTCACGTCATGAGTAATTTAATATGCAAGGGTTCAAGCAGTATAAGTAATAGTTTAGGGTGAATTTCAGTGGCTTTGTTAGATTCAATTGGTATGGTTTACATTGTCACCTAACTGTAACATCCCTTTAACCTTTGTTTTTTTCAGTGAATTTCAGAAGGCTGGTATGGAACACCTGACATATAGGTGACTTATAAGTGACCTGGTGCACTGAAAATGGCTGTGAAATAGTGCATGCACTATTTCACACAGGCTGCAATGGCAGTCCTGTAGAAGCCTTTGCATGGGCTCCCTATGGGTGGCAAAAGTAATGCTGCAGCCCATAGGGATCCCCAATGCCCTGGGTAGCTAGGTACCATAATCTTGGGACTTATAAGGGGGGACCAGTATGCCAATTTGGAGTGAAATACTGGGTTACCAGTATGTAAGGAGAAAATTGGAAACAAGGAGAGCATGAGTACTGGGGTCCTGGTTAGCAGGATCCCAGTGACACAGTCAAGCATACTGACAAAAACAGTGAAACATACTGACAAGTAGGCCACAAACCATAAGCACTGGGGTCCTGACTAGCAGGATCCCAGTGACACAGTAAAACACACTGACAAACAGGCCAAAAATGGGGGTAACCATGCTAGAAAGAGGCTACTTGCTCATCAAGAGACAGCACTTGTGATTACCATAGCATGCTAGCTCAGCAATAATGCTATTTATTGATAGGACACTTACTGTTTGGTTAATGTATTTCTGAATCTTGCTTACTCCCCAGTGTCATTGGGCACATAGGCTACTATTTCGCATTTGCTTTTCATGCACTATTCATTTCTTATTTGATTGG
Source organism: Pleurodeles waltl (assembly GCF_031143425.1). Taxonomy (NCBI): domain Eukaryota; kingdom Metazoa; phylum Chordata; class Amphibia; order Caudata; family Salamandridae; genus Pleurodeles; species Pleurodeles waltl. The sequence continues at coordinate 1,717,059,621 of NC_090440.1, forward strand.
ATCTTATATATATATCTATATATATATATATATATATCTATATATATATATATATATATATATATATATATATATATATATATATATATCTATATCTATATATAGATATATATATATAGATATATATGTATATATATATATATATATATATATATATATATATATATATATATATATAGATATATATATATGTCATGAAATCTTGACTGTGATTTTTGAGAAATGCTCATATGCTCAAAATGTAATTGGATAATTGATGAAACGCCTAGTCATGCAGTTTATGATTAACTGGAGTAAAATATTGTATTGGAGTTCCGCAATTTGGACTTTTGGACTTGTCTTCTAAAGTCAACTGTCCCTGTGTCACGATAAATACGTTTTTCTTTTTTCTTTAATGGGTTTTGTATTTGATGACATCTAGTCTTCCACACCTGGATGTCGAGAAAGGGTTTGATACGATGAGTTGGTTCTACCTACTACTGGTCCTAGAGATTTTCAGTATGGGTCCCAATTTTTTGGGCTAGGTTAAGCTCCTGTAAACTGCCTCACAAGCGCAGGTCCATACTGGCCTCCAGATTTCACTACCTTTACCCAATTAAGGGTGCTCTCTATCGCCAGTGCTTTGCCCTAGCCATGGAGGCTCTGGTGGCTCTGCTGCGCAACAGGGGTCCCATCTGGGGTATTCGGGTGGGACTGAAATGGCATACATTAACCCTATATGCAGATGATGTGTTAATCTTCCTGCGAGACCATGCACCTGCACTACCAGCTCTACATGATCTACTTGGCCGCTTTGGGGAAATAGCCTGCCTCAAGGTGAATTGGGGTAAATCCTGTATTTTTCCTCTGCGGAAAATTGAGCCAGAATGCCAAACGGCTAACCCAACTGGGTGATCTATACAGTGATGGCACCCTGTTATCCTTCCAGGACCTACAGAAACTTTTTCGATCTTGGGGCAGGCATCTTCCTTACCCACACTGCAATTCAGAGAGTAGTTGTGGAAGACTGGAAGTCTAGCCTGGCTGAACCAATGCTACATAAGGGTCTACAGTGCTTTCTAACACACAAGGTAGGCCATTAGGCAATTTCGATACTATATGCAGCATTGCAGGAGGGAGATGGCTCCTCCCAGACTCAGAGCAAACCCAGATGGGATAACTGCTTAGGAGCAGGCTTAACTGTCAAGCAGTGGACCATGGCCTTGGAACGGGTGAAGCACATCTGTTGCAATGCTCGCTTAAAATGTACACAATTTAATTACTTACATCAAACCTACCTCACTCCACACCACTTGCACAAAATGCTCCCGGGAGTATCACCAGCAAGCCCTAGATGTGGACACTTGGATGCTACCTTTCTTCACGTGGTCTGGGAATGCCCACCATTGCTGTGCACTTGGACCCAAGTAATAGAACACATGTTGACAGTGGTCGATGTTCTGTTTTCCCAGACCCACTCCTCTGTCTGTTAGGGATCACGAAACAAACTAAGAATAACAAAAAGTATTTGAAATTCATTGACCTAATGCTGATTTTATTTAAACACCTAATTGCCATTGCCTGGAAAGCCTCTCAACCGCCCATGATTGAGAGCTGGCTATGGGTGACTTGTAGATGGGCCTCAGAAGAGGCAGACACCCTGATACATGATTGTAGGCTGCGTGGAGGGAGAGTGGAGTAGCTATCCTGTGGGACACTTACATTCTGAAACTATCAGACAAATTGAGTCCACCCTCCCCCTAAAAGATGAAACCTTTCATAAGACCATATCGCCTAACAAAACTGGACTATTATATGAGTCACTCACCATCATGTCATTTCCCATGAGCTGTCAATGCACGATCCAGTACTATGGAGCACCACCCATCTGCAGTCCTCCACCGGGCCAATTCCCCCTTCCTTCCTGGTGTTTCCCCACCTGGTGCATGTCATCACTGATCTGGGTCTCTAAGTACAGCATCACTCGACCATCTGCACTATCGTACACACACATACCTACCAGCAACATCACCAGCCAGGACTGTTGAGAGTTACTGTTGTACACTGTCTTATTCTTCACTATACACAATGATCAGCTTTAGCAGGACAGATTACACTGCGGCAGCCTGAATGTATATATGCAGCGCCTCACTCTCATTTTCTTGTGATTCCCCTTCGGGTTAATATACATGCTGGTACTGAATTGCTGTTCTTCTTGGAATGATGGAAGATGTATGTACATTTCCACAATTTAATCATGTGGATCACTGTATTTTACACAATTTTTGATGTTGTATATCATAAATACTAATAAAAGAAATTCAAATAAAAAAATGAGTATGGGATATTATCCTGATTGGTATATCAAAAACAATGTATTACTTGTGTTTTGTTAGAAACTCTCTATTTATTGTATGTTTCTATGTTTATGGTTCTTTGTAGGTGCAGGAGAAAGAACAACAAGTCTTAGGTGAAGAGAAACTGAAGAAAGTAAAAAAAACTATTTAGTGAGGCCTTCCAGTTTTTCACAGGTAGAGCACCTTTACGTTATCACGATAAACCCTAAGGAAGAGTGGGGGAAATAGACTTCAAATAGAGAACATATATTAAACAGCCCCTGTTTATTTAAGGTTGACAGCAGGAACATGAGGCCAAGAACAGCATCACCCTGGAAGGACCTCCTCCTGAAGCCTTGCCTGGAATTCCTGAGTGTACTCTAAAATCCAAAATAATAGGTAGAGTGTTAGGAGGTGGGTCCCTATCATCCCGGCAACGTTGTGGTGCGTGCGTGCAGGTAAGAGTGCACCACAGAACAATCATAGAATGCAAAGCCCATGAATAGACACATTGCCTGGAAAATATGGCTCCACAAATCACTTTATAAGATTTAGCCAACATGCTAACTGCAATTGAAGCAGAAAGCATCCATGAAGAAGGAAATGCACTTGATTTGAGTGCCATTGGCTCAACAGAAAGATGCCCAGGACAAAACAAAGTTTTTTGTTCAACCCAACAGATGTTCAATTCCGAGTGGAACCTTTACAACTACGGTGCAACAACTTCCACATCACCTACACAAATTCAGGTACTAACTCTGGTCCCAGTCCCCTTAGCGCCCCCTGAGTGTTTTCATGGAGATAGCCAAAAATGTTGAATATTCATGAACCAATATCATTTACATTTTATGGCTGAACCAACAGTTTTCCCAGATGATATTACTAAGGTAGCCTTTGTCCTTTCATATCAGGGTGGAGAAGCTGCCATGTGGTCAATACCGCTAGTCATTAAGGACGATCCTATGTTATACAACTTTAGGAATTTCAAAGAATCCATGTGGAAGCTGTTTGCTCATCTTGCCTTTTTGCTGGTAGCAGAAAATTAGTTTTTGAGAACTAAACAAGGTTCCTCAGATGTGTTACATTATATGATCATGTTTAATCATCTACTGACTGAGGCAACTTGCCCATAAGACAAAAGAGTGGCCCGCTTTTGTCGAGGATTTAGGGAGGAGTTAAAAGATTTACTCTATCAACTAATAGAACTTTCTGAAGACTGTGCTGTATTTATAGATCTAGTGGTGAAACTGAACCATAGGATTTCAGAATGAAAAATCCAGAAAGGGAAACATTCAGAACATAAGGTCATAGTATTCCAGACTAGATCTAATGAGAAGCCCAGGCACGAATTCCATAGATCTAGGAGAACCAATGAAAATAGGTCCAATGAAAGGTCCACTCTCCAAAGATTAAAAAGAGAAACGTAGGAAACTAAAGCAACGCCTTTACTGTGCTGAGTCGGGGCATTTTATCAAGGATTGTACAGCTCACCCACAAAAAACAAAACCATCCATTAAGGCTTTCACAGCATTTACTTCCCTGTCTTCTGAGTTGAAGGAAAACTAACTGACTCGATAGGCAAAGAAGTCCATATGATACAGGGCCTCATTTCCTCCTCACTGTTTATCTTACCATCACTTGACCATATCCACATTCCTACAAGCTACTTAAGGGAGGTCATGGATGGTAGAGGCCTTAGTTGATTGTGGTATACAGGTGCTTTGTACAGAAAAACCTGAAACCGTTCGAACTGTTGATGGTAAGGAATTAACCTCTGGTCCGATTCTATCACTTACTGAAATCCCGACCATAATATGTGGCAATAACCATAGGGAACAAACCAAGTTTGATATTATGGATGCACCACTGTTTCGGCTAATACTGAGCCTCCCTTCGCTGGTCAAACACAATCCGCATATAAATTGGCACACTCAAGTCATAAGCCTTGGTTGTTCCTATTGCAAGCAACATTGTCATGTGCCCATAATAAGTAACATGCAGACCATTTAGGCCCAAGAAACGTTAAGCAATAGCTACAGCTTCTACCTAACAAACTACGCAGATCTAGCAGATGTATTTAATAAAAAAGGGCAATACTTTACCTCCCCATCAGGAATTTGATTGTAAAATTGATCGAGTTCCAGGAGCTAAGCTGCTGTGCAGCAGAAATTATGCCCCTACGGAGAAAGAAAATGAACACCTCCAGTAATATTTAGAGGAATACCTAGCACATTGCTTTATTTGTTATTCGCCATTCAGAATTTCCAGTTTCTTTGCCTTTAAATTTTGTTCACCAAAAAAGGGGGTGATTTAGGCCCCTGCATAGACTACCATGCCCTTAGTGACATCACTATAAAAATAGATACCCTTTGTCACTAATCCCAGAGTTATTTGACAAGGTAAAAGATGCAGTAATGTACACCCAACTAGACCTCAGTAGAGATTCCATCTGGTAAGAATCAAGCATGGGGATGGAAGATGGCAGCTTATATGAATACCTAGTAATGTGTTTTGGGCTTTGTAACACCCTGACTGCCTTCCAATTTTTTTGTTGATGTTGTGCTCAGAGGATTTATAGATCTTTGTTGTATAGTATGCATTTATGATATCTTTATCTTCTCTAACTCGGAAACTGAGCATGTGAGCCAAGTACAAGCCATACTCCAACGACTGTGCAGATATGAGCTATACACAAAACTTATCCTTTCAATCAACGGCATACAGTAGTCCAACCCACCCCTCCTACTTCTGCTTGAGGATCGTAAATGTATTGGGGCATAGTGATGAGGGTATGATATAGCTGACATATAGTTTCCTTACCAATTGGTCATCAAAAGCATAGCTTTTAGTTGGATGTACTCAGGTAATTCTGTCTCCCTTTCGGGTGGCCTATGAGGGAGTGACAGAGTTGCAAATTATTATCTAGACAAAGAAAAATTGGTTTTCAGGCCATAAAACAAATGCGAATTCGCACCCTGTCATACGTCTCCCAGACATTGAAAGGTACACTGGATTAAGCCCCAATCTGCCCAAATAACGAAATCTTGGCGTACTGGAACATAGAACCAATGATTTTGTAGGTCTCAATCGTGATTTCCCATGAAAGTAAAGTATATTACAATTTTGATCCTCTACATTAATCACAATTTATTATTATTCTGAAAGATGCTAAATGATTCAAAAAGTGCAGACCACGCAGAGCTCATAAGTGTAGTTCCAAAACAATTAAAATATGATAAATATATACGTCATGGGTATCCACAACTTCAATTTTCTGTCTAGTATAAATACAGAGTAAGGATTAGAAATCATTACTATTGAATAATCTCCACTCTAGCATTGATGTTTGAGTCTGCAAACTAATTTCAGTGGGGCTCCTCATGGCAAAAGTCTGTCTGAGAAAGCACCTCTCAGCTGTATGTATCCAGCATCTGTAGAGGTCTCATGGCGGGCTCCTAGAGCCGTGATACCAATGTTCTCCTATTTCGCAAAGCCTTCTAGTTGGGCGGGATGGTGTAGCCATTTCCCCTGCCATAATGGGGTCTGTACCTTATTCCACCCAGTAAATCGTAATGTTGTTCGCCAGTTCAACCTCTGGGAGTCCTTAGGGAATCAGAGTTCCATATGAAATTCTCATCATGTTACTTAAACCCAGGAAAGAAAGTTCTGTCTGGTATGCCAGATCGTCTCAGCCCTGCTAAACTAAGATGATACTTTTTTTGTCAAGTTAACAAATAAACCTCCTACTGTAGTATAGTTCTACTAAACATTACTCTACTGTGCAACCACTAGTACTAACTAGTATACCTTTCCAGAGCTGAAAGAAATGTGATTCTATTTGTTCCACCAGATTCTAGACTCAAGCTTCTCTCACATTTGTTCTTTTTTTCAGTTACAGTTCTTCCCATGTGGAAGACAATTCAAGCAGCTATCTAATATATTAAAGAACAGTGTCGATCTTTAAATGGACCTCAGAAATTAGCAAATTTAATTAAGAGCCACACATTATTAATGTTAATATTACCAGTTGTATATCATAAGCAGGATAATGTATATTTTAGTAAAGAGTATGTGGTTGTTGTTATGTATTTTGTTATAAATTAGACTTTTGTAAGTTATTGGAAAAATTGGATATGTCTAACCTCTACTTATAAACATACAATCAACTACATTGACAGGATAAGCAGGAACATAAATAAGATCAATTTAGATTTTGTTGTAGACTTTCTAGGGTATTGCCTAACAAGCTTCATTACTCTGCAGTAGCCCCCCTTTTGTGGAACTCTTTTTCCTTCAGAATATTATTCTCAGTTACAAAGTTGCACATTAACTTGAATTGTTACTGTTTTACAATATTGTCTGTCATCACCTTTGCTAACTGATGATCTGTTATTGAGCTAATTATATGTTTTCATAGGTGTTTGCTGATTTCTGGCATGGAAATGTTATCTGGTTTAGCCAGGCAAATGAACACCCACAGCATGCAATTCTTGAATGAACAACATTACTTTGTGCAGGAGAAAAGAGCAAGCAATATTGCAAAGCCCATGCCTTTTCCAGCAAAGGATTACTGGTCTATAATGAAGACTTGATTTTTCCCAAAAGGCCGTGCTTCTGAGAAGTTGGCAAACTGCCTGGCATGTGACTGGCTTTATCCTTGTCCCACAGACCAGTCAGTCATCCAGCTGCTAGGTAAGATAATTATTTTGCGAAGGTAGTGTAGGGAATTGGGTTTTTGTTTGAGGCGGGTGTGAACCTTTCCTAACCAGTAACTGCAGTCCCTGTTAGGGTCAGCAAAAATGATTCACTAAATTAGTTTGTGCTTATACTACTGGTAGCTTGGCACAAAAGCAGTCAGGCTTAACTCAGATGCAATGTGTAAGGCATTTATGTAGTGCTGAAAGAGTAATGGAAGTGAAAACTCAACAAAAGAAAAATCCCACAGCAATTTGTAAGAACAAACACAAATGTAATTAATAATTTAATACTAAAACAACAGAAAAATAATCAGTAGAACCGGAGTCATGAATTTTGGAAAGTTTAAAGTGAAAAAAGCAACAAAAGAACAAAGCACCAACTGCGGATATCTGGTTGTGCGAGACTGGGGCAAAGTCAAAAGTTATGGTCAACCACAATTGAGTGTGGTTTGTATAAGCAAGGTGCATTGACGAAAAATGTCTGAGAAGATAAACTGCCGGGGAGAAAGGAAACCGTATGTGTCCTAGGATGAGACGTCCTCAGGGAACTGCTGGATAAAGTAGCAGTGAAGATTTGGATGTTTGAACTTTGATACTTTTTTGGAAGTCAAAAATCTCCATTGGGACAAAGCTGCAGGCTGTAATGCCAAGGGCTATACAGGGCCTGATACCCCTTCTGCAATGAGCTGCTGAACATGATTTACTGCTGCAGAGAAAAATGTAGCAGGAGTTTCTGCGAAGTCTGGCCAACCAACAGTGCACCTTTGGTGATTTGCCAAGCAGGTAGATCCTGGTATTACACAAGTTTGGTATTATATGTAAATAAGCATTCAATGTACTTCACAGGAAGTGGTCAATGTGTTTACTTCATTTATTTGAAACCTTTTTATTAACCCCTTCTGTGCCACGGACGTAATGGTTACGTCCCGCGGCACAGTGCTCCTGTGCCGAGTACGTAACCATTACGTCCTCGGCACGGAGCCCGGAGGGAGCGCTAGCGCTCCCTCCGTGGGGTTTCCCCCCCACCCCCCCCCAAGGTGAGGATGGAGGGGGAAGACCTTCCCCTTCCACCCCCACCCTCCGTAATGACGTCAGCATGCGTTCACGTGCTGACCTCATTACCCACTGCCGGTCGCACTGGAAGCCATTTGCTTCCAGTGCGATCACGGAGAAACAGGTAAAGTTTCTCCTCCGGCGGGTGGGGGTTTTGGGCCAAAGAGGCACTGGGGGAAAGGAAACGCTTTTCCTTTCCCTGGTGTCTCTTTGAGCATTCCTGCTGCCCGATCGCATTGTGATCGGGCAGCAGGAATGGCCACTAGACACCAGGGATTTTTTAATTTTTTATTTTCATTGTAATGTTTGTATTTGGGAGCGGCCCCTTGGGCAAGGGTCGCTCCCTTTTGGGGGCATGTTTATGTTGGCCATTTCTGCCCTCCTTGGGGGCAGATCGGCCTATATCCACTAGACGCCTGGGTTTTTGTTTTTTTACTATTTTGAAAATGTTTGTATTTGGGAGCGGCCCCTTGGGCAAGGGTCGCTCCCTTTTGGGGGCATGTTTATTTGGCCATTTCTGCCACCCTTGGGGGCAGATCGGCATATTATTTTTAGGACGATCTGCCCCCAATGGGGGCAGAATCCACTAGACACCAGGGATTTTTTTTTTTTGTTCTAGAAAATGTTTACATGTTTGGGAGCGACCCCTTGGGCAAGGGTCGCTCCCTTTTGGGGGCATGTTTATTGTGGCCATTTCTGCCCCCCTTGGGGGCAGATCGGCCTATTATTTTTAGGCTGATCTGCCCCCAAGGGGGGCAGAAGCCACTTAGACACCGGGGATAGTGTGTGTGTGGGTGTGTTAGTGGAGGGGGGGGCCCTTGGGCAAGGGTCACCCCCCCCTTTGGGGGCAAGTGTACCAAGGCCATTTCTGCCCCCCTTGGGGACAGAACAGCCTATTATTTTTACCACTAGAACACCAGGGATGTTTTAAAATATGTTTATTTATGTGGGGGCGTCCCCTTGGGCAAGGGGCACCCCCCAAGGGGACATTGAACTGATGGCCATTTCTGCCCCCCTTGGGGGCAGATGGGCCTATTTTTTGTAGGCAGAAGCCACATAGGCACCAGGGATAGTGTGTGTGTGTGTGGTTTGTTTTTTGTTTGGGGGTGGGCTCTTGGAGACACACTACTAAAGGTATTTTCTGCCCTCCTTGGGGCAGATAGGCCTACTTTTTAGTAGGCCCATCTGCCCCTATGGCAGAATCCACTTAGGCACCAATTTATAAATGCTTGATGGTGGGATGTTTGTCAACTGATGAAGTATTTGCATTTGTGATAATTGTTTTCCTCCTTTTTGTTCTAGTTCAAAGCTTTTGCTTTCTTTGCTGTGGCTCCTTGTGGTTTTGGTGGTGGTTGACCTGCGGTTTGCATAGTTGCATGTTTTAGGTAAGTAAAAACAATTTACTCCAAAGGAGTATTGTTGCCATGCATGAATGACATGTTTGTAGGTTGTGTACTAAATGCAGGTTTGTATTAAATTGTCCTTAGATTTGTGCACAATGATATTTGTGTTGTCTTATTTCTAATTAGCTTTTCTTTCTTTCTTTTTAGTGGGATATCATTGGTGATTGCTGTGTCTGTGCAGAGTAGTTGCTGGTGATTCAAGCTTTTTCAGGCAAGTGAGCGGTATAATTTTTGAGTTTAGAACTCTTACTAATAAAGCTACACTTTATTACTTATCTTACACAGTGCTGGTTGTTGGTGGTGCCTTTGTCCAGTTAATTTTAATAGGAAAGATCATGGCTTGCCACAGGATGACCGCTCAGCAGGTGGTTGGTATGCTTTTTGAGTCATTGTCTGATCATGATTATGAGACGGACTCTGCATCTGAGGCAGAGGAGGAAGTGAGGGATTCTTGCAGTGACGTTTCTGTCGGAGAGGACTCTTCTGATGAGGAAGCCACACTCAGTGCAGATGAAGGGCCTGTTTCAGAGGAGGACGCTGATGTGCCATTAGTGCAGCAACCTGGGGCTGAAAGGTTTCCCGTTAGAAGACCTGAACTCTGGGTTGCCCCAAACATGGAGCAGCCAGAGTTGCCTGCCTTTACTGGTCTCCCGGGGTGTAGAGTCAATACTGAGAACTTTTTGCCTGTCAGTTTCTATGAGTTATTTGTGGATGATGTGTTTTTGGAATAGATTGTTGAGCAGATAAATTTGTATGCGGAGCAGTATTTGAGGGACAACGCTGCTAGACTTAAGCCGCACTCTAGAGCTGCCCAGTGGATTCCCACAAATTTGGAGGAGATGAAAATGTTTTTAGGTTTGACTCTTTTGATGGGGTTGATAAGGAAGCCGTCACTGGCTTCTTATTGGTCTACTAGTCCCTTGATGGCAACAGCTATATTTTCTGCAACAATGAGTCGTAATCGGTATTTGCTTCTTCTTAGGATGCTGCATTTTATTGACAATGCATTAGCCTTGCCACGAGATCACCCTGATTCTGACCGTCTTTTTAAGATTAGGCCTGTCATTTTGTAGATCGGTTTTCAGAGGTCTATGTTCCAGGCAAAGAAATAGCTGTGGACGAGCCTTTGGTCCTCTTCAAGAGTCGTTTGGTTTTTAGGCAGTACATTCCTAGCAAGAGGGCACGATGTGGAATTAAATTGTATATGCTGTCTGAAAGTAGTACAGGATTTGTGTATAATTTCCGTGTCTACACTGGTATGGATTCCAGAATTGACCCTCCGGGTTGCCTCCCACTTTTAGAGTTACTGAGAAAATTGTGTGGGAACTTGGTAGACGACTGTTCAACAAAGGTCACCATTTGTATGTAGATAACTTTTACACTGGAGTGCAGTTGTTCAAGGAATTGTTTAGAGTGGACACTGTTGCTTGTGGCACAATTCGTTGTAACCGGAAAGGCTATCCAAGGGAGCTTGTCTGTAAAAAACTTGAGAGGGGACAGTGCAGTGCCTTGCGGAATGATGAGCTGCTAGCTTTGAAGTTTTCAGACAGGAGGGATGTCTCCATGCTAAGTACCATCCATGATGAGAGTACTTCCCCCGTGACTGTTTGGGGCCAGGTTGCTGAAGTGCGCAAACCTGTGTGCATTTTAGATTATAATAAGCACATGGGAGGTGTAGATAGAGTTGATCAGAGGTTGGAACCTTATACTGCTATTCGTAAGTCTTACGTTTGGTATAAGAAGTTAGCAATTCACCTCTTCCACTTAGCAACTTTTAATGCTTTTATTGTGTTTAAGGATAGGTCTCCAGAGTCAAAGATGACATTTGTGAAATTTTAGGAGTCAGTGATAGAGAGCCTTATTGTGGTGGAACAGGCCAGAGTTCCTAGAGAAGCAGTGGTGGAGGATGTGGCTTGATTGAAAGATCGCCACTTTGCTGAGCACATTCCTCCCACACCCAAAAAAGACTTTCCAGCTAAGAAATGTAGAGTGTGTTTTCAAAGAGGTATCCAGAGGGAGACTCAAATGTACTGCCCAGATTGTCCTTCAAAGCCTGGGCTGTGTGTGGGTGGTTGTTTTAAGAATTACCACACCAAGAAGAATTACTGGGAACAACCATGAGTGTAAACTCATGTCTGTTTTGTATTTTCATGTGTTCAGTTTCATGGTTAGCATTTCTGTCATGTACTTAGTTAGAGCTTTTGTGTTTGTAGTTTTGTAATTATTTCTAATTAGTTAGGGGTTTCTTTGTTAAAAAAAAAAAAAGTGATGCCATTGTGTGTGGAGTGGGGCTTGGCTGAGGGTGTACATAGTGTACATATTGACTTGCTGTTGGCTACTGCAACACACTGCCAGCCAAACACCAGTCCACACACTCCCATCAGCTGGTATGATTGTTGTATCAGGCATGTGGGCGTATGTAAGTGATGGGCCCTTGAGTGGCGCTGTCTGTCGATGTGAGTGTTGTAATGTGCTGGGCCCGTGGCTGGCGGTGTGAATGGTCTTGTGCGTGTCATGTATGAAAGGTGTGTGAATGGGCTGTAAAGCGGTTGGTGCCTTGCCGTGGCTTTACAGCTCACGAGCTGTGAGTCATTGGTTCAGTTTTTTGGCCTTTCAGTTATTAACAGTGCATTTCATTTTTGTGAAATCTCTTGTTAATAAAATTTGATCCACTGAACCATCAGTCACCCTCGTGCCAAATCCAACCAGTATGTGTGGTAAAAATGACAAAACCTGCTCCGCTGTAATCAGGCATCGCAGCACACCTGTGACACGCTAGGTGCCTCGGTGGGACCCCGATGATGAAGCATGCCACCAACTTGGTTGGTGGCTGAGGGTTCTTTTTCACATAACCTAAGTGTGTTTCTTTTCACAATTTTAGTGTTTGGCACATCACAGACGTATGTGGACACATCAAAATGATATAATACAAAACTACCTGTGTTTGGGGGGGAGGGGATACCTATGTTTTTGGTCCTGGGTGCGGCCTTCATCTAGGGAAAGCTACCAAAACCAGACATTTTTTAAAACTAGACACCCCAAGGAGTCCAGGGAGGTGTGGCTTGCGTGGATCCCCCAACATTTTCTTACCCAGACTCCTCTGCAAACCTCAAAATTCACTTAAAAAAGCATATTTTCCTGACTTTGTTTGTACGATCACCGCTTCAGCACAGAATTCCTACTCCCCAGCGTTCCCCTCAGTCTCCCAAGTAAAATGACACCTCACTAGTGTGGGTCCCCAAAGGAGAGTCAGCTTAAAGATGTATAAAAGAAGAATATGTCCTTATCAACTCGCTGTGCTATCCCCTCTATCTCTATAAGTATTTGGCCTTATTCTGTTGCAGGCACCTGGCCCACCCACACAAGTGAGGTATCATTTTTACCGGGACACTTGGGGGAACACTGGGTGGAAGGAAATTTGTGGCTCCTCTCAGATTCCAGAACTTTCTGTCACCGAAATGTGAGGAAAATTTGTTTTTTTAGCCAAATTTTGAGGTTTGCAAAGGATTCTTAGTAACAGAACCTGGTCAGAGCCCCACAAGTCACTCCATCTTGGATTCCCCTAGGTCTCTAGTTTTAAAAAATGCACAGGTTTGGTAGGTTTCCCTAGGTGCCTGCTGAGCTAGAGGCCAAAATCTACAGGTAGGTACTTTGCAAAAAACACCTCTGTTTTCTGTCAAAAAATGGGATGTGTCCACGTTGTGTTTTGGGGCATTTACTGTCGCGGGTGCTAGGCCAACCCACACAAGTGAGGTATCATTTTTATCGGGAGACTTGGGGGAACGCTGGGTGGAAGGGAATTTGTGGCTCCTCTCAGATTCCAGAACTTGTTGTCACCGAAATGTGAGGAGAATTCGTTTTTTTAGCCAAAGTTTGAGGTTTGCAAAGTATTCTGGGTAACAGAACCTGGTCAGAGTCCCACAAGTCACTCCATCTTGGATTCCCCTAGGTCTCTAGTTTTCAAAAATGCACAGGTTTGGTAGGTTTCCCTAGGTGCCTGCTGAGCTAGAGGCCAAAATCTACAGGTAGGTACTTTGCAAAAAACACCTCTGTTTTCTGTCAAAAAATGGGATGTGTCCACGTTGTGTTTTGGGGCATTTACTGTCGCGGGTGCTAGGCCAACCCACACAAGTGAGGTATCATTTTTATCGGGAGACTTGGGGGAACGCTGGGTGGAAGGAAATTTGTGGCTCCTCTCAGATTCCAGAACTTTTTGTCACCGAAATGTGAGGAGAATTCGTTTTTTTAGCCAAATTTTGAGGTTTGCAAAGTATTCTGGGTAACAGAACCTGGTCAGAGTCCCACAAGTCACCCCATCCTGGATTCCCCTAGGTCTCTAGTTTTAAAAAATGCACAGGTTTGGTAGGTTTCCCTAGGTGCCGGCTGAGCTAGAGGCCAAAATCTACAGGTAGGCACTTTGCAAAAAACACCTCTGTTTTCTGTCAAAAAATGGGATGTGTCCACGTTGTGTTTTGGGGCATTTCCTGTTGCAGGCGCTACGCCTACCCACACAAGTGAGGTATAATTTTTATCGGGACACTTGGGGGAGCACTGGGTGGAAGGAAATTTGTGGCTCCTCTCAGATTCCAGAACTTTCTGTCACCGAAATGTGAGGAAAATGTGTTTTTTTAGCCAAATTTTGAGGTTTGTAAAGGAGTCTTAGTAACAGAACCTGGTCAGAGCCCCACAAGTCACCCCATCTTAAATTCACCTAGGTCTCTAGTTTTCAAAAATGCACAGGTTTGGTAGGTTTCCCTAGGTGCCGGCTGAGCTAGAGGCCAAAATCTACAGGAAGGCACTTTGCAAAAAACACCTGTTTTCTGTCAAAAAATGGGATGTGTCCACGTTGTGTTTTGGGGCATTTACTGTCGCGGGTGCTAGGCCAACCCACACAAGTGAGGTATCATTTTTATCGGGAGACTTGGGGGAACGCTGGGTGGAAGGAAATTTGTGGCTCCTCTCAGATTCCAGAACTTTTTGTCACCGAAATGTGAGGAGAATTCGTTTTTTTAGCCAAATTTTGAGGTTTGCAAAGTATTCTGGGTAACAGAACCTGGTCAGAGTCCCACAAGTCACCCCATCCTGGATTCCCCTAGGTCTCTAGTTTTAAAAAATGCACAGGTTTGGTAGGTTTCCCTAGGTGCCGGCTGAGCTAGAGGCCAAAATCTACAGGTAGGCACTTTGCAAAAAACACCTCTGTTTTCTGTCAAAAAATGGGATGTGTCCACGTTGTGTTTTGGGGCATTTCCTGTTGCAGGCGCTACGCCTACCCACACAAGTGAGGTATAATTTTTATCGGGACACTTGGGGGAGCACTGGGTGGAAGGAAATTTGTGGCTCCTCTCAGATTCCAGAACTTTCTGTCACCGAAATGTGAGGAAAATGTGTTTTTTTAGCCAAATTTTGAGGTTTGTAAAGGAGTCTTAGTAACAGAACCTGGTCAGAGCCCCACAAGTCACCCCATCTTAAATTCCCCTAGGTCTCTAGTTTTCAAAAATGCACAGGTTTGGTAGGTTTCCCTAGGTGCCGGCTGAGCTAGAGGCCAAAATCTACAGGAAGGCACTTTGCAAAAAACACCTCTGTTTTCTTTCAAAAAATGGGATGTGTCCATGTTGCGTTTTGGGGCATTTCCTGTCGCAGGCACTAGGCCTACCCACACAAGTGAGGTACCATTGTTATCGGGAGACTTGGGGGAACATAGAATAGCAAAACAAGTGTTATTGCCCCTTGTCTTTCTCTACATTTTCTCCTTCCAAATATAAAAGAGTGTGTAAAAAAGACGTCTATTTGATAAATGCCCTGTAATTCACATGCTAGTATAGGCACCCCGGAATTCAGAGATGTGCAAATAACCACTGTTCCTCAACACCTTATCTCGTGCCCATTTTGGAAATACAAAGGTTTTCTTGATAGCTATATTTTACTCTTTATATTTCAGCAAATGAATTGCTGTATACCCGGTATAGAATGAAAAGCCACTGCAGGGTGCAGCTCATTTATTGGCTCTGGGTACCTAGAGTTCTTGATGAACCTACAAGTCCTATATATCCCTGCAACCAGAAGAGTCCAGCAGACGTCATGGTATATTGCTTTCAAAAATCTGACATTGCAGGAAAAAGTTACAGAGTAAAACGTAGAGAAAAGTTGCAGTTTTTTTCACCTCAATTTCAATATTTATTTTTTTCAGTTGTTATTTTCTGTAGGAAACACTTGTAGGATCTACACAAATTACCCCTTGCTGAATTCAGAATTTTGTCTACTTTTCAGAAATGTTTCGGTTTCTGGGATCCAGCATTGGTTTCTTACCCATTTCTGTCACTGACTGGAAGGAGGCTGAAAGCACAAAAAATCATAAAAATGGGGTATTCACCAGTAAAATGCCAAAATTGTGTTGAGAAATTGGGTTGTCTGATTCAAGTCTGCCTGTTCCTGAAAGCTGGGAAGCTGGTGATTTTAGCACCGCAAACCCTTTGTTGATGCCATTTTCAGGGAAAAAAACACAAGCCTTCTTCTGCAGCCCCTTTTTCCATTTAAAAAAAAAAACGGACTTTTCACTGTATTTTGGCTAATTTCTTGGCCTCCTTGTGCAGAACCCACAAAGTCTGGGTACCTCTAGAATCCCTAGGATGTTGGAAAAAAAGGACACAAATTTGGCATGGGTAGCTTATGTGAACAAAAAGTTATGAGGGCCTAAGCGCAAATGTACTGCCATTTGATAAAGTTTGTTTTGACCAATGACTTTGTGTTTCACCACTGCGCATATTAGTTGCTCAATGTTCACCAGTAGCACATGGTATGCTGTATCCAGTCTAGCCGCCTATTGGCTTTGACATTGCATTCCTATTGGCTTTGACATGATGTATTCAATTTAGCTGCCTATTGACTTTGACATGCTATTAGATATTCTGCCTATTGGCTTTGACATGATATCATATATTACATTTTATATTCAGCTTAGCTGCCTATGGGCTTTGACATGATATTATATATTGCATTTTGTATTCAGCTCAGCTGCCTATTGGCTTTGACATGATATTATATATTGCATTTTGTATTCAGCTCAGCTGCCTATGGGCTTTGACATGATATAAGACATTGCATTTTGTATTCAGCTTAGATGCTTGTTGGCTTTAACATGACATTGCATTTGATATTTAGGTTAGCTGCCTATTGCCTTTAACGAGGAGTTAGACATTGCAGTTGAGAATCCAAGCTGTATTTTTCCAAGCTGTGTTTTTGCACCAGAGAACCAAGATGTTTTTCTCACAGTAGACTAGACATGATAAGAGAGAGTACATGGGTGTTGTTCTCTCTGCTTGAGCTTGGGAACAGGAGTAGTCTTGGAGACCTGGCCAGTCTCCAAAAGGCTTGCTCAGTTTCCCAGGTCTGAGAGGAGGGGGCACACCTTTGTAACGAATGTAACAGGCTGCAGAGGGTTAGATTCGAATCTGCCGGACCTCGTGCTGGAGCTTGGCGCAGGCTGCCAGCAATCCCGTGTGGGTAGATGAATCTCTCTTTCTCGCGGCTGACAGGGGTCATCAGCTTGCAGACCTTAGAAAGATGAAGCTGTAGATAGTTCCCACACGGTGAAGTATTTGTTTTGCTTTGCATTCAATATCTTATAAATATAACCTGCTGTGTATATTGCAAACTGATATATTTTGTTTGATTAACGCGGACTTGAAAGCTACTAATTCGTCATTCATAAATATTGTGGTTGGGGAAGAATTAACAACAATAAAAGTCTTCTTTGACCTCAGAAGTGCATTTCTGTTGTGTTATGTTAGTGCTTAGAAACTAGATAAGAGGAAAGCACTACAATTGGTACCAGGAGTCGTGGGGTCGGTCATTAAGAGGTGATTAAGAGGGTGTTGACGAGTTGGTAGATTTCTAAGTGCACACTTTAAAAGTGTAATTGTTTTTGTTGTTTGGAGAATTACAGAAATTGTTCTGTTTGGAGAATCACAGTAGCACGGCAGACCATGTCTGAGAATACATGTGTTGATGAACTGCCTGATGGTGCTAAGAAAAACTGTGAATTGTTTTCTGTTTGGGGAATTACAGAAGAAAATGCATGTGTAGCTAAAATGCCTGATAATGCTTTGAGAAATAATTTCTGTTGTACATATGTAGAAAACGTGTGTTTTGGAAGTAATGATGACAGAAAGGTCTGGATACCTTTATCTGCTTACAGAGAAATGCAGGAGAAATGTAGGAAGTTGGAACATGAAAATAGGAATTTACGTGAGCAAATTAGCCAGGATACAATAATTCAAAATAATGCTGAAAGTTATAAAAATGAAGAATCTTTCTTGTCCCATTCCAGTAATGAGGGGGTTAAGACAGCTCCGAGCTGCACTGAGTTTTCGTGTGAGCCAGGGTTTTTGGCAGACAAAATGCATTCCTTAACTGATAACACGGACGAGAGAGACCAGAATGTGATTTACGAGTTACCGTTGCAAAATGCCCTAGTAAAACGAAAGATTTTAGGGAAAGAGACACCGAGTTTCATTAGCTTGTTTGATTTTTGGAAAAAGAATAGCCCTCATTTGAGAGAAATCCTAACACTTTTGTATATGGTCACTGTGAAAAATTATATGCAGCTGCGCGCTTGTGATTTGGCAAATGAAATAATGCAGACTTTA
The DNA here is from genome assembly GCF_031143425.1 of Pleurodeles waltl. Taxonomy (NCBI): domain Eukaryota; kingdom Metazoa; phylum Chordata; class Amphibia; order Caudata; family Salamandridae; genus Pleurodeles; species Pleurodeles waltl. The sequence continues at coordinate 1,717,077,734 of NC_090440.1, forward strand.
GGTTTCTGCGCAGTGCAAGAAGGAAATACTTATGTACATTTAAATCAAGAACAAGGAAAGAAAATAGTGCCCCTAGCTAGAATCATACAATGGATCTGGTACTTGCAAGACAGGGCTAGAGTACCACAGGTAAAAGAGTTACCAATGAAGTTGAGTGCACCATTTGAATTCGTGTCCACTGAAGATAAAAAGCATGTTTGTTTTACTAATGATTCATTGACTGAAATGTTGTTTTCTGGCACAGTAGAAGGAATGGAGTTGTATAATGTGTGTCAGATTTTAAAGCAAGAGCTACGTGAGATGTGTCATTTTTACGCTGATTTTTGGTTCATTGCTAATGTTTTAGCACCTAACTGGTTCAATTACCTTGCAGATGTTAATGAGAAAAATTCAGAGAGAGAAGTGTACACCCAGAATTCTGCCTTAGTGGGGATGGCTAAGTGGGTGCCCCAGAAAGGTGAACAGCTGAGAGAAAAAGCCACTTACAGGTGGGCAGAGATGAGAGAGATGCACATTCCCCTAGATTTGATAAAAACTGTGCAGCACGCACAAAAGCAATCTGTCATGCAAGCAGTCACAGAGCAGTTGGGGAGAGGAAAGTTACCAGGACAGAAATGGCAAATTGATCAGGTTTTAGGGAGAGTGATTGCTGAAAACTACCAAGGAAAAATCGAAATTATGCTGATACCTAGAAAAGAATCTGATTCATTCATACAAATTGGAGACAGAATGGCCCAAATTGACAAAAATGCAGTGAATGGAGGTTTGGTAAAGAATGAGTCTGCCCCAGCCCTTCTGACAGTGCAAGAAAAGGGAAGCTGTGGCGCAGCAGATAAAAACATCAGTACTGATGTGTGGGCTGAAGCCCCAAGTGATCCTCCAGAACCTGCAGTGAATATAACAAAGGGCCCCAAAAACGTCCTGCTGATTATAAAACAGGGAAAGAAAGAGGAAGGGTGCAGTTTAAATGAAAAATGTTATTTGCAAGAAAAGTCATACTTGTTTCTTTTGCAGATCCTACCACGTTTCGCCACTGTCCCGGAGTGTGCTGTGTGGTCCCCCTTCCGGTGTGTGCGTGTGGGGTCGGGGAAGGGACCGAATCCCCAACCTGAACCTGGCTGAGTAAAGTGCCAGCACCATGGATCCATTTTGCGCAAACTGCGCCTTCAGTTCAAGTTCAACTTGTTTGATTGCATTCTTCCACTGGAACTAAGCTGTGTTTTTTTTTTTTTTAAACCTTTCAGGTGGACCGTGCCCCTTTACATGAGCAGAACTCATGCCACATCAAATTGCTAACACTGTTGAATTAGAGACTCACTCAGAGTATAAAAATTGCCCAGTCTTTTCTGTATAGATGTATCTGATGTGAAAGGTTATGAAATCTATATGTTAATTCACTTCTATTGCTTTACAGGGATTGCTTTGATCATTCAAACCTGATTGGCTGATAATGTTTTTTTTTGTGCTGATGTTTTTTGTTTTTGTTTGAAACAAGAGATATGTGAAACAAAAATTCATTGGTCAAAGGGCGGAATGTACTGCCATTTGATAAAGTTTGTTTTGACCAATGACTTTGTGTTTCACCACTGCGCATATTAGTTGCTCAATGTTCACCAGTAGCACATGGTATGCTGTATCCAAGTCTAGCCGCCTATTGGCTTTGACATTGCATTCCTATTGGCTTTGACATGATGTATTCAATTTAGCTGCCTATTGACTTTGACATGCTATTAGATATTCTGCCTATTGGCTTTGACATGATATCATATATTACATTTTATATTCAGCTTAGCTGCCTATGGGCTTTGACATGATATTATATATTGCATTTTGTATTCAGCTCAGCTGCCTATTGGCTTTGACATGATATTATATATTGCATTTTGTATTCAGCTCAGCTGCCTATGGGCTTTGACATGATATAAGACATTGCATTTTGTATTCAGCTTAGATGCTTGTTGGCTTTAACATGACATTGCATTTGATATTTAGGTTAGCTGCCTATTGCCTTTAACGTGGAGTTAGACATTGCAGTTGAGAATCCAAGCTGTATTTTTCCAAGCTGTGTTTTTGCACCAGAGAACCAAGATGTTTTTCTCACAGTAGACTAGACATGATAAGAGAGAGTACATGGGTGTTGTTCTCTCTGCTTGAGCTTGGGAACAGGAGTAGTCTTGGAGACCTGGCCAGTCTCCAAAAGGCTTGCTCAGTTTCCCAGGTCTGAGAGGAGGGGGCACACCTTTGTAACGAATGTAACAGGCTGCAGAGGGTTAGATTCGAATCTGCCGGACCTCGTGCTGGAGCTTGGCGCAGGCTGCCAGCAATCCCGTGTGGGTAGATGAATCTCTCTTTCTCGCGGCTGACAGGGGTCATCAGCTTGCAGACCTTAGAAAGATGAAGCTGTAGATAGTTCCCACACGGTGAAGTATTTGTTTTGCTTTGCATTCAATATCTTATAAATATAACCTGCTGTGTATATTGCAAACTGATATATTTTGTTTGATTAACGCGGACTTGAAAGCTACTAATTCGTCATTCATAAATATTGTGGTTGGGGAAGAATTAACAACAATAAAAGTCTTCTTTGACCTCAGAAGTGCATTTCTGTTGTGTTATGTTAGTGCTTAGAAACTAGATAAGAGGAAAGCACTACAGCAAACTGCCCCAAATAGCCAAAAAAAAGGCTTGGCACACGAGGGGGAAAAGGCCCGGCAGCGAAGGGGTTAATGCAGGTGAAGCAAATTCAAAGTATTAATTTGTTCAATAAATAATGCATTTTATGTAGAGCCTGACGAATTAAGCAGCAATTGAGTTGCAGTGGAGGCATGCCAGAGTAGCTGCTAACGGCCTTAAGTGGGGTAAATTCAAGACTCAGACTAATCAGCAGTCACACTGTCCTCAATACACTTAACAAAGCCTATGTGGTTAGAAAGGTTGTTATGGAGGTGCTCTTTGGAATGTATGCAAGGTGAAGTGAACTTTGTCATTAATGGAACCTCCTTCCTCAGTTGGTTCATTCCCACTGCAGACAAACGGATGTATGTCTGTGTCAATAAATATGAATATACTTATATTATTTAAAGGTAATTATTCAGGGATTGGGATTGAAAGCCAGTTACTTATGGGCACAGGATTTACATTTTGTTCTTCAGCATGGGCAGAGGTCTGGAAAAGTACCATTCTTATACCTTGTAAATAGTACAATTGGAACATCACATTTGTGCAATGCACCAATGTAGTTCATTGGATAAAGGGTTTGCACAGTGAAGCAAAAGAATCATATTACCTTTGACTACAACACAGAAACATGTAGGGATGTGTGATGTTGTCAAGTCTGGCACTGCCTCCCATTTTCACAATTGCCGGGCCTGGCCCGTCCACACAAAGAATGATCCTCTCTGCATGCCACACCCTCATGCACTGTCATTGCTGCAGCAGTCTCCGACACCTACTGTTGCAAGCGGAAAGTGCAACCTTCCCATCCTCTACTTAGGTATAGAAGGTCAGCAGTAGTTTTGTTTTCACTGGCCATACATAGTTTAGTGAAATTTGAAAACTTTGACGAACTTTGCAAAGGCAGAAATGTCCTGAATTAGTCTACCTACACAGGAATAGTAAAAAAAATTACCTTCCAATAAACCCAGATTCTAATCCCTGAATGATAGAGGATTTAGTGGGTGCCTGAGGTGACTCGGTATTAAAATAATAAGTGGTCCTCTCAATTGTTTTAAGTTTGCACTGTATTTGTACTGTGTTTTTGTGTGTTTTGTGAATGGAAGACGATCTGGTGCTAGGCAGCTGTGATCACAGTATGTTTGTATTAGCTTTTTCAGTTGTTAATTCTGTTTGCCAACTACTTGAGTCTTTTTCGTTCTCTTACTTCAGGTAAACCGGGTAACTTTGCAATTTACTTTTTTCTACAAATGTAAGCATCGGGATGGTGCTCATAACCATCTCTTGAACTATTAATGGGTATTTGCTATCTTTAGGAGCTGCCAGATTTACTTGGATGCGTTCTTCTCTCAATGGGTAAGTGTGATGAATGCCAGCTGTTCAGTATAAATGCTTAAATAATGTAGTTTTTAAACAGTAATATTGTCCTGAAGCTTCATTACCTGCTCAACAGATATCCCTGCCTCACAGATGAGGAGGAGATCATACTTGGCATCTTAAAACATTCCCTTGTAAAACTTGTGTTTATAGATATTTTCAAAGACAGTCTGCTCTTTGTTCTGCGTGGCATGCATTTCCCATTAAAATAACAAAACTGGGTACCATGTGACATATTCTGGGGCTGTATTATAGAAAGTGCCCCTGGACACAATGGACGTTTGGGCCCGCTTTGCCCACCCTCGGGCACTTGAGTATTACAGAAAGGGCTGCAGATGCTTGTGCAGCCCGTTTTGTTATACAGATCGAGTTAGCACACATATAGTGCCAGTACTGTCATCAGAGGGTGTTCCCTCATTTGCATTGGGGCATGGCCCCATGCTACTGAGGAAATCTCTTTGCCTCTGCACCTGCACCATATTATAGGCGCAAGCTTAAAGGCAAAAAAGCCATCAGGAGGTGCATTGACAGTGCGCCACAAAAAGGTGGCACACTATCAGTGCGCCCCCTGATGGTATCCCTCTGGAGGGGCTCAAGGGTGTCTCATTGCCCCTCCTTAGACATCGCCTTGCAGGTGGATGCAGTCACACTCTGCACCTACCTGCTAGGGAATCTCCCCACTCTTCATAAAAGTGCAGGTGAGTTGCCATCTGCACATTGAAAAACGAAGCGGCTGCTTCAAAGCTGTTCCACATTTCCCTTGAATGTGCTGCCCCCCAGGGCACAGCAAATTCACAGCTGCCCTGGGGGCAACATATTCAGTCTAATACGGTGAATTACCGCAAGAAAAATGCGCCGAGTGTGTGAGATGGCCTCTGTAAGCTTCTAAAATCTGTGTGCTGCCTATGCTCAGAAAATTGATTCATTGGCTGATGCCACAGCTCTCCTGGTCCATTTACCTGTAATTAAGGGTCTCCTTTAATACATTCATTTACAGATTCATCATCATCAGATTAATCTGAAAGCTTTGAGATACTTCACCAGGCATTGATGAGACAATTACCCATTATCCTGAGCACCAAATCTAGTTTAGGCACACTGGTCCCCATCCTTAATTCAGTAACTTTTTCAATACTTTTCTTAATTGACCTCATTCCAGGACTATGGTCTCTATTGGTATTTTCTTCTGTGGGTGGGGTTGGTAATTGTTCTCTAAAATAAATATTCAGGGGCATATTTATACTTTTTGATGCAAAACTGCACTAATGCAGTTTTGCATCAAAAAGTTTAGCACTGCCCTGCACCATTTCTGAGCGCCAGCTGGGCGCCATATTTATAAAATGGAGGAAGCTGGAGCAAAGGGTGGGCTAGTGTAAAAAAGAATGATGTAAGCTGGTGGGGGTGGCAGTATGGGAGAAGGGGGTTTTGCACCCAAAAATGACGTTTGCCTGGTTAGAGGCAAAAAAATGCCTCTAATCAGAAATCAAGCCCACCACCCCAGTGGTCAGCACAGGGGACCAGTGTACCCTGGGCATGGCCCTAGCACCCTGCACCATGCAGGGGCCCCCAAGTTTGGCCCCCGATGGCACTTTAATTAATAAAAAAAAATACTTACCTATACTTACCCTACTTACCTGGGATGGGTTCCCCATCCTCTGGTGTCCCTCTGGTGTGGGTGGGGCTGTTCTAGGGGCTTGAGAAGGGCACCTGTGGACCCATTCCATGGTGTTTAACCATGGAAATGGGTCCACAGGTTCCCTAACGCCTGTTCTGACCCAGGCGTTAAATAATGGTGCAGTAAGCTTTGCACCATTATTTAGCCCCTCCTTCCACCCGTGCGTCATTTTAGCACAGGGGGATAAATATGGGGCTATGGGGTTAGCACCATTTTTTAGATGGGAACCCCTACCTTGCATCTCATTGACGCGAGGTAGGTTCACGCCTCTAAAAAATGGTGCAAACTCCAAGATTTTGAAGTTAAACGGTCTAACGTCAAAATATAAATATGGAGTTAGTTTTGCACCAAATTTGCGTCAAACAAATGACGCCAATTTGGCACAAATGGAGTATGAATATGCCCCTCAATGCACAGACTTTCTTTCTGTGTATTATCCTCATTAAAAGGTAGAGGTGCAGTCATTGGTAGATTACTACTAAAAGTACTCTTTTCTAAATTTCTCTGGAAAAAGGATGGGAGGGAGCACATTCCAAAAACACCAAAGGGCTCACAAAGACCCTGTTTTTTCTATTGTACAGGAGCTAACGCCTGAATGATATACAAGCCTCCCTGTAATCTGTAGAGTCATTCTGAGCTTGCGTCCAGCTGCACGTCCTCCATTAATAGGTGAATGAATAGCCTGCCTTAGTCTCATTTAGCAAACCAGCTATAGGGAGTGCTGAGAAACGTTTCCTAGTTTGCAAAGAGTGCTGATTCTGCTTGAATAGATTAGGCAGCCCGCGGCCCGTCCTTTAGGGCGGAGGGGCGACACCTTTTGTCCCTCATGAAGAGTGCCTGTCAGGCTGAGCAAAGGACAGCCTGACAGACACTCTTTATGTTCAGCTCAGGCAGCCAGGAGCGAGACATGCACTATTTGTGCAGACTCCTGGCTGCCTGAGCTGAACTTTCCTGGGCTGAAGAGGTCACAGCTCCTATGGGACGTGACTTCCTCTGGTAAGCAAAGGTGCCTCGAGGCCCTCCCTCTCGGTGAAGAGGGGAAGCCTCACCCATTGACTCCGACCTGGGCGCTTCAGGTTTAAGCCCTGAAGCGCCCAAGGCGAGTGTCAATCAGTGCCACTGCGTCACAGAGTGGGGTGGTGTCAGAAGTCTCACTCACCCCATCCCACTCTGTGACAAAGTTGGGACTGCTGCCTTCCCTCATTGGTTGACCTAAGGTCAGCCACTGAGGGAAGGCAGCAGTCCCAACCCTCCTGGAACCTCTGAACTGAAGGTAAGTGTGTGTGTGTTCTTTAAATTAATGTTTGGTGCGTGTGTGTATGTTTGAATGTTGATGAGTGTTGTGAATTGATGTGCGTGCGTGTGTGAATGAATGAGTGTGCGTGTGCTTCATGCCCGTCCCCCTCCCTCCTAAAATTACCGGCCGTCACTGAGATTAGGGGAACTGGCATGTTTTAGCATGTGCTGCCAAAAGTGCCTATAAGTTCCAACCTCTTGAGGAAGTGCTCACAAGGCCAGTAAATGGACAACCCGAAGCTACTTATATAGAAGTGCCTACAACCTTGTCTTGTAACCGCCTGGTGCTGAACAGTTCCAAGCAATTCAATTCCGAGCAGGCATTAATGTTAAGGGCCTCTTCACCACATGGCTGGCGGGCGGAAACAATGTTTCTGCCTGCCGGCCCTGCAGTGAACTTGGAATTGGGCCGGCGGGGTCCTAACGGCACTAGCAGTCAGGTGGCGGGTTGATTTAGTGGGCAGCCTCTGCCGCTCGCCAAACTTAGATTGACCACCTGAGTATGTAATTCACACATTTGGAATGCAATAGAGAACTGAGAGACTTGCAATATTTATTTGGAGGGTAGTTGGTGAATTTATAGGGATGAGGGAAAGCTTCAAAACTGTTCGTCCTTATTTAAATGGACTTTTGTTGACTTTTTACCTGATTTAATCAGCCGATAAATGTTATTACATCTTTATTTATTTCTCATTGGTTTCAGTGAATATGGCCTTTGAAACTGTGTCTTAGAGTTGTTTAAGGGTGTGTACATTTATACTTTAATGAGCATCACACAGATTTCTAACGCAAGGTGTATTAGGACATGTTGATGTGCAACTTCAAAAATGACTAAAAAGATTTTAGGTTTCTAAGTTCTACTTGTTACTGTAGACTAATATTCTCAATATTTTCCCTGTTCTAATTGACCACTTGTTAAGTACATTGTTTGCAGTAAGGTTGTTCCAATTGTATTAGAAATTGAGTTTTAGACCCAGTTCCTGACCAAAGATGTGGCTAAAGGCAGAGCTATGTACATATTTTTCTAAAGTGCTATGCAAATGTTGTTGATGGCATTATACTTCTATGAAAAAGGTGCAATTTTTTTACAAAAATACTATGGCCTCTCTGTAGGGTGACCACCTGGAATAGAAGCACAGTATGGACAATGAATGTAAAAATACAGGACAAAGCATAAAATTGAGGACAAAATGCCAGTTTTACGGACATATTAGGCAGGTCAGGTCAGAGTAGGTTCAATAATGTTAAATTAAATAGACAGCTGACACAAGTAAAAGTCAAAATACGTTTTTGTTCTTCGGTTTGTATAATACATAAAAATACTTAACATACATTCACATCTAACTCGAGTGATGTAAAGAATAAAAAATAGGAGGCATATGCACACTAAGCAAAATTTGACATCTGACACGATAGTTGCCAACAGCACTACCCCTTACCAAGAATGATAGTACTTGACTGAAGCAGTGCTCATTCAAAAAGCACTGCTGCTCTTTCCTTGATGTTACACCCTCCAAATTACCCCCGTTCATGTACAGATTCCACATTTGTAGAACCTGAAAGCATCTCTTGAATGAATCATGTGTGCATGTTTTTGTTGAAAACTTACGTAAGGCTGCCTAAGTACATTCATCACTACGTTTAATAAACAACCTAAACATATCAATGGAGACTTTACTATGTAAACAACGAAGAGGTCACTACCATAATGACAGTCATTATCAGCATCATTTATATTATTTTCATAACTGTTTGACATTCATGCATGAAGGGGGAGTTTAGCCTCCTCAGAATGAATTGTAAATCTCCAATCTGTTCACAAGCCTGCAGGTGCTGAAGCACAGATGATATTTTGCTCTAGTGTTGGTGTCTTAAAATGAATCCTATTCTCAACTGGCATCCAGTCCATGTCATGCAAAATAGGTGATATAGGCTCTCTCCTCACAAAGGTGACTACTACCTTTTATGTGGAATATTTGTCACACCTTGGCAAACTCTAGCGGTGCACTGACGGTGGCACTTGTAGAAGGAGGGCAGGAACTAGGTCAGTCATACCACTTGCTCATTGGTTTGACCTGGGTAGGCCTAGGTTGGGGCCTAGATCCAGTCATCACCGTATAGGTCAGTTGGGTATTTGTAAGAACAAAGATCAAAAACAAGTGCAGTGCACCCAGAAAAATTGGTCATAAATTGGCCAAAGACAGAGTAGTAACAACTAATATGCTCTTATAGGGCCATTGGTTAGAAAGCATGTTGTGTAGAGTGCACTAGGATTTGCTGGCCGATATATCATCCAAACCACGGTCAACATTCATACTGTGGCCTCCGTCGATGGTGGTGTCTGGCGGATGTATTATGCAACATGACCAACTGTCAAAAAGCACCATTAAAGTATATGAATCTCTTCCGGTATAGCATCAATTAACACAATGGACAATACTGCTGTTTAACATCATGTGACTTGGACTGACACACTGTAGAAAGCGGAACAGTGCTGAAATTATAGACAAATGCTGTCTGCCGTAAGATCAGTAATGGACAATGGACATTATGCTCAAATTACAGGCAATTTGTGTAATTAGTGGACACCTCATCTGAGGAAGGCATTCAAACGAGCTACGGTGACAGCCAGAACATAACTCTAAAGCTGGTCCTGATATTTTTTGCATAATGCAATCTATGGAAGTGGTTCACTTCTCCCTAACTAATTTGAGTTTTTTAATGAAATATTTCCGACCTTAAAATGCCATCAGGGTCTTAGCTAAAGTCTACCTTCCTATTCATTGCAGCTGAAATATTGCAGAGCCGGGTACCAGCGCATTTTACAGGGAAGACAAGTGGCCTATTCTTGGTGTGTCACATTAGGCAAACAAGTTATTTAACACTTTAACCATGTGGCGTCATTGTAGTTTTACCTTACCACTGTCATATGATCACTTGGATTGTATAATGAGAAGCCTAAAGAGCATGTTTGTGTGTCTGAAAAAGGGCCTTCAAGGATTTGAAACAACCTCTGGTGTTGCGCACAGACCTTCCAGTAGATATCAGGAGCTTCTTATATCAAAGTCCAAGCTAAAAGCCCTCAACCTCACTCTGATATAGCAAGCTGCATCTAATGTAATACCAAGGTTCACAGAAAGGTTATTACTATATTGTTCAGCATGTGGACAGTATGCATTCAGAGTTTGTATAGTCGGAGTTTGTTCACATTGTTCAGTCATCCAGCTATTGCTCCATGCACCCACCAATATCCACTATCCATGTATATCCATCCATCCGCTCAGATTTATTAACCCATCCAAGCACCCACTCAGCCATGCTTCTTGATAGCCATCCATGCACCCACTAAGATCCATCTATCCACCCATCTCTGTCCATCCAGCTATCTACCCACCAAGATCCTTCCATTTATAGAGACTCATCCATCGATCAATCCATCCAAGCACACATCGTTCATCTATCAGTCCATACATCCACCCTAATGTATCCGTTATCCATCCACGAACCACAAGATGCATCCATTCAACAATTGGTCTATTCATTCATCCAACTACCTATCTTCCAACTATTCATTGATCTATCCATCTATATACTCAGCAAGATCTATATATCCACCCACCAAGAGATCCATCCACTCACCTAGGTCTATCCATTGATTCAAGCACCCATTCATCAACCCTTCCATATATCCATTCATGCACAGCAAGATCCATCCCTCTACAAATCTGTCCATCCTGCTACCAACCCACCAAATCCATTCATTTACACATTCTTCCAGCCAAGCACCCATCCATCCATCAATCCATCCAAGCACTTATTGTTCATCCTGCTATCTATCCATCCATGCACCCAGCTGGATCCATTAATTCGCTCACCATGATCCATTTACCCTGATCTGTCTCTCATCCAGGCACCATCTATCCATTCTTCTAATGTATCTATCTTTGCACTCAAGAGCCACCCATACGTCCATTGATCAATCCACTCACAAAGATTCTTCCACTTACCCATATTCATTCAGATCACCTGTTCCATCCAGCCATCCGTCTCGCCATCTGTCCATTTATCCATGTAGGCACCCATGTTCATCCATTCATCTCTCAACCCATCCATTCCTCAAGATCCATTCATTGATCCATCCATCCTTCGACCAATGCAATCATCTCTTTAGCCTTCCTCCCATTTCCACATTCTTCATTCATGCCCTAACTCTCCAGCCATTCATCAGTCCATCCATCTACCCAACTATCTGTCCCTCTGTTCATCGAGCTAATCATCAATCCAACATCTATCTACCTCAAAAAATAATAATTGAAACATCAAGGTGCTCAATATAAATGAAATTCTGCTATGCGACTGTTTGATGGAACAACGAATGCTGGAAGTACGCATACCTAATCAATGCGGTTGGAACAATGACTGCGTTGTTACCACTAATGCCTTTACCACGCATGCCTTAACAACAATTTTTCTTGTAAGGGCATGCCTAGTAAAGGCATGTGTGGGACGGCATGTGTGGTTCCAGCATGCGACCCCCCACCTGTCCTAACGTCCAGAAGTACTCCACCCCTAGAACTAAAATTACTCCGACGTCCCACACCCACCCCTAAAACTAAAACAACCCGACCCCCCATCTGTGCCCCTAAAGCTACAACTACCCAACCCCCCCCAAAACTAAAACTACCCCGACCCCCCACCCCCACCCCTAAAGCTAAAACTACCCTGACCCAACCACCCCTGCCCCTAAAACTAAAACTACCCCAACCCCCCCACCCTAGCCCCTAAAAATTAAAACTACCCCCACCCCCGACCCCGCCCCTAAAAACTAGAACAATATTTTTAAAAATGCAAAACCTTAATAAAAGCCAGACAACGCAAGAGCACAAGCAACAATCTAGAGCTTTTCAAACACCCTACAATGCTACAATATGCTATTAAAATATCTGTCTAATGCATTCAGTGCTCAATAGCCTTTGATGCTGCACTGACATCCAGTTCTGATACTTGCATCATATAGCTGCCAGCTGCATAATGAACCAGGAGGCTTGAGTGGTTTATGCGAAGTGCAGTGCTTTTTCAGGGATTTTCCGCTGGTCAGGCAGAACCTGCTGCAAACTGCAGTGGGCCAAACTGGGCGAGCCTCTACAGTTAGAGGAGATACGGGTGGCTGTCTCCCAGATTGCTTAAAATAAGACCCCAGGCACCGATGGATTGCCAATTAAGTACTATGCTGCTTTTCCCACCAAAACAATACCACAATTGCTGGAAAAGTTCAATGAGGACAAAACATTCGGACACCTCCTGGCCTCGCCCCGAGAGGCCCTGATCGTGGTCCTACCTAAACCGGATAGAGATCCATTAGCTGTTCACTCTTTCCATCCTCTCTCACTACTGAACCTCGTCAGTAAGATCTTAGGTCTACTGCTGGCAATTTGTCTACTCCTCATTATCAATTAACTTGTACTTGTCAGCCTATCAGGGTTTATTCCGGGGTGTAGCACTTTTGAAAAAACATTTGCCGTTTATTATGCCTCATACACAGCACTCCTGATGATGCATTTGGTCAGGTCACTAATTCGTTAGACATCGAAAAGGCAATTGACACCCTAGGCTGAGATTTTCTGCATCAAACCCTTGCTGCCATGGGGTTTGGCATGAGTTTCTTGTACTTGATCTGTACTCTATACAATAACCGGTCGGCACTGGTCAAGACTGGTCAGCTGATCTCTGACAGATTTGTCATTTAAAGAGGCACCAGACAGCGTTACCTGCTTTCTCTGCTTATTTTTGCCCTCCCCATGGAGCTGCTGGCTTGCCATCTTTGCCAGCAGGTGCACAAATAGTCTATTCTGGAACTGGGTGAATATCACATCATCTACATACATGCAGACGACACCCTGGTTTACCTGCGTGAAATTGAGACTGCCCTACCAGGCCTCATGCGTTTATTAGATGACTTTGGGGACATCTCAGGGTTCTGTGTGAACTGGCCTAAATCCTGTCTGTTTTCTCTGGCACTGCACCCTGATCTGCACAGGGCTTATCCCCTGGGAACTCATCTACAGTGGTGCTATGACATTTTTAAATATCAGGGAGTTCAGATTTACCATTCGGAGAAGGAGATCAAAGAGGGTAATTTAGACAAGGCAGTAGGTCCCATTTGTCTGTCTTTGCCTTTTTTGGGATCATTCCCTCTGTCTCCATTATGTTGCTTGGCAATGTCTAAGATGCTGGTTCTACCCCAATTCCTCTATTTCTTCGCAGCACTCTCGATAGTGCTCCCGAAAAGCTTTTTTCGAGAACTGCACTGTATCTTGCACAAAGTAATATGGAGTGAGGGTTGCCGGCCTATTGTGCAAGTCACCCTACAGCACCTACTGACTGATGGTGGGCTGTGTGCTCCTAACTTTGAGCTGTACTACGTGGGGTCATGGCGACAGTGGCTGATGGCCTGACTGTCCATACCCACCTGCCCCAAGCGGACCCTCGTCTGTGCTGTTTTAGGCAATCTGAATATCTACACACAGCTGTTAGACCCAACCATCCACCCCCAACGGGAATCACGCCAGATGATTGTGGTACAATTCTGCTGGTGTAGATTTGTGCACACCAAAGGACCTCATCTCCCATGTTCACCAGCCATTGCCATTTGTGACTTTGCAACATAACACACCGATATGACTAAGCCCCCTGGAGAGAAGCGGGAGCCGACCAAGTGGGGAGCTCTTTTCCAGACTTCATGGACGTCAGTTTTTAACCTTTCATACCATACAATACACACTGCGTGCCATTTGGGGCGCTGGGGAGAATGAGCCCCCTACATCTGCCATGTTGCACATGCTCCTAACTCAAGATACCACACTATTACCATTCTTTATGCATCCCTCAACACCACTCCACCAGATTATGCAGTGGGGGGCGCAAGCCTGGTGGGAGAATATATTGCTGCACCCTCTTCAGATAAGGCCTGGTCTCGTGGGCTTCAAATGGTGAAGGACGTATCTCATAACACTAAATATAATTTCACACAATTTAATTATGGGCATCATGGTTACCTCTCCCCTCAGAGAATCAAGCATATGTTCCCGAATCCGGTTCATTGAGTGCCCTAGATGTAAATTACTAGATGCTGCATGTTTCCACATGGTAAATGGCAAATGGTACATGCCAAGGAGTCCGAACTTGCAAATCACACCCTTGCACCCACATCCAAATCCTGGCTGTTAGGGTTGCGTTATTGAGCAAAGGGTGATAGACACCTTCATAGGTTCATCTGCCTTGCCTTTGTTCTATTCTATTTAAAAAAGAAATAGTGATGATGTGGAAGATACCTGCCACCCTCGATCTTCAGTGATGGCTGATCACTTTGTTAAGGTGAACACAAGCTGAAACCAACACCCTCAAGTTGCTTTGCATGAAAAGGGACTCACAGACTGGTGGGGTGTGCTGCGGATCTTTCTTACTTAATGTTGAAGCCAAAAATGACACACCCCTCATGAGCCACATTACCATGCTGGGTAATTGGGATCAATCTCACATGGATACAGACATGCCCATTGTCACAGGGGGCGTCTGAGGGTTGTGGGACATGTAAGCGCCACACCAACAGACGACACACACTGCCAGTATCACCACAGGGTCTGTTACTGCTTGGTATAACCATCACCGACTCATGCACATAGATGCCCTCCTCAGCACCGACGACCCGTCCATCCCGATTACGCAGCACATTTGCCAGATGTTCCTCACCAAGGACTGTAATCCTCCTGCCAGCCTGAAATGGCAGATATGTAACACCCCTACCCAAAGCAGACTCCACTGTTTCTATTGTTGAAAATAATTCTTTATGTGTGTGAACATAGGCCCTCATTATGACATTGGTGGTAAACCCCACTTACTGCCACGCTGACTGCCGCCAACATACCGCCGCCACAGCGGATATCCGTTCACCATATTATGCCACACATACACCAATCCATCACTGTTTAGCCACAGCCACAAATCCGCCACACCAAAGGTCAGTGATAAACTAACACACACCCCAACACATCACCCTACACACCCTTACCTACACAACTCACACAACACCCATGGCACCACAAAGACACCCCAGATTCACAGAGGAGAAGCCAAGGGTCATGGTGGTGGAAATCATCAGGGTAGAGCCACAGCTTTTTGGAGCACAGGTGCAGCAGATATCGGTAGCTAGGACGTTGGAGCTATGGCAGAGAATCATGGACAGAGTCATCGCCGTGAGACAGCACCCAAGAACTAGGGATGACATAAGGAAGAGGTGAAACGACCTATGGGGGAAGGTACGTTCCATTGCAGCAAGACAACAACTCGCTATCCAGAGGAATGGTGGTGGACCCCTACCTCCTCCCCCACAACTCAAAACATGGGGGGAGCAAGTCTTGGCAATCATGCATCCTGAGGACCTGGTCGGAGTAGGAGGAGGACTGGACTCTGGTAAGTCAACTCTCTACTACTATCACTCCCCACTACCTGCATGCCATCACATACCCCCACCCTCACCCTCACTCCCATCACTCCACCACTTCCCACACTCCCCACCATCACATCTCACTCACCCCAATGCCAAGCCCTGCATGCCATACCAATGCATGGACACCACTCACAGACCTGCATGGACACCTATCACAAAAGCATGCACACTAGAGAGAATCAGCTATCTCATCACATACCAACATACACAAGTGAAAACTGCGAGGGCAAATACAACCAAAGAGGGCAAGCCACGGATGCACAATATGTCAGACACAGAAACAATAACACAGCATTTACATCCCCACAGGTACCCCAGCCAATGTCAGCGGAGAGGAGGTGCCATCAATATCCAGTCCCCCTACAGAAGAGGCCCACAGTGATGACAGCAACTCTGGACTTCAGGATCTGGATGACCAACCTGGCCCATCAGGGACCTCGGGACAGCCGGTTACCCAGGCGCAGTCACACACCACCACAGAACCTCCCCCGTCAGGAAACACCACCACAGCAACCACCCAGCGTACCCATACCTCTGTCCCCAGGACACGTCAAGCAGCAGTGTGTCCACCTCTACAGGGACCCTAGGCCACACCTCGCACCCAAGACAATAAAGGACCTGGGGTTAGTGGCAGTGGGCACACAGTTCAGGAGACAGAGGCACAGGACAACAGGAAAACTGGGAGGAGTGCTGTGCGCTAGGGGGAGGGCAGTCCCAGGGAACCGGCTCTCCAGGAGGCACTCTCCGAGATCCTGGGAGCCTACCAACATTCCCAGGACACGATGGGCCAGATCCTGGACAATGTGCAGGAAAACAGGCAGCTGCAGGAGTGACAGTACCAGGGGATCAGGGAGGACTTGCAGGGCATCAACAACACCCTGATCTCCATAGCAGAGGTGCTGGCAGACATGGCCAATATTATGAGGGAGGCAGACTCACAACAGCAGGCCCCTGCCACTAGCCAGACATGTGAACTGCCTTCCACGTCCGCTGCCGCTAGTGGACAGGAGGCCCCACCAAAGGACCAACAGGCCACCAGCACCCATCCCCCAGTAGAAGGAGAACCACCCCGCAAACGTTCCCTGTGATCCAGACTGAAGCCAGAGACTCTTGCCAAGACCCCTAACAGGAAATGAGACTCTCCTGATTGTCACCCTTGTGTCCCACACAGTCAGCCTGTCCACCTTGAACTGCCATTGCTCCCCTTCCTATGTCCCCTTGAACAATGCATCTGTGCTACAAATAGACTGGAACCATACCCTGGACTTTCCTCCATCATCACCCCATCCCATAGCACTTGCCCCTATTTTACCTAGCACTTCAATAAACACCCTTGATAGTTTTCAAATGTGTATTCATTTAAACAGATTCAAACAATGCAATTCAACTGTACAGTAAATGAGCATATCTTAATGACCTATAGCTGGCTGCAGTGATCACACCCAGAACTATTGTGAGGCACCAAAATCTGTTAAATTAATTGCCAAATGGTACAGTAAGTTGGCATAGAAGTGGGAAATACCAGCATGCCAGTGGCATAGAAATTAAATATAAATATAATGAAATGTGAAGTAACACGGTCTTACCTGTGTGTCATTCGAAGTACTGTCTGATGACTGCTGTTCTGTTGTCTTCATTGTAGGAAGGTAGCCTCTTTCTAGCCTTGTTACCCCCACTGTTGGCCTGTTTGTGAGTATATGTCAGGGTGTGTTTACTGTCTCACTGGGATCCTGCTAGCCAGGACCCCAGTGCTCATAGTTTGTGGCTTAATGTGTTCCCTGTGTGATGCCTAACTGTGTCACCGAGGCTCTGCTAATCAGAACCTCAGTGTTTATGCTCTCTCTGCCTTTAAAATAAATGTCACTGCAGGCTAGTGACCATTTTTACCAATTCTAATTGGCACACTGGAACACCCTTATAATTCCCTAGTATATGGTACCTAGGTACCCAGAGTATTGGGGTGCCAGGAGATCCCTATGGGCTGCAGCATTTCTTTTGCCACTCATAGGGAGCTCAGACCAAAATTACACAGGACTGCCATTGCAGCCTGAGTGAAATAACGTCCACGTTATTTCACAGCCATTTTACACTGCACTTAAGTAACTTATAAGTCACCTATATGTCTAATCCTCACCTGGTGAAGGTCAGGTGAAAAGTTACTAAGTGTGAGTGCACCCTGGCACTAGCCAAGGTGCCCCCACATAGTCCAGGACAATTTCCCCAGACGTTGTGAGTGTGGGGACACCATTACATGAGTGCACTACATATAGGTCAATACCTATATGTAGCTTCACAATGGTAACTCCGAATATGGCCATGTAACATGTCTAAGATCATGGAATTGTCCCCCCATGCCAAATCTGGTATTGGGGTACCAATTCCATGCATTCCCGGGGCTCCAGCATGGACTACGGGTACTGCCAAACCAGCTCTCTGGGGTTTTCACTGCAGCTACCGATGCTGACAACCCACAGACAGGCTTCTGCCCTCCTGGGGTCTGGGCAGCCCAGTCCCAGGAAGGCAGAACAAAGGATTTCCTCTGAAAGAGGGTGTTACACCCTCTCCCTTTGGAAATAGGTGTTAAGGGCTGGGGAGGAGTAGCCGCACCCAGTCTCTGGAAATGCTTTGAAGGGCACAGATGGTGCCCTCTTTGTATAAGCCAGTCTACACCTGTTCAGGGATCCCCCAGCCCCTGCTCTGGCGTGAAACTGGACAAAGGGGAGTGACCACTCCCCTGTCCATCACCACCCCAGGGGTGGTGCCCGGAGCTCCTCCAGTGTGTCCCAGACCTCTGCCATCTTGAATGCAGAGGTGTGAGGGCACAATGGAGGCCTCTGAGTGGCCAGTGCCAGCAGGTGATGTCAGAGACCCCTCCTGATAAGTGCTTACCTGACTAGGTGGCCAATCCTCCTCTGAGGGCTATTTAGGGTCTCTCCTGTGGGCTTCTCTTCAGATACCGAATGCAAGGGCTCACCAGAGTTCCTCTACATCTCCCTCTTTGACTTCTGCCAAGGATCGACCGCTGACTGCTCCAGGATGCCTGCAAAACTGCAACAAAGTAGCAAGAAGGCTACCAGCGACATTGTAGCGCCTAATCCTGATGGCTTTCTCGACTGTTTCCTGGTGGTGCATGCTCTGGGGGCTGTCTGCCATCACCCTGCACTGGAAGCCAAGAAGAAATCTCCCATGGGTCGACGGAATCTTCCCCCTGCTAACGCAGGCACCAAACTTCTGCTTCACCGGTCCTCTGGGTCCCCTCTCATCGTGACTAGCGGGGTCCTTGGAACACAGGAGCTGGATCCAAGTGACCCCGACAGTCCAGTGGTCCATCTGTCCAAATTTGGTGGAGGTAAGTCCTTGCCTCTCCACGCCAGACAGTAATCCTGTGAGCTGCGTATACTGCAGCTGCTAGGGCTTCTGTGCACTTTTGCAAGGAATCCTTCGTGCACAGCACAGCCCAGGTCCCCAGCACTCCGTCCCGCATTGCTCAACTTGCTGAGTTGACCACCGGCCTCGTGGGACCCTCTTTTGTAGTGTTGAGACGACTGTCATGCTCAGTTTTCTTGAACTCATGTTCAAGTACTTCTGCGGGTGCTGCCTGCTTCTGCATGGGCTCTCTGTGTTGCTGAGCACCTCCTCTGTCTCCTCCTCCAAGGGGCGACCTTCTGGTCCTTCCTGGGCCCGGGCAACACCCATTTTCTTCAACTGCAACCTTTGCAGCTAGCAAGGCTTGTTTGCGGTCTTTCTACGTAGAAATAACTCTGTATCCTCCACCACACCATGGGACATCTTTTGTCCAAAGGAGAAGTTCCTGGCATCTTCCGTTGCAGAATCTTCAGCTTCTTCCACCCAGAGGCAGCCATTTATCACCTTCATCCAGGGGTTAGTGGGCTCCTGCCCCCCCCCGGACACTTCTGTGACTCTTGGACTTGGTCCCCTTCCTTTACAGGTTCTCGGGTCCAGGAATCCATCTTCAGTGCTTTACAGTCAGTTGTGGTCTTTGCAGAATCTCCTATCACGACTTTAGTGTGTTTCTGGGGAAGTAGGGTAACTTTACTCCTACTGTTCAGGGTTTTGGGGTGGGGTACCTTGGACACCCTTCGTGTTTTCTAACACTCCCAGCGACCCTCTACACACTGCACTAGGCCTGGGGTCCCTAAGTGGTTCACATTCCATTTTCTTAGTATATGGTTTGTGTTGCCCCTAGGCCTATTGCATCCTATTGTATTCTAAAGTGTTTGCACTACTTTTCTAACTGTTTACTTACCTGATTTTGGTTTGTGTGTATATTTTGTGTATTTTACTTACCTCGTAAGGGAGTATATCCTCTGAGATATTTTTGGCACATTGTCACTAAAATAAAGTACCTTTATTTTTAGTAACTCTGAGTATTGTGATTCTTATGATATAGTGCTATATGATATAAGTGGTATAGTAGGAGCTTTGCATGTCTCCTAGTTCAGCTTAAACTGCTCTGCTATAGGTACCTCTATCAGCCTAAGCTGCTAGAACAGTACTAATCTACTAATAACGGATAACTGGACCTGGCACAAGGTGTAAGTACCATGACATGGTTCCCACTATAAGCCAGGCCAGCCTCCTACACTCATCCTCTGCCTCCTCATCCTCACCGTCCACAGGGTCCACTGCTGCCACACGGGCATCTCCAGCCTCCTCCTCCCGCAGAAAAGGCACATGGAGTCTCAGGATAAGGTTGTGCAACATGCAGCATGCCTCTATTATCTGGCACACCTTCTTGGGTGAGTAGCACAGGGATCCACCTGTCAGATGCAGGCAACTGAACCTGGCCTTCATGAGGCCAAAAGTCCTTTCTGTATTCCTTCTGGTTCACCCACGTGCCTCATTCTAACATTCTTCTGCCCTTGTCCTGGCATTCCTCACAGTGATCAGCAGCCAAGATAGGTTGGGGTAACCAGAGTCACCTGCAAATATTGAGGGACAACATTAAGCCACACACTATCCTAAATGGCCCACACCATACCCGTACATCAACATATACTGGGTGTGGGCCAGGGCTCACCTATTAGCCACGCTCTATGCCTCTGTAGTTGGGCCATCACATTTGGAATGCTGCTATTCCTGAGGACAAAGGCATCATGCAATGACCCAGGATAGTTAGCATTGACGTGGGAGATGTACTGGTCCGCTAAGCACACCATTTGTACATTCATAGAGTGGAAACATGATTTCTGTACACCTGTTCATTCTGACGAGGTAACTAATGCAATATGTGTTCCATCAATCGCCCCTATTATGTTGGGGATATGTCCCATTGCATAGAATTCGGCCTCAACTGTGGCCAAATCTTAAACCTGGGATAAAACAATGTAGCTGCACATTTGCTTAATCAGGTTTGACAACACTCTTGTCAGCAGTATTGAGAACATTGGCTGTGACATTCCTGCTGCCAAGCCCACTGTCACTTGGAAAGAACCAATTTCCAGGAAATGGAGCACAGATAGCACTTGCACAAACAGGGTATCGCAGTGGGGTGACGGATAGCAGATATCAGGTCAGGCTCCAATTGGGCACAGAGCTCTGTGATTGTGGCCCTGTCTGGTCTATAGGTGAGGATAATGTGCCTGTCCTCCAGTGTTGCCAAGTCCACCAGGGCTCTGTACACAGGGATATGTTTCCATCTCCTATTTATCCGCAGCAGTAGCAATCTATGGGACAAAAGAGTGAGGAGCTGGTCACAAACTGAACAATCGGGCTACAACAGAACATTGCATGCTGGTAATTTGTAATGGGTCAGTGTGAATTGTCCAGTATGTCCAAGTTTAAACAGTGGCGCACCAATTATCCAGGGTCTGCCCCCCCAACCCTGAAATGGCGTCCGCCAGTCCTTTGTGGAGGGACAGGTGGAAGTGAGGTAATTCCGCTGACGTTGTGCACCATTGCGGGAGGCGGTCAGGAACCGCTGTGCAATTCCTCATTGGATAACATTGGGCCCTATGGGTTACAGTGGCCAATGGTGATCTATGCCGGCGGTGATGGTATGCACCACTGCGGACGTGACCACCATTTTATATCAGATTCCTCACTTGCTACCTGATCTTCAACAGGAGAGGACCTACACTGCATGTGCTGCTGTGACCTGTGTCTGGAGCCTACCATGGCCCGTGTGACTGGGGAAAGGGCCCCTGCCTTCACTTCGGCAGAGTTGGAGAGACTGGTGGGTGGGGTCCTACCCTAGTACGGACTGCAGTATGGGCCCCTCCAGACCAACAGGTGAGTACAATGTGGGCACGATGCAAGTGGGATGAATGCATGGAGTGGTGTGTGTGAAGGCCTCGTGTAAGGGGGGTGGGTAGATGTCCGCTGGGCGGCGCATTGGTTGTGTGCTGGGCCGTGTGTGTGGAAATGGTGATATGAAGGGGTATGGTGGGCCATAAGTGTAACAGGCAGGACTGTCTGACTAATACTACTTTCCTGTCTGTATTGCCTCTACAGGTCAGCGTCCATCAAAAGAAGGGTATATGGCGTGCCATCGCCAAGGAGGTGCGGAGACTGGGGGTCTACTGCAGGCAGAGCACCCTCTGTTGGAAACGGTGGGAGGGCCTGAGACGCTGGGCATGGAAGACCGCGGAGGCCCAGCTGGGGATGGCCTCCCAACGAGGAAGGGGTGCCTGTCAAACCCTGACCCCACTGTTGGCCCGCATACTGGTGGTGGCCTATCCAGAGCTGGATGGGAGCTTGAGGGCATCACAGCAGCCACAAGTGGGTGAGTAGAGTGCCCATCAATACTGCTAATGCCTGGTGGGGTTGTATCTGGGTGGGGGATATGTGTCAGTGGGTGCCGCTAGGCCAGGCCTGATATTGTAGCTTAGGCCCCGTGGTGGCTAGGGTTTTGAAGGGATAGTCATGCTACCTAGCTCGTAGGCATCCACTACTGGTCAAGGCTGCGTGGGTCCCAGGTGTGCTGGATTTTGTGGCCCTCCCCTTGCCTTGGTTGCTAGCAATATCACTGGTAGTGCAATGCATAGTGCATAGTAGGCCTGTTCCCTGTGTGTGAGGGTGCTGTGTACGCCAACAGTGGTGTTGGTGCAGCCATTGACCAGGTGTATCCTTTGTCTCTTCCCCTCCTTGTTTTGTCACCCTGTCCTTATGTGCATTAGCATCATCTGGCGGAGGAGCAGAGGCACCAGCGACAGAGGGAGCTGTATCCCACAGGACCCAGAAGGCAGAGTCCACTGACGCTGAGGGCACCAGTGGGACGTAGGGCAAGTGGAGCATCACAGCGGAGACTGGGGGGACAGTTCTGACACAGATACCTCCTCCGATGGAAGCTCCCTGGTGGTGGCAGACACCTCTGTGACCACCCCAGCTACAGGTACAGCCGCCACCCCTGTACCAGCACTGCCCTCCCAGCAGCCCCTCATCGAGTTGCCCGTGCCCGCTTACCCAGGAGGGTGGGCATCTCCTTCGCCCAAGGCACCACAGGCCCTGCCCCACTGAGCCCTGCTGTCTTGAGTGAGGAGGCTATTGACCTTCTGAGATCCATCTCGGTAGAGCAGTCTGCCATTGTGAAGGGCATCCAGGGGCTGGCAGCCCAGATGCAAAAGACTAATGCATTCCTGGAGGGCATTCACACTGGCTTGGAGGCCCACCAGAGATAAATCCAGGCTCTGGCCTCCTCTCTGATGGCAGCCATTGTCCCTGTTTCCACCCTCCGACATCCTCTTCCCAATCCCAATCTCCTGAACCCCAACCTATCCCAGGCACACGGGCAGACGAGCATGCACACAAGACAATACCAAAGAATGGCACAGGCAAACACAAGCACCACACTTCATCCCACATGCACTCACACAAATAGCATTCATTTGCAGACACTACAACATCCACTATTTCCACTGTCTCCCCCTCCTCCACCTCCCTCCCAGTTCCATCTACACTCACACCTGCATGCACTACACCATCATCCACTACCAGCATCACCACCACACCTAGCAGAACACACACCTCACTGGCAGTCACCTCCACAACAGCCATGCACATGTCCCCTGTGTCCTCTCCAACTGTGTCTGTGCCCCGCCCAAGGTACACAAACGCAAGCACTCAGACACCCAGCAGCAGCACCACCACCACCACTGATCAGCCTTCCCCCCACCAGTGGCTGCAGCAGCACCACTACCACCACTGAGCAGCCGTCACCGCCGGCGGACGGTATGCAGTCCTGCTTCCATGGGCTGCTGTGCTGCCTGGCCGCTGCAAATCCAGTGGGTATGACACCAACCTGAGAGACTGTGACCTTGAACTACCCAGGATCAAGAGCACAGGGCATGATGCATCACTCCAGAACCAGAGAGTAAGACACCCACCAACCCCAGCCTCCCCAGGATCAAGAGCACATGGCACGATGCCCCCTCCAGAACCAGTGGATAAGACACCCGCCAACCCCAGCCACCCCAGGATCAAGAGCACAGGGCATGATGTCCCCTCCAGAATCAGTGGGTAAGACACCCACCAACCCCAGTCTCCCCAGGACCAAGCACAGGGCATGTTGCCCCCCTCCAGAGCATGTGGGCAAGTCACCCACTCAAGAGACTGTGGCCTTCCACTCCCCAGGATCACTCACAGGGCATGTTGCCACCTCCAGAACCAGTGGTCTTGTTTCATCTACCGGCTGAGGTGCCCCCCCCATCCCCCTAAGGTACCTGCCTAGTTACCAACTGATGTCCCTGCAGTGTTCTCTCCGTGTTGATGCAGGTGACAAGTGGGGCCTTGGACTTTGGCCTGTGGCCACGTGGCCCACTTACACTGAGGACTGGGCAGTGTCCCTTGAACTGTGCAATTGTAAATATCTGTTACATTGGCAACATTTTTATATATACTGTGTTGATCTTATTACACTGTTGTTTTCTCATCCATCTGGTTGTGTGTATGGTGCGTGTGTATGGGGTGTGTATTGTGCCTGTGTGTGTCACTGTCATTTTCCTCCCTCCCTTGTGTGCTAGGCGGCTGTACTCACCGTCGTCATCTTCGCCGGCGTTGGAGTTCATGGTGGAGCAGCACGTAGAAGACCATGGGGAAGACATGCAGCTCGGGCTCCATGGCGGCGTTGTTCTTCCCTGTATCTCCAATGGTGAGTCCTTTTACTTCTGTGCAGTGTTTCCGCCAGGCTTTTGATGTTGTTGTTACCGTCCCACATAAGGTGGCGGATTGGCATGTCTTAATATTGTGGGCAGAACAGTGTCTTCTGCCTGGCTGTAGGCAGCCACCGCTGTGGTACCTGTTGTTTCTGCCCTGGAGATCGGTGTGGTAAAGTGGTTGTCTATCGGAGATCTATCCACCATGGTCATAATTTGGCGGTAGTTACCACCAGCCTGTTGGCGGTATTACCGCACCTTTTACACCAACCGCCAGGGTTGTAATGAGGGCCACAATGTTTTATGAATGGTTGAAGGCAGTGGCTGGAATGCCAGGCCAAGATGATACCCTGCTTACAATATGTTTCAATGTAATGCTATACTTGAGCCTGCACTTGACTCCGCTGTCATAGCATGCCTAAAAACCTAATAAAATACATGTTAAAAAATGAATGTCAAAGAATGATTTTCCCATCAATTTTGTTTAAGTTACATGCTTTATCATCTTTTATTTAAGGTGTATGGTTATTTTGTATGTAGTTGTCTAAATATCAATAAAATGGTGTTGAAAAATGGCTCTCTCTGAAGGGTCA
Source organism: Pleurodeles waltl (assembly GCF_031143425.1). NCBI lineage: Eukaryota > Metazoa > Chordata > Amphibia > Caudata > Salamandridae > Pleurodeles > Pleurodeles waltl. The sequence continues at coordinate 1,717,102,967 of NC_090440.1, forward strand.
CCCCATATTTTTTGCCTTCCCCCTCCTATTTTCTGACCTTATTTTTGTTGGCTTTAGGACTCCGCACACTTTAGCACTGCTGACCAGTGCTAAAGTGCTTGTGCTTTCTCCCCCCTAAACATGGTAACACTGGCTCATACCCAATTGGCATATTCAATTTACTTTTAAGTCCCTAGAAAAAAGCACTACATGTGTTCATGGCCTGTAAATTAAAAGGTACTAGTAAGCCTGTAGCACTGATTGTGCCACCCACATAAGTAGCCCCTTAACCATTGCAGGGCCTGTGTGTGCATTTTACTGCCATTTCGACTTGGCATTTAAAACTACTTGCCAAGCCTTAGACTCCAATTTTATTACATGTAAGTCAGCCCTACGGTAGGCCCTATGTAGCCCATAGGACAGGGCGCTATGTAAGTTAAAGGGAGGACATGTACTTGTAAGTTTTACATGTACAGGTAGTGAAAAACTCCCAACGTTTTTCACTATTGTAAAACCTGCTCCTCTCATAGGCCAGCATTTGAGATTTATTTTAATTTTAAGTGCTAATTTCTGATCTGAAAGGAGTGGCATTGTGATGTTTGGTATGGGTGGAATGATAGTGGGAAATACTGCTTACTGGTTGGAATTAACGTTACTATTTTAGAAATGCCACTTTTAGAAAGTAGGCATTTCTCTGCACTTACTGCTCTCTGTGCCTTACAGCCTGTCTCCAATCCACGTCTGGTCTGTGCTGGTTCCTTTCTGCATTCCACCTATAAAGATATAAACAAAGGACACTCAGCTGCATCTGCATTCATCTTCTTACTGATGGGTCTTCCTGGGCAGGAAGGGTGAAGGGGATCTCACTTACACTTCAAAGGCTAGTGGCCTGACCTCACACAAAGGACTGATACCCCTACCTCCCAGCCCTGTCTGTCAACCCGGACAGGACTGGTGGTGCAGGTCAAATCCACTCTTTGAAGCCTCCTTCACATCAAAGGCACATTTTGGTATATATACTGGGTCTGTGACCCCTTAATGTCAGACACTTCTGTACCTACAACTGGAATATGTCAGAGGGACTGCTGTGCTGTCCAAAGGACTCATCTGGACTGCTTTTTTGGAAGGACTGCTCTCTGCTTGCTGCCCTGCTGCCTGCTGCTCCCTGATTCTGCTGGAAGGACTTTGCCTTCTGCCCCAAGTGATCTCCAAGGGCTTGGACTGAGCTTGCCTCCTGTTAAAAAGTCTCAGGGTCATCAAAGACTTCACCAGAGGAAAAAAATCCACTGCACCAGAAGAACGGCACAATGCCTGCAAAAATCGACGCATCAGCAGCAGCGCCTGTCTTGTGGCTGAAATATCATCACTAGAGAGCCTCCTGCAGCACCTGTTTTATCATCACAGCCTGTTTTGGATTTTCCACACATCGTCCATGGGTTTCAAAATATCCCTGCACCGCAGTAAGGAGCCATGGCTGCACATCCGGAAATTGACACAGCACCTTGCCCGCAAGGTAAGAATTGATGCATCACTTCTGCGCTGCGCCATACAAATCCATGCATTGCTTCACCTTCTGATGCATGACCTCCTCTGCGGCCCTCTGTGCCATTATTTTTGATGCATCCCAGATACTTTGCGCTATAAAGGATTCCTATTGATTATGACTTACCTAAACCTCTAAAATGTGATCTCTTGACTTGGGCATATTGAATTTTTATATTCTGGTGTTTTCACTATGTTACTGTATGAGTTATTGTACAAATACTTTACACAGTGACTTCTAAGTTAAGCCTGCCTGCTCTTTGCCAAGCTACCAGATGGTGAACACAGGATAATTTAGGATGTTTTGTGACTTACCCACACTAGGATTGTGGTCCCTATTTGAATGGGGTGCATACCTCTGCCAATTAGAGACCCAATGTCTAACAAATGGTTATAGAATATTTTTCCTTGTTTCTATTTTATGCGAGACCTAGGTTGCTTTGGCTGATGTGGCTACAACTGTCCAAAGGTGCTTTGTGAGTGTATTTGCCAAGCTAGCGTTTCCTGGGCAGGATGAGCAATGTTAGGCAGCAGTTCTAAGGTATGTCTAAGCCAAGTCCTGTCTGGCCTTTAGGCAATCAGGCAGTGCTCGAAAGTCTAGTCTGACAGGTCAGTGTGTGCGCTGCCTTTTGGCTGTTTGTGGGCCTGCTTTACAGTTTGCTGAGCCGATTGTCACTGTGGATTTACCTGATATTAAAACAAACTTTGCTGGCAGCAAGCTCAAATCCACGCAGGCATTTCAAAACATATATACAGTGTGTATTTACAAGGTAACACCTGCTACAATTTGCAAATCTAGGCCACTTTTTAAAAAGGTAACTTATTCACTGATGAGCACTTTATTTTGTGCCCAGGGCGATTTCTGTCTCAGTCCAACTCTGGTCTGAACAGACTGAGAGTTACAATCAAATCCTCTCCTCGCTGTGAAGTGTTAAAATTTATTCTGTGGGCTGGAGTAAAGAGTACAGATTAGTGACACCCCAGGTCCATGTGTGCCCCCAAAAACACACAACCGCAAAAGCACAACTTCGCCTACGTTGTGCTGGAAGATGAGAGGGCAACAGCCCCATAGTCCTGCAAGGAGTCAGCAAGAAAGAGAAGCAGTCACAAATCTGCATGTACCTCCCAATCACAGGGCTCTCCCTGGCACCATAAACAACTTCCTGTGCCCTCCAGTGCTTCTTGCTCTGACTACCAGTGCATCACCAGTCAGCCTGGTGTACTCACTGGTTGCACAGTTCCATAGCAGCATGGCACCACTTTTCATGGCAGGCGCAGCATGCTTTTGGGAAAAACCAATCAAAGTGCCTATCCCTGCCATCTGCACCAATACCCTGCAGGGGAGACCTGGCTCTTAGCCCTGGCACCTTGATGTACCTCCGTAAAAAACTTGTTGTCCAGAGATTTTCATTTTTGATTTGTGTTTTTGTATCATTAGAGGAGTCACTTAGCTTGGGTAGACATTGCTAATCGGGCCGATTTTTTCTGGACAACATTTTTTTAAATGTTGGATGTGCTGCAGTGATGATGTAATATTTCAGGAACCATGAGATGTATATATTTCATTTTGGTGTCAAAACAAAGGTTTTGGGGGTCAAGTAGTCTTATAGAGATAGAAAATAACTCCTCAGAGCAACGCCTCCACCAGTTTCCGAAATAGCTTCTCTAAAATTATGTTTTTTAGCCATCATATTAGTAATTTATTTTAATATTGTTTTTGTTTCATGTTTTCTGTTGATTCAAATTCGTAAATATGAGGGAAGCAGGTGGTAGCAGAGGATCTTTACCTCCTGACAGAGAGTGTTGCTAACTACAAAATCTGAGGACTCTTTCAACAAAGAAAAATGTGTCATTGGGCAAACGAATTAGAAAGAAAGGTAACTTCAACTGCAGCTGAACAGAAGAGAGTTTGAGATTTTGCAGAAATTTAGGAAGATGAAGTTCACAAAAGATTTAAACTGATGGCCGAAGAGGATCAAATATTTTATCATTGTAACATGTGCTACAAGTCATATACAATGGAAAAAAGCCTGAAAAAAATTCATCAAAAAATAGAAGAAACCAGTGAATCACGACAAGAATCTGAGAAAGCAACAACAACCAAACCCAATGCCCATCCACTTAGATGATCAATGGCTACCCCTCATCCATCTCCAACAACTGATCAGAAAGCAGAAGATCTTCTGTGCTATCTTTGGTTTAACCAGAACAAGGGCCAGATGGATAAACAAAAGAACAGCGTATGTGAGCCTCAAAAGGCAAACATGTTTTTATCTGCACCTAGTTTCTTCTAAGATGAAGTTTTCAGCCAAGTAGCTGATCTAAACAGAGAACATTTCTATATATGTCTCTTCTTCCTCTATTACAGCCTCCATTTTGGAAAATGGCAGAAGGGTTGTTCTGAGGAGTTATTTTATATCTCTGTAAGACCACTTGACCCCTAAAACCTATGGTTTGACACCACAATGAAGTATATAGGTCTTATGGTTCCTGAAATATTACATCATTACTACAAGACAGCTGCCATTTTTAAAAATGTCGTCCAGAAAAATTCGTCCCGGATCAGGAATGTCTACCAAAGCTAAATTACTTCTTTAATGACCCAAAAACACAAATAAAAAATGAAAATCGCGGGACAACAATTTTTTTTACAGTGGTATATCGGGGGTGGGAGGGTTTATCTGGAAAACAGGCACCCGATCCATGTGTGACTGGACTCAGCACTTGATGTTTGTTTAATTTAAAAAAAAATATGTTTCCCCCTGACTTCATACCGTGCAGAATGACTCTGGCAATGGCACATGTCCATGGTCCCTCCAAGAGGTTGGGCCCTCTCAGAAAGCACAATTTTTTTGCAGTGTGGCAGAGAAGAAATGCATCCATTCCAGGACTTTATGCCAGGTCAGCATACCAACGGGTATGACTCCAGGTCAGCAGTATATTGCCTGGGCACGTGGAGCGCTATGCCAGTGAATAACCAGCACTGTTCAGGGGCTGCTTTTATTCAATAGAGCACCTGATGATCTCTGCAAAGTTGAGGAGCTCCATAAATACGTGACTAATGCATTTTAGAGCGGTGATGCAATGATGCAGCCACCAGCACTAAAATGCGTTAGTCTAACCCCTGATGCATCGTACTTCACAGGGCTGTAACTGGTACTCATGTGAACTACTAAAATACCTTTGGTTGTGCTAGATAAACCAGACAGTGATCATTATGCTTAAAACATTCCCATGGCTCAGCCATACTTGAAACAGCAAGCCAATACAAATATGTTTGTTAAAAAGCATTCACAACTTATCAAAGCATTAGAACCCACAACGTATATTAGGAGTTGGGGATAAAGAAGCTGGTGACAGGTGTCCACAGTGAAATAAATAGTACCTGAACCAGAGAGCGATCATCAGATGGACACTAATTAAGAGCAATAAATCTGTACTTAGTCCATGCACCAGGGAAAGAAAAGGGAATGATACAGGAAGCAACGTTTGGGGCACTCTGCTGAATTAGAAGGTAGCAAAGAAGAGTGACAATGATTCCAACGAATGTGAAGTAAAAGGCCCCCTTTTTTAGGTCTTGACTAGACAGCGCATGCGCTCTTTGAGACATTTTGTTTACATTCAGTGGGCTTACACCATGCCCATAGCTTTCCATTGGTTAGCTCCAGTGTCCTTCTCGTTTTCTTTGTCCTGTATGTTACAGCATGTGGGCATCATGTCTTCTTCATGTGTTTCTCCCAGGAGCAGGGGGCAGCTTCTTGTGTCCATCCACTGCTCCTCTTTTTGGCACTACTTTTCTTTTTGTGTCCAAGCACTCCATTTGAGCACTTGTGACCAGCAGTAAATAGCAGAGAAAGCACTGCCTGTGATCCAGTGCAAGGGGAGTCCTCTACCCATCCATGTTGCATCTTATAACCTCCCACCTGGCCCCTGTCCATGTTGCTTCTTTTTCCTCCCATCCTCTGCCCACAACCATTTCTTCTTCACCCTCATCCGCCCCAGATCCTGTTTCATCTTTGTTTGTATTCAACTTCTACTTCTGTTAAGGGTTGAAGGATTCAGCTGCTCAAGAGAATGATATTTGTTTGGCTTTTGCACAATTGCGCTAATGCAGTCATACAGGTTGTGTCACGTTCTCATATTCATCTGCTATAATATAAACTGTTTAGTAGCAAATTGCAAATTGGAACAGGGACAGCTTTAGCTGAAAGATCACACTGAGTAGTGTCACATCACTAGGCATGTTTTTGCATTTAAAAATAGCGCAAATTTGACCCAACGGTATTGGAGAGCTTTACATGAGCATCAATCACATTACACAAAAACAAATATGAGCACTTGTGTTTCAGGCACAAGCATATGTCTCAGATATTCCCACCCATGATGCTTCTTTTCCATCCCACCCTCTTTCCCCACTGTAGGAAAGTGCCCTTGTTGGCATGGTTCCACCCCAAACATTTTGCCTGATGTTGATGCCAACTTTGATTGAGAGTGTGCTGGGATCCTGCTAACCAGGCCCCAGCATCAGTGTTCTTTCCCAAAATCTGTACCTTTGTTTCCGCAATTGGCACACCCAGGGCACAGAGCTAAGTCCCTTGTAATAGGTACCCATGGCACCATGGGTCCTGTGGCCAGGGAAGGTCCCCAAGGGCTGCAGCATGTACTCTGCCACCCTTGGGGACCCCTCACCAAGCACATGCACACTGCCTTTGCAGCTTGTGTGTGCTGGTGGGGAGAAAAAGACAAAGTCAACATGGCACCCCCTCAGGGTGCCATGCCCACAAACCACTGCCTGTGACATTGTTAAGTCACCCCTCTAGCAGGCCTTAGAGCCCTAAGGCGGGGTGCACTATACCACAGGTGAGGGCATAGCTGCATGAGCAATATGCCCCTATAGTGTCTAAATCCATTCTTAGACATCGTAAGTGCAGTGTAGCCATATTGACTATATGGTCTGGGAGTTTGTCATTACGAACTCCACAGCTCCATATTGGTTTCACCGAATACTGGGAAGTTTGGTATCAACCTTTTAAGCACAATAAACCCACACTGATGCCAGCGTGGGATTTATTGAAAAATGCACCCAGAGGGCACCTTAGAGATGGCCCCTGTATGTTAGCCCCACTGCTGGTGCAGGACTGACCAGTCTGTGCCAGCCTGCCGCTTTCAGACGAGTTTCTGACCACATGTGGTAAGAGGCTTTGTGCTCTCTGTGGCTAGAAACAAAGCCTGTCCTAAATGGAGGTGCTTCACACCTCCCCCCTGCAGGAACTTTAACACTTGGCAGTGAGTCTCAAAGGCTCTAGCCTCTTGTTAGAGTGTCCCAGGGCACTTCAGCCAGTGGAGTTGCCCACCCCACTGGACAAAGCCCCACTTTTGGCAGCAAGTACGGCAGGAAAATTAGGCAAAGCAGGGAGGTGTGACCACCCCAGCTGGGATCCCCTCCCTGCAGAATCCTCCATCTTAGTTTGGATGACAGGGACCAACAGGGTTGGTTTGTGTCCCTCTCCCCAAAGGGAGTGGACACAGGAAGGGTATAACCACCTTCAGCACCAGTAGCCACTGACTACTGCCCTCTGAACCATGTAATGCCCCTAAATCCAGGATTTAAGGGCTCTGCTGAACCTAAGTTGTCAGATTCCTGGTGACCTCACAATAAGAAAGAAGAAGGACTGCTAAGTTGAAACCCCAGCAGAGAAGGAGGAAGATGAGAACTGACTTGGCCCCAGCCCTACTCGCCTGTTTACTGCTTCAAAAGCCCTGCAAAAGAAGGTGACGCTTCTTGCAGGTCCAGCAACCACTGCCAAGCTTCCAGAGGAATGCCGGCATCACAGAGGACCAAGAGCTCTGGTGGACAGCGGCCTTGTCCAAGAAGAACCTACAATCTAAGGACTCCAGCGCCTCCCTGGAAACGCAAGCCCTGATCACTTTCCACCAAACACCCACGTCCCGTGTCCAGGTGGCTCAACTGACTAGAGAGGATCCCCAGGCAATTCTGAGCAAGTGCCCACCCTAGGTTGACCTCTCCTGTCCCCCATGACGATGCCTGCAGTGTGAATCAACAGGACTCCCTGACCGCGAAAGCTCCGGAAGAGGATATCTGACGCCAAAAGGTACACTGCACCTGCAGCCCCCGTGCCTTGGAGAACCCGATCTCCCATGCAGCAACGTCCAGCAGGTGGCCCTCCTACATGCCAAGCCTGTGGTTTTCCAGAACCGACCCCCTGGACACAGCCTTCAGCATCTAAGGGACCCCCAGGGTCTCCTCATAGGAAAGCATTGGGAAGCTGATGCTCTGTTTGCACCCTGCACCCGGCCGCCCATGCGCCGCTGAGGGTGTGAGTTTGGTGCCTACTTGTGGACCCCCCGGTGCTCCTCTAACTCCCCAGGTGTGCCCTCCGAAGACGCAGGTACTTACCTGCCAGCAGATCAGAAACCGAGTGCCCCCAGTCTCCATAGGAGCCCATGTTTAACTTGCCTCATCTTTGTCCTCTGCACCTGGTCGGCCCTGTGTTGCTGGTGGTAGGTGTTTGGGGTTAACTTGAACGCTGACCAGTGGACTTCCTAACCCCCAGAGACTGGAACTGTAAGTGTTGTACTTACCTGCAAAAAGTACTAACTTTCCCCCAGGAACTGTTCTGAAAATTGCAGTCAACTTTTAAAACAGTTTATTGCCATTTATTCAAAAACTGTACAATTTACCAATTCCAATCAAAGTGGTATTGATACACATGTGAAATACAGATTTATGTACTTACCTGCAACTTGAATCTTACGGTTTGAGAAATAAATTAACAAAATATAGTTTTGCTGTGTAAAACAATTGGTCTGGAGTTGTCATTGTGTGTGTGCTTCTTCTATTGCCTGTGTGTGTACAACAAATGCTTTGTACTACCCTCTGATAAGCCTAACTGCTTGACCACACTACCACAAAAGAGGCATTAGTATTATCTACTTTATCCTCTGTTAAGACTCTGGGGAACCCTGGACTCTGTGCACACTACGGGCCTGATTATGACCTTGGCGGAGAGGATTGCTCTGTTCCAAATGTTACGGATATCCCGCCCGCTGTGTTACAAGTTCCATAAGATATAATGGAACTTGTAATACGGCAGGCGGGATATCCATCACATTTGGGAAGGAGTAATCCCCACCACCAAGGTCATAATCAGGCCCTATATCTCATTTTCATATAGTATATAAAGAGCCAGCTTCCTACATTGGGAGATCATCGGTGGGAACTACAACTTTGCTTTTGTTGGACTACTCAGCCAATACCTGATCACACAACTAAATTCCAAAACTGCCTTTAGAAACTGATTTTTGAATTTGGCAAATTTTTCTAAATTTCTAAAAGTCCTGCTAGGGCCTCGGTTAAGTCCCTTTTGTTAGAGGCTGACCCTCTATGTAGTATACAAAATCGAGTACACTATGTAGATGGTCGGGGCCACCACACGTTGGTTTCCAGAGGTAAAAATCAGACCACCTGATGCTCCAATTTTTAAGGTAGGTGGTCTAGCAGTTAGGCTAATCCAGGAGATGTGCTAAGTATTTGCTGTACTCACAAATCCAATCATGCACCACACACAGTCAATGAGTAACTCGAGACCAGAATTTATAAAAATACTTCAGACTTTTATATACATTTTGAGACACATAGAATACGTCAAGTACTTTCCAAGTTATAACTTTTTGAAGTTTTAGCAAAGTTAGGCCCTCATTATGACTTTGGCAGTCTACAACGCCAGCCCCAAGACCTCCAGTGATGGCAGTCATCAGACCATCAAATTATGACTGCTGCCAGCACTCTGCCATAAATTGGGCAGTAAGCTGTCACCAGCCATATTGGAGGTTGATGGTGCAGTGGAGGTTGCTCCGCTGGCACCGCGCACGCCAACACAACACCGCCACGCCTATTACAACTTAGTAAGAGGCGTGGCGGTGTTGTGTTGCCGGGGCGCTGGCGGTTGAGCAGGCGCCATGGACCCTGTCCCCTCCCAGACGACCACCAGGTAGGGTGATCGACCGACAGGGGAGAAGAGGGGGAGGGATGATGTTGAGTGTTGTGTGCGTGAATGGGGTGTGTGTTTGTGTGAATGGAGGAAGGTGGGGGTGTTGTGTGTGTTTGTGTGCATGTGTATGCAAGTGTATGTGTGTGTGTGTGAATGCGTGTATAAAGGGGGCGGGGGTGTTGTGGCCCTGTGTGCATGTGTGTGTGAATGAGTGTGCGTGTATGTATGTATGTGTGATGTGTGCCTCAGTGAATGTATGAGGGTTGAGAGGGTTCAGAATGGGAATGGGAAGGGGGGTTCGGAATCGGGGGATGGGTGGTACAGAATGGGGATGGGGGTTCTGAATGGGGATCGGGGGAGGGGGATGTTACTGCTTAGGGGGTGAGAGACTACTGATGGGTTAGGGGTGGGGGGAGGGTCCTACATGGAGGAGGAATTGGGGAGTCCTGCAGTGGGGACAGTAATGAGCATTCCTTTAGCTCATATCGTTACTGCCAGGGATTCCAGGGCAGGGCTGCCTCCACGGAATCCCTGGTGGTAAGGATGTTCAAAATACTGCAGGCAGTGTTAGGTGGACCGCCAGGTCAAAGGTGGTCAACCTTTGGCCAGGTGGTCCTATCCTCCCTGGCGGTACAGCCAGTTCACTTCCATTGTCATAATTTGGCTGTCCTGCACCGCCATGCTGTCGGTGGTCTGGCTGCCACCGCTGGCGTGGTGGAGCAGGACCGCCAGGGTCATAATGACCCCCTTAGTCTTTCTGTGTATAATTATGCACCATTTGAACTAATGCACAGTCACCTTTAAAAATGCAGTAAAAATCACACAGTTGAGTTAGCAGTCTCTTCCCTTTCAGGGTGGCCAGAGTGGTCAGTGGGCACACTGTGCCAGCTGGAGAGTCTCGGGCGACTCCCGGTTCCAGCGGGAGCAGCTTTGGAGAGGTTCTTTGCAGAGACACAGGTCCACCTGCAGGGGCCACTTGGAAAAGGAGCTGGTTTGCAGATTTAAAGATGGTGCCTGTCTGTCCCCTCGGGCTGTTGAGGTCACAAGGGGTTGGGGACCCGGGACACACAGCAGATCCCGCGATGCAAGGCCTAGGGCAGCCAGGTGCAGGGCGTTTTGGAGGTATTGGATTCTGTGCGCAATGGAGTCTTGTGGAGCTGGAGGTGAGTCTCTTTGAAGGCGGTTTACAGGACAATTTGCGCACTCTGGCTGGAGGTCTAGGGTGTTCCTGAAGTCCCTTGACAGGTGTTTTCTCCTGATCCTTTTACAGCTCTGTGGGAGCTCGATTATGGCTGGTCCAATGTCACCTGACAAATACCCAGGGTATTGGCGTAACTTGGCTACTAGAGGGTGCAGTGCCACCAAACTTGGTACAGTTGTGGGTCATGTCCGTTTGGTCGTCAGTGTGTCGTTGGGTCAAGCTGCAACTTCCGGTTGTGGAGATATCGGCCAGTCAGTGAAGTGACCCTCACTGGCTTGTTGGTCCTTTGCAGGTTTCTTGAGTTTCCTGAGTGGTGTCTCCACTCAGGAGGGAGATTTAGGCTAGTTGCAAAACCTGGAGGTCCTCTGGAGCTTTTGAGGTTGTTCCAGTGGCCAGCTCCTCTGCAGCGGCAATTGTTGGGACTCTGGTACAGCAAGCAGGAGTCCTGGAGCCTCTTCTGGTGCAGCAGGTCCACTGTTCTTTTCCTGGTGTGATCTTTGGTGCTGTCCTCTTTTTTTCCTGTTCAATCTCACTCTTGGCCTAGGGGAGCCCACTAAATACTGAATTTAGTGGGTGTTTTAGGGGTGACCTGGTAGTGTCCAATGGGACACTTACCCTTGTGTGGCTACACCCACTACAGTGACCACTTCCTTTGGAAAGGGTCACTTCCCTAAACCTCATTGGCTTCTTTCCTCCATTCCAACATGGAGAAAAATTAAATAGAGGGTCCACTTCTCAAGCAAACCCCTAAGGGTGGTGCATGCTCAGTGAGGCCACTCCCCCTACCCTTTGTCTGGTTTCCTGCCTTTGCTCCCACCCAAAGTGGGGGTTTGCAAAAGGGGAAGCCCTCTGCTGCTAGCAGCAGGCTTGCGGGCTCGAATTTAAGGGGCAGTAGCTCTTTGAAGCTCACTGCCAGGGTGTTGCACATTCCTGAGGGAGGGGGTGTTAGCTCCTCCACCAAGGAAGGGCATTGTCTTACAAACCAGAGAGCCATGGCTCTCCCCCAGGTTTGTATGCTGGCCGTTTGGAGTGGCAGGCTGGATGGAACCAGTCAGCAACTATGCCAGGTAGGGTAGGCTTTTGTACAGGACACCTCTAAGGTGGCCCCTGGGTACTTTTAGGGTTAAATCCAACACTGGTAGTAGTTTGGATTTAATATTCTGAGTTGTTTGATATCAAAGTAGCCATCATGTGACTGGGAAACACATGTTTGACCAGTTTCCAAAACATGTCTTTAAAATGGCTACTCTGTGCACTTACTAAGTCTTTGGTTTGACAAGGACACAGTGGAGGCATATTGCTCATGCAGCTATGCCATCACACATAATATGGTGCACCCTGCCTTAGGGCTGGAAGGCCTGCCGGAGGGGTGACTTATCCATAATATTTGCAGTGTGTGGTGGACAGGGCACACAGAGAGTGTGCCATGTCGAGTGTGTCCTTTGGGTTTGCACCAGGGCACTCAGCCTGCTATGGCAGTGCCAGGTGCATCTGGGTGCAGGGCCATTGAGGGGGGGCACAATCAGATCTGCTGCCCTCAGGAGTCTACTCTTAATACCTCATTCCCAGGGTACTGAGGTACCCATTTACTACGGACTTATAGTAATATTTAAGAGTGTATCCAATTGTGCTAAGCATCACAACAGATTTAGGGAAAGAGCTCTGACCCAGGGAACCTGGTTAGCAGGGGTCCTAGGCACTAATAACTTCTAGAACACATCAACATCAGGCAAAACGTGGGGGCTAACCATGCAAAAAGAGGCCTCCTCTCACACTTTTACAGGTTCCAAACCTACCAAGGTCAAGCTCCAGGAGCTCTTGGCAGAGTACACAAGGGATCACCCTGCTGAGGAGGAAGACCTCCCCACAGATAGGGAAGATGTTGGAGCTGAGGAGGATGAACACCCCCCTCCTCACCTAACTAGGGAGATCAGGGTCCCAAGGTCCCTATCTCTAAATATAGTACTCACAGGATCTGGATCTTTCACAGGGGAGTCCAGCTCCTCTGGGACCATTGAGGGCAGCCTCAATGAAGAGGACCTCCTTTTAGCAAGGATGGCCAAAAGGTTAGCTTTGGAGCAACAGCTCCTATCAATAGAGAGGGTGAGAGCAGAAATGGGCTTAGCACCCATTAATGGTGGCTGCAACTTAAATAGGGTTAGAGAGAATACTGATATCGTAAAATTACCCAAAGGGATAGTCTCAAAATAGGAAGAAGGTGATTATATCACCATATAGTTCACAGCTTTTGAGAGAGCCTGTGCAACCAGAAAACTAAATAGATCTCACTGGGGAGCTCTCCTTTGGGAACTGTTTACTGGTAAGTGTAGGGATAAACTCCCCACACTCACTGGTGCAGATATTGAATCCTGTGACCAAATGAAGGCTACCCTAATTGAGGGCTTTGGATTCACCACTGAGAAGTATAGAATTAAGTTCAGGGGGGCTCACAAAACATAAAGCCAGTCCTGGATTGATTTTGTAGACTACTCAGTGAAGACACTAGATGGTTGGATAACTGGCAGCGGAGTGCATGACTATGATGGGTGTTTTAAAATGGGTTACTGGTAATGGCAGGTAAGTATCTACACTTAGCAATAGGCCACTAACCCCACTAGGTTCAGTGAGGTCTCAATACATTAACCCCAGCTTAACTCTTGGTAACTTGCTAACGAGTGACAAGGCTTAACTTAGGAGACAAAGCTTAACGCATTCAAGTATCTCTAAACAGTAATTAAATAAAACACAGGAAACAGTTTAAAAATTCAAACATAGGAAATATGTTTAGCTTTAAAATGACATCAAAAACAAATAAAATTTGATAAAGGGAACCGGAGATTTGAATATTTAAAGAATTTGTGCTTTTTAGCGCATAGAAACGAATACCGCCAATCAGGTCATCTGGTTACACCTCGACATGGGCGAAGTCAAAGTTTAAGGCCGACAGGGATGAAACCCTGCTCGGCTACTAAGCAGGAAGCCTCGTCAAAAGTGTACCTTTGGACTTAGTCATTTTCTTGAAGATTTTCTTCAGTGAGAACAAGACGCTAGTCCAATCCGACTTCCTGGAGCCCTTCCTCGGATACGTGTCGCAGGACCTTCGGTGAAGATTTCTACGTTCGGACTTAGATAATTTTTCAAGATGAAAATCCTTTGACTGGGGCAAACCTGAATCTTGATCCGACGTCCCTGGAGCCCTCTTCGGATACCCTGTGCGGGAGGTCCTGGGCAACTTTCTACGTTCAAACTTAGTCACTTTTTTGGAGAATTTCTTCACAGGGACAAACCAGCAAGTCAGGCCAGGTCGCGGTTGAGGCAAGCCGGCTAGAGTTGTTGCGGCGTGTCGGTCCCTTTATGGAGCTTTTTTGAAAAAGTTCTCCAAACTTCTGGATCTTCTTCCAGAATGTCCTTTAAGGTTATTTTGATTTCCACATCTCACCCCAAGGTTCCAGAAGTTCTGAAGTGCTTCTTAAGGGTGCACACTACAACTCCCATAATGCACCTGTGCAAACACCAAATTGGCCACTGGACAGTGGTCAGCTGGTCAGTTTCTTCAGTAATTGGTGCAGGGGACTCGGTTAGCAATTTTTCACCTGTAGCAAACAGGAAGTCCCTCCTTGAACCAGTTGAAGCCAGGCAAAGTCCTTCTTGTGGTGAAGCCCAAGTGTGCAGCTGGTGCAGTCCTCCAGAGTGCAGTGTCCAGGTGCAGGTCAGGGGACCAGCAGGGCAGTCCTTCTTTTTCTGATATTCTTCCTTGTAAGTGCCTGGTAGGGATATGAAGTGTGGGTGCAGCTCTGCCAGTTTTATCCTTGCTCCTGGGTGGAAAACAGGGGAGTCCTGGTTCTCCTTTCAGGTGCAGGGTCCTTCCTCCTGTGATGAGCACTTCCTGGGAAGTGTGGCAAAAATCAATTCCAGGGACCAACATTCCTCAAAAATCCATCATGGCTGAAACTGATTTTGGAGGTTACATCTGGCTGAGCCCACCCACTTGTGCGGTTAAAAATCCTAAACACACCCCTCTCCTGCCCTCTCCTAATCTAATCAAGGGGGAACTTAATTGTCTGGGTTTGCAGGATGCTCCACATGTTCTTCCCTGCCTGTGAAGAGCAGTTTGGCAACCCTCCCCCTTCCTGCTTCTCTATCTAATGAGGGAAATTTCCCTCCCCAGGAACATCTCTTTGTGTTCAGCCCCAGGCCACTTCACGCCTCATCAAGGCAGCCTGGCCAAGCTGCCAGAGGGGGGCCAATCAGAGAAGTGCCCTACAGGGCTGAAGTTGGCAGATTTTTAGGTAGAGTTTAAAACTCTTTACCTGAACAAATTATATTAAATCAACAATTGTAAGTTGTGGTATGTATTATAACAATTAATTTGATACCAAACTTGAGGTATCTGACATTTAGAGGGACTTTGTAAATTAAAATAAAGTCTCCCCATTTTAGCCTATGGAGGCCATTCACCACAGTGAGGGAAAATTAATTTGGCTATTTTACCTCACCAGGGCTTATAAAACAATTTTTATAAGGTCCCTGCTTATAGTTGCATGGCATCCAACCCTAGGGAGACATAGGGCACACCTTAGGGGTGACATATGTAAAAAATAGGGTAGTTTAAGACTTTAGAAGTACTTTTAATTATTTTCTTTAAATCTGTTTATTAATCGTAACATTCACACAACAGTACATTGGCTGTTTATAATTTTGCGATCCATTTGCTTACTTATATAAACTTGCACAGCATTATTGCACAATAAGGTATCAAAAGGAACGAAGAAAAACAAGAAAAGCAAATATAAAACAGCATGAAAATACAAACAGAGAGAAAAAAAAAGGAGAAGGAAGAAATAAAGCAGCATTCAGCTTGAAAACTTTGTATTAACTAATTGCAAGTTAAGGGTGCAGCTAATCACTGTTAATGTCATTGCCAGTATAGACAATCCCGAACAGTAAGTGGGGAAAGAGAAAAGAAGGAGTACAGCTAGTATATGCAAATAAGGCGGGGGTCTCAACTGAGGTGTGGAGTATGTTTTTTGGGGTTTGGCAGGGTACAGGGCAGGAGCAAAAGTAAGGAATCTAGGTATATGTTGTATGTGGACTTGACCGCAGAGAAGGTGTTCTAGTGTGATGCGGAATTTCATTATGGGCAGGGGTAAGGATGTTGATAGTGGGTATTATTGAGAATGAATGAGATTGGGGCAGCTTAATTAACGTGCTGACGGTGTCAGTCAGAGCTGTACTAGGTATGTATGGTGCCCCGTTCACGGGGGTACATGTCGTCTCTGGCTTCTATTCCCACCACAAAAGTGTCCCAAGCTTCGGGGCCCTCCTGAATGAGACCCTTGTGTTGCAATAAGTGGAGTTTCTGGGCTTCAGCCTGCGCTCGGCTATGTAATTCACAAAGCTAGGTCAAGTGGGAAGGGACGTGTGGAGCTTTCCAGTGCTTTGCTATTAGTCGTTTGAAAACCACGAATGCTAAATCTATGAATCTGTGTATCTGTTTATCCGCACTGGTGGGGTGGCGTATGCCAAGTAAACAGGAGTCTGGCGCAGGCAACAGAGTGTGGGATGAGATGTCTGCTGTGACGTCCGTAACGCGGTGCCAGGCCGAGTTTATTGAGTGGCAGCTCCAAACCATATGGTAGAAGTCAGCTGCCGGAGTAGCGCATCTTGGGCATGTCGGGGTTGTGCTTGGATATATTCTTTGGATGCGGGCTAGGGATAAATATGAGTGGTGAATATAGTTGAATTGGGTATAACGCAGTCGAGGATTGCGGGATACTGATTTGACCACTCCAGGTCTTTTGTGGTAGTGGTGAGGGGAGGACAGAGTCCCAACGTGCCTTTGCATGCGGCAGGGTGGTGCAAATCGCCACAAGCAATGCTTTATGTAATTTAGTTATAATGCTTTTTGTGCTACCTATGGTAAGGATGATGGTGAGCAATGGGGACTCAGGAGGCTCAGCGCTACCGACACCCCAGAGGTTATTAAGTAGTCGTTTAATAGCGCTGTATGTCAGGAAAGCCCCGCTGTGCATCACTCCCGCAGACACCAGTTCCGCAAAGGTGTGCATCACGGAGCTAGAATATAAATAGCCCACCTTCAGTGTATTTATTTCCCACGTGTCATGATGTGTTGAGAGGATGTGGGTGCCCGGCAATTGAAACAGCAGCAGCAAGGGTGAGTAAGGGGGAGAGGGAGTCTTGCTTTGGACATATCTGCACCAGCAAAAGCGAGCTGCTTCCAACAGTATAAGTTTTGGGAGTGGGGAGGGAGGGCCAGTTAGCATTGTAAGCAACAACTTTTGCGGGGCTATATATGTCTGCAACATTATGCCCTCAGCAGAAGGAGTATCTTGAAGCCATGTGGATAGACACGATAATTGAGCAGCTGCGTAGTATCTTTAGAAGTTAGGCATACCCAGCCCACCCATCTCCTGCGGATGTTGCGTTATAGTCAACGCTACTCTACGTCTATCTTTGCCCCAGAGTAGGTTGGTTAATATTGACTGCAGTTTGCTAAAGAACGAGCGTGGTAGGCACAATGGGAGGGCAGTAAAATAATACAAAAACCTTGGAAGGATAAGCATCTTGGCTATCGCCACCCGACCCATGGGGGATAGGGGGAGCGAGCTCCAAAAAGGTATTGAGCTACGGGTGGAGCCAAGCACCCTGTCAATGTTGCCCTCTTTTAGATCTGTGATAGAGTGATAAATCTGCACTCCGAGATATTTAAAGGTTGTATGTGACCACAGTAGTTTATATTGTGGCAGTGCCATATGACGATCAACCGGGATAAAAGTGAGAGGGAAGATACTTTACTTGGACCAATTGACATGCAGACCAGAAGCGAGGGCAAAGGAATCCAGCAAGTGCAGTACCTCTGCCATAAAGGCTGAGTGGTTGCGCAAGTATATTAGGGCATTGTCTGCATATAAGGATATAATGTGATAAGTGTTAGACTCCGGAATACCCCATATGTGTGCTTAGCTGCGTAATTTAATTGCTAATGGTTCCATGGCAATAGCGAATAGCAAAGGAGATAGTGGGCAGCCTTGTCTGGTGCCTCTGCCTATAGGGAATGCTTCGGAGATAGTGCGACCATTTTTGACGCGGGCTGTGGGCATAGAGTAGAGCGTTTTGATCCAGTTGATAAAGCCGGGACCGAAACCGAATGCTTTGAGTGTACATAGAAGATAATTACAGCTTAGCGTATGAAACGCTTTTTCAATGTCTAGGGAGAGAACTACTGCTTCAATGTTTGTATTGCTATGCATTATGTGTAGAAGTCTTCTGATATTTAAGAAGGTGCTTCTACTAGGAATAAATCCGGACTGATCATGGTGTACTAAGCTTGGTAGGTAAGGGAGGAGCCTATTTTCGAGTACTTTCCCTAATAATTTGCAATCTGTATTGAGGAGGGAGAGCGGCCAGTATGATTTAAAATCGAGAGGGTCGCGGCCCGCTTTTGGGAGGACGACTATCAAAGCCTTGCGCATAGAGTCCGGCAATTGTAAGTTGTGGTGTGCCTCATTAAATACCTCTGTGAGTGGGTGTAGTAGATGGGTAGCGTGGGAATTAAAATATTCTACTGGTAGACCATCTGACCCGGGGGTTTTGCTGCGTGCCATTTGCGACAGAGCTAAGCGCAGCTCTTCAATAGTAATAGGGCCATCTAGAGTAGCTGTATTATCGAGTATAAGTTGGTTTTGAGAGACTAGATGTAGTGTATCAATGAGGTGCTGCTCCAGGGGATGTGAGGAGGGCGTGTAAAGGGTGCGGTAGTATGTAGAAAAGGCGTCATTTATGCCTACCTGAGTGTTAACGATGACATCAGGGTTTAATCGTATCGCACCAATGGGTGTTGGCTGCGATAACTGGCGGATCAGCCAAGCTAATAGCCTGCCCGACCTGTCTTCCTCAGCGTGTTGTCTTGCCATGTAAGGTCTATAGTCGTGTTTGCTTAATCTGTTGTCTGCTTCCTTGTGAGCAGCCCTAAGCGAGTTCAGTGTTGTTAGTGTGGGCTCTTCACTGGCGATCACATTCTCTGCTCTGCAGAGTTTCACCTCCAAATCTTGTAATTCTTTGGTGAGTACTTTTCTTACCCCCACTGTGGCCGCAAGGCAATGTCTGCGTATCACCACTTTGTGGGCGTCCCACTCTATAGCGCGGGATGAGGTTGTATTTTTGTTTGATAGAAAGTAATAGGCTAGTCTTATGGACATATCTGTTTGAAAGGGGGTCTAAAAGAGCTTCTGGCTGCAATCGCCATGTTGGTATACAAGTGTACGTGTGGCCCCAAGCCATTGTTACGCATAGGGTTATGGTCTGATATAGTGCGCGCTAGGTATTCGGACATGCATACTTTGTGAATAACAGTTGCAGATACAAAGAACATATCTATTCTGGTATGTAGCTTATGTACTGGGGAATAATAAGAATATTCGCGGTGGGTGGGGTGGCTCACCCTCCATACATCCCTCAGGCCGCTGTTTGATGTCCAGCTTGCTAGAGCTTGTGAGGCGCGATTGGAAGGGGCCGTGGTGAGTGGGGGAAACGAGCGATCTATTTGAGTGTCTAGGACACTGTTGAAGTCACCCCCCCCACATGCATTCTAGTGTGGGGTCGCTGAGATTACCGGTGGAGAGCGTGGATAGGAAGTTGCGTTGATTTGCATTTGGGGAGTACAGTGCAACCAGAGCTAAAGGGGACCCGTCAAGGGTACCTTCGAGTATCACATGTCTGCCATTTGGGTCACACTGTGTGCGAGACAAAGCAAATGGGACCCCAGGAGCAATCCAAATGGCTACTCCACGGGCAAAAGACGAAGAAGTGGTACCATGCAGTTGACCTTTCCATTTTGAGCGTGTGCTTTCCAGCGTGGATTTAGAGAGATGTGTCTCTTGTAATAAAGCTATGTGTACTTGATGTCTCTTGAGAAAAGCATAGACCCTTTGACATTTCCTTGGGGTTGCCATGCCCTTAATATTCCATGTGAGTATCTTATATTTCAAGATACCTTGGTGCGTTTGAGTGGCCATAATATTTTTGTGGTTATCATGTGACCAGAGAAGTGGGTATCTGCCACCCCCATTATGACAATGTTGAGACGCTTATCCGCTATGATTGGGCAGCCAATGACTGTTGTATTGTGAGCTGTGATCCTATTACTATAGTAGACATGACATGTGTGTCTGCTGCTGCATTTACAGTTAACTAGCCTTTGACAAAACCAACCACCAAATAAGAAGGTGCACACTAAAACGAAATATAACAACAGTTTAATTACTAAAAGATAGAAAACAATTCCGGCGGTTGCCGGCGTGAGAGAATGGTCCATATGGAGCAGGGGGTGCCAGAGGGCATTGGTGCAGAGACATGGATTTACCCTGCCAGGGTTACTCATGGTTGAAAGAACAAAGTACAAAGTACGTCGCCTGGGGGGCGCACATGGGCCACGCCTCGCAGTGAGGAAACAGTAGTGGCGTCCATTAGCCACTGAGCAGCCAGAGAAAGGGGGAGTCATACCAACGCTGCCGGTGAGCGGAAACAGGTGAAACTTAACTGCTCAGCAGATGTCATCCGCTATGCGTGGTGTGAGAGAAGGACCCCGTGTGAACTCCGCAGAATCAGAGTTTACGTCCTGCTCCAGATCAGCTTCCGTTTGTGTAGATAAGGCAGTGGGCGATGCATTAACGAATCTGGATGTGGCCCGCAGGAGCCGGGAGCGTTCGTACTGTGCCTGTTCAGGGGAGGGTTTAGCTCCTTGTTTTTTGCTTTGCCTGCGACCCGGAGTGGGGAAAGGTCTATTATCGTCCAGTGTGCTTGTGTCTAGCGGATCGGCTAGACCCTTGGCGTGTAACCAAGTCCAGGCATCTTCCGGAGTAGTGAAAAAAAAAGAACGAGTGTCGTTCTGCACCCGGAGTCTGGCTGGGAACATCAGCGCATACTTGATGTTGTGTTTGCGGAGACATGTCTTAACACGGTAAAAAGAGTTTCGAACCTTCTGTACTTCTGCTGTAAAGTCTGGATAAGCTGTAATCACCGCATTTTCAAATGTTACCGGGCCAGATTTGCAGAATAGCTGTAGGATAAGATCTCTATCTCATTAGTTAAGAAATCGTACTATAAGCGGGCGTGGTTGTGAGCCAGGTAAGGGGGGTCTGCCGGGGATCCTATGCGCCCTCTCATCGGAGAAGAACTTCGGGATATTGTCTTTAAGAATTGTGTCTGTGAGCCATTGCTCTATGAATAATTCAGCACTTAAGCCATCTGCACGTTCAGGGAACCCTACCAGTCGAATGTTATTGCGACAGGACCTGCCTTCTGCGTCCTCAGCTCTGCGTTTTAAGGAGTCCACTTCTGTTGATAGATGCGCTAGTTGCGATTGAAAATCTTTCATAGAGCGGGGAAGGGTCGCTGTGTCTTTTTCAAGTTCGGACACCCTGTCAGCCAGTGCGTGTTGATCAGTACGAAGTATGTTGAGATCTTCTGCTACAGAGCCTATTTTAGCTTCCAGGGTAGTCTTAGTGTCTAGAATGGCTTGCAATATCTTTTCAAATTGTGACGTATGTGATTGTAAGGTGAGTTCCAGCTTCTGTAATGCCGCTTGCGTGGTGGCGTGGGCCTCTGAAGGGGATGAGGTAGTGTGGTCCATTTTGCTCAGGGGTGCTCGTGTGGTCTTTGGCTTGACCATTTGGCAAGTGCAGTAGTACGTGGACGTTAACGCAACGAGTGAACACAAAATGATAAATGCGGCCAAGTCAGGCGTCACATCAGTCTGGCCTGAGTGTTGAGACTGAGTGAAGCATAGGCAGATCAAATATATTGGAGATTAGTAGCCTAATGCATTGACCACTACTTGCAGAGCCTAGAAGTTATGATGCTGGTGGGGATTTATGATGCTAGTGGGGTGTGGGCAGAGCACTGAGGGGTCCGTTAAAAGTTATAACTGTTCTGGTTGCCTTGGGACACAGGAGAATAACTAGCACAGCAGCGCTCTGCGACTCGATAAATGTCGCCAAAAAAGCTCACCTCTTGCAGTCGACCAGGCCCGTTATGTACTTTGCTCCTGACCGTCAGTTGTGTCCTTGTTGCCTCACCCCTCCTGAGGTGAAGCGCGGTTCAATATTAGGCGGGGTTCTGGATAAGAGGGATCGCCATTAAAAAAAAAAAAAGGCCAGCAATCGAGGACAGTCTACAAGCCCAGGGTGCCTGGGGTAGCGAGCCGGCTCCCGCGGGCCCCACCATGCAGGGCTCAAGAGCGGCACGGGTCAGTGTCACAGCACGATTGTGCCACCGAGTGCCTCCTCAAGGGCGCCGCCCCGATGCGGTGCGTCTCCTTACGGCCTGAACTGCCTCACCGGTGGAGCCGGCGCTGCAGAGTCAAACAACTTTAATCGGGCGAGGGTTCAAAATTTTAAATGGCAGCCGCAATGTGTGAGGCCGCGCAGCAGTATTGTTTGCGCGGACCGGCCTCCGGTGGACATGGGGGGGAGCCGGGACATCGGTGTCCCCAGCGGCCACCCCCCGCGAGGGGTAAAGCTAGGGCAAGCCTGCTCCGGCAGGGCTTGTGCCGAGATGGGCGGCATCGCAGCAGGGAGGACCCGGCCGGCACCGCCACTCCAAAATGATCTTCACGGGCTAGTGCGCGGCTCCTACGCCACCGACGAAGACAGACCACACGCGGCACACCCCGCCGGCACAACGCGGACCTGAGCGCCAGCCCCGGGTCGTGATGAAACCCGCACGGTGCGCCCAGCAAGCGCGCAGGCTCCGGAGCGGGCGCGGGCCGCGGCTGGCCGGGTGCTCGTCACGCACCGGATCGGCGGCAGTTCTGCCCTCTCAGCCTCGGGCGTCGACACAGCCCTCAGGCGGCATCTTAAGCGTCACTCACACCCCGCGAAAGGGGAGCCAGGGCGCCTCTAGCAGGATAATTGTGCGGGCCAGGGATCGAAGCTGCAGTTTATGCTGCCGCTCCGGTCGCCATCTTGGCCACGCCCCAAGTACTTTTAATTCTGAAATCAAATTTGCATATAACTTTCATTTAATTCAGCCAGCAAGGCAGGCCTGCTTTTAAAATGACACTGGGCACCTCAGAAGTGGGTGCACTACCTATTCTGGGGGCCCCAAACGTGCATGCCCTACCATATACTAGGTACTTATAGGTAGGTTGATACTGCCAATTTTAATTAGCCTAATTTGCATATCCACTTTACACAAAGCACTGGCCCTGGGACTGGTAAGCAGTACCCAGGGCACAGCCAAGAGTCAGTAACCACCAGTATCTGTCCAAAACGTTTGGTGGTGACCAGGGCAAAAATGAGGACTTTCCTACAATGGGCTTTATTATTTGTTTATGAAAGAACATCTTTTAAGTAACTGCTTCAATGACAAGTTGCATTAATACCTAGTAGGCCTACGAGTAGAATCACATGCAGACTACAAGAATGTGGAATGTACAACAGAGGGGTTGAAGAGGGACGGTTTGGATTTGAAAGGAAACAGTGAAGGGACTGTTGATAGATGACGTGTTAAAAATAAACCTGCTTGATTAATCTAACGGATATTTTGAACGTTTTCTTAACTGCGTCAATGACAAGTTGCATCACTGATAGACCTAGGTCCAATTTCTCTCCAAGAATTGGAAAAGAAGGCAGACCACTGGGTCAAGACAAGGGTGACCAAGACTTCCACTGGTGGTGAAAACAAAAAGGGGTCACAAAGCCTCCCCAACGGAAGAGTGGTGAGACACCTAAGGACAAAAGCAAAGAGTCTTCACAACGGCACCACAACCCTGCACACGAGGGCGGGCTCAAGCCTCTTCACAGTCCACAAGTGGGACAAGGGTAAAAACTTTGATCTCAAGAAGGCCTGGTGTCACAAATGTAAACAGCATGGGCACCAAACTAGAGACTTGGCCTGTCCCAAAAAGAATCCCCCTAGCACTGCTCTAGTTAGTACTGGCAAACCACTCTCCAGGTGGGATCAACAGTGTGCCCAGAGCAAATCAGGGTCCACACTGAAGCTACTCCAGTCTCTGAGGGTTGGGTGGATGTAGCCACACTTGCTGTCTGGTCGCCTAACATGCAAAAATGCAGACAGCACCTCTTAACCCCTTCGCTGCCAGGCCTTTCCCCCTCCTGTGCCGAGCTTTTTTTTTGGCTATTTGGGGCAGTCCACGCTTAGGCCCTCATAACTTTTTGTTCACATAAGCTACCCACGCCAAACTTGCGTCCTTTTTTTCCAACATCCTAGGGATTCTAGAGGTACCCAGACTTTGTGGGTTCCCCAGAAGGAGGCCAAGAAATTAGCCAAAATACAGTGAAAAGTTTGTTTTTTTCAAACAAATGGGGAAAAGGGGCTGCAGAAGAAGGCTTGGGGTTTTTTCCCTGAAAAGGGCATCAACAAAGGGTTTGCAGAGCTAAAATCACCAGCTTCCCAGCTTTCAGGAACAGGCAGACTTGAATCAGAAAACCCAATTTTTCAACACAATTTTGGCATTTTACTGGGACATACCCAATTTTTACGATTTTTTGTGCTTTCAGCCTCCTTCCAGTCAGTGACAGAAATGGGCATGAAACCAATGCTGGATCCCAGAAACCGAAACATTACTGAAAAGTAGACAAAATTCTGAATTCAGCAAGGGGTAATTTGTGTAGTTTCCTACAGAAAATAAAAACTGAAAACAAAAATATTGAAATTGAGGTGAAAAAAACTGCAATTTTTCTCTACGTTTTACTCTGTAACTTTTTCCTGCAATGTCAGATTTTTTAAAGCAATATACCGTTACGTCTGCTGGACTCTTCTGGTTGCGGCGATATATAGGGCTTGTAGGTTCATCAACAACTCTAGGTACCCAGAGCCAATAAATGAGCTGCACCCTGCAGTGTGTCTTCATTCTATACCGGGTTTACAGCAATTCATTTGCTGAAATATAAAGAGTGAAAAATAGCTATCAAGAAAACCTTTGTATTTCCAAAATGGCCACAAGATAAGGTGTTGAGGAGCAGTGGTTATTTGCACATCTCTGAATTCCGGGGTGATCATACTAGCATGTGAATTACAGGGCATTTCTCAAATAGATGTCTTTTTTACACACTCTCTTATATTTGGAAGGAAAAAATTTAGACAAGGACAAGGGGCAATAACACTTGTTTTGCTAATCTATGTTCCCCCAAGTCTCCCGATAAATATGATACCTCACTTGTGTGGGTAGGCCTAGCGTCCGTGACAGGAAACGCCCCAAAACGCAACGTGGACACATCACATTTTCTGAAGGAAAACAAAGGTGTTTTTTGCAAAGTGCCTACCTGTAAATTTTGGCCTCTAGCTTAGCCGGCACCTAGGGAACCCTACCAAACCTGTGCATTTTTGAAAACTAGAGACCTAGGGGAATCCAAGATGGGGTGACTTGTGGGGCTCTGACCAGGTGCAGTTACCCAGAATCCTTTGCAAACCTCAAAATTTTGCTAAAAAAAACACGTTTTCCTCACATTTCGGTGACAGAAAGTTCTGGAATCAGAGAGGAGCCACAAATTTCCTTCCACCCAGTATTCCCCCAAGTCTCCCGATAAAAATGATACCTCACTTGTGTGGGTAGGCCTAGCGCCCGCGACAGGAAAGCCCCAAAACGCAACGTGGACACATCACATTTTCTGAAGGAAAACTGAGGTGTTTTTTGCAAAGTGCCTACCTGTAGATTTTAGCCTCTAGCTCAGCCGGCACCTAGGGAAACCTACAAAACCTGTGCCTTTTTGAAAACTAGAGACCTAGGGGAATCCAAGATGGGGTGACTTGTGGGGCTCTGACCAGTTGCAGTTACCCAGAATCCTTTGTAAACCTCCAAATTTGGCTAAAAAAACACGTTTTCCTCACATTTCGGTGACAGAAAGTTCTAGAATCTGAGAGGAGCCACAAATTTCCTTCCACCCAGCGTTCCCCCAAGTCTCCCGATAAAAATGATACCTCACTTGTGTGGGTAGGCCTAGCGCCCGTGACAGGAAATGCACCACAACACAACGTGGACACATCATATTTTTTTAAAGAAAACAGAGGTGTTTTTTGCAAAGTGCCTACCTGTAGATTTTGGCCTCTAGCTCAGCCGGCTCCTAGGGAAATCTACCAAACCTGTGCATTTTTTAAAACTAGAGACCTATGGGAATCCAAGATGGGGTGACTTGTGGGGCTCTAACCAGGTTCTGTTTCCCAGAATCCTTTGCAAACATCAAAATTTGGCCCAAAAACACTTTTTCAGCTCATTTCGGTGACAGAAAGTTCTGGAATCTGAGAGGAGCCATAAATTTCCTTCCACCCAACGTTCCCCCAAGTCTCTCGATAAAAATGGTACCTCACTTGTGTGGGTAGGCCTAGTGCCTACGAAAGGAAATGGCCCAAAACACAACGTGGACACATCGCGTTTTTTGCAAAGTGCCTACCTGTGGATTTTGGCCTCTAGCTCAGCCGGCCCCAGGGGGGGGCAGAAATGGCCTAAAATAAATTTGACTCCCCACAACCTCCCCCCTCTGGGAGCGTCCCTTGCCTATGAGGGTCACTCCCCCTGCGTGACAGTGGAGGCAAAAACAAAATCCCCGGTGCCTAGTGGTTTCTGCCCACCTTGGGGGCAGATTGGCATAGCAGAAATGGCCTAAATACAATTTTCCCCTCCAGGGGGTCGCTCCCCATCTGTAAAACAAAAAAAAACAAAAAATCCCTGGTGCCTAGCGGTTTCTGCCCCCCTTGGGGGCAGATCGGCCTAATCAAAATAGGCTGATCTACCCCCCCCCCGGGGGACAGAAATGGCCTAAAATAATTCCCCCCCTCCCCCAGGGGAGCGACCCTTGCCTAAGGGGTCACTCCCCTTGCGTGAAATTCACGTAAAAAAAAAAACTCCCTGGTGTCTAGTGGTTTCTGTCCCCCTTGGGGGCACATTGGCCTCATCAAAATAGGCCAATCTGCCCACAAGGGGGGCAGAAATGGCCTAAATATATAATTTGCCCCCTAGGGGAGCGACCCTTGCCTAAGGGGTTGCTCCCCACACCTAAAACAAAAAAGTCAACAAAAAAAAAAAAAATGATCCCTGGTGCCTAGAGGTTTCTGCCCCCCCTGCGGGCAGAAAAGGCCTTCCCAAAAAATGCCCCCCCTGGGTGCGACCCTTCCCCAAGGGGTCGCTCCCTTATGTACATTTTAAAAAAAAAACATCCCTGGTGTCTAGTGGGCGTTTCAAAAGCCGGATTGCAAGCAATCCGGCTTTTGAAACGCTTGGAGAGACTTCAAAGGGAAGGAAATACATTTCCTTCCCTTTGAAGCCTCTCCGGGCCTCCCCCACGTGATCTAAAGAGAAATGCAAAGCATTTCTCTTTCGATCGCTCTGGAAGCTGAGCTTCCAGCACGATGGGGGAGGCTCTGTGATTGTCAGCGCGCGCTCGCGTGCTGACGTCACAAGGGGGGTGGAAGGGGAAGGGCTTCCCCTTCCATCCCTGACTTGGGGGGTGGGGGGGAACCCCACAGAGGGAGCGCTACAGCGCTCCCTCTGGGCTCTGTGACCAGGACGTAATGGTTACGTCCTGGGCACAGCAGCACTGTGCCTCAGGACGTAACCATTACGTCCTGGGCACAGAACCGGTTAATAAATGGGACAAAAGTAGAAACCCTGAGTGATACAGGTGCCAGTGTCACCATGGTCACAGAGAAACTGGTTTCCCTAGGACAGTATCTGGATGGACAAACTTACCCAGTCACCAATGCTGACAATGTAACTAAAGTCCATTCCATGGCTATGGTGACTTCAGAATGAGGAGGGGTTACTGGCCTGAAACAGGTAGTGGTCTCTTCTGCCATCCCAGTGGAATGGTTACTAGGGAATGATTTGGAGTGCTCAACTTCGGCTGAAGTAGAGCTCAAAACCCATGCAGCCATGCCTGAAGTGGTGTGTGTGAAAGCTAGAGCACAAACCAGAGCACAGGGTGAAAAAGAAATGTTGAATCCTGGAATAATGGCCCAACCATCTAAGAGAAAAGGTAGGAGGACTGGTGGACCAGCCTCTGAACAGTGAAAGAAGCAAGACCTCTTTTCTCAGGAAGATGTCTTATCCTCTGGGGGAACTGAGTCCTTGGAGCTGAATCCTTACCAGGTAGAGCTCCTAGGCCCAAGGGGGCCCTCAATGGAACAGCTGTGTCAGGGAAAAAAAGACTTGTCCCACTCTTGAAGGCCTGAGGCAGCAAACAGCTGCACAGGAAAAGGGCAATGTCAGTGGCTCCCACAGGGTCTATTGGGAAGATGGGCTCATTTACAGTGCGGCCATGAGACCCCAAACCTGATGCAACCAGGAGAGTGATAGTGACTAAGTAGTTTAGGGAGTTTACCTTAACTTTGGCCCATGACATCCCCTAGCTGGGCATTTGGGACATACAAAAACATGGAGTAGGCTTGTCAACCACTTATATTGGCCTAATATGTCCCAGAAGGTGAAGGGGTTTTGTAGCTCTTGTGACACCTGCCAAGCCAGTGATAAGGCAGGTGGCCACCCAAAGACCCCCCTCATTCCACTTCCTGTGGTGGGGGCTCCCTTTGAAAGGGTGGGTATGGACATTGTGGGTCCACTTGAGTCACCCACAGCCTCAGGGAATCAATACATACTGGTAGTAGTGTATCATGCTACCAGATATCCTGTAGTAGCCTAGGCCCTGATTGGTATTTTTACCAAAGTGGGGTTTCATAAGGAGGTGGTTTTGACAGAGGTATAAAATGTATGTCAGCTTATCAGAAACACATGTGGAGTGAGTGTGGGGTGGCTTACACATTCACCACACCATACCATCCACAAACCAATGGACTTGTTGAGAGATTCATTAAGACATTGAAGGGTATCATCATAGGTTCCTCTGAAAAACTCAAAAGGAGATGGGATTTCCTAATGCAATGCCTGTTCTTCACCTACAGAGAGGTGCCTCAGAAGGGAGTAGGGTTTTCCCTCTTTGAACTTCTGTTTGGCCACCCAGTAAGGGGACCACTAGCACTTGTAAAAGAAGGCTAAGAGAGACCTCTCCATGAGATTAAACAAGATGTGGAGGACTATGTGCTTGGCCTCAGCTCAAAGATGGCTGAATACATGGAAAATGCATCCAAAAGGAGGCCAGCCGACAGCTCCAGAAGCTTGAGTATGACCAAAAGGCAGCACTGGTAGAATTCAAACCAGGGCAGAAGGTATGGGTTCTGCAACCTGTGTCTCCCAGGGCACTTCATGACAGACAGAGTGGCCCTCACCCAATCCTGGAGAAAAAGAGTGAGGTCACCTACTTGGTGGACCTGGGTACTAGCAGGACCCCCAAGAGGGCAATCCATGGTAAATGCCTAAAGCTCTATAGTGATGGCACACATAACCATGCTGATGGTTAGTGATGAGGAGCAGGAAGCAGAGAGTGAACCTCTCCCTGACACCCTCTAACATGACCCTAAAGATGGGTCAGTTGATAGAGTCGTCTATTTAGACACCCTCTCTGCCCAACAGCAAGCTGACTGCAGGTTGGTCCTACAGCAGTATGTTGGGCTCTTCTCTTAGACCCCTGGATAGACTCACCTGTTTACCCATGATGTGGACACAGGAGACAGTTCACCTGTCATAACAAAAATATACAGACAGTCTGACCACGTCAAAGAGAGCATCAAAATGGAAGTCCATAAGATGCTGGAGTTAGGGATTATTGAGGACTCTGACAATCCATGGGCTAGCCCAGTAGTCTTAGTCCGCAAACCTCATACCAAGGATGGCAAAAGAGAAATGAGGCTCTGTGTGGTCTATAGAGGTCTCAAGTCTCACAAAGACAGATGCAAACCCTATACCCAGACCAGACAAATTGATTGACAAATTGGGTGCAGCCATATTCTTAAGTACCTTTGACTTAACTGCAGGGTACTGACAAATTCGAATGGCACCTCTGTTTCCAAGATGGCAGAGGTCTGGAGCACACTGGAGGAGCTCTGGACACCTCCCAGGGGAGGTGCAGGTCAGGGGAGTGGTCACTCCCCTTTCCTTTGTCCAGTTTCGCGCCAGAGCAGGGCTAAGGGGTCCCTGAACCGGTGTAGACTGGCTTATGCAGAAATGGGCACCATGTGTGCCCATGAAAGCATTTCCAGAGGCTGGGGGAGGCTACACCTCCCCTGCCTTCACACCATTTTCCAAAGGGAGAGGGTGTAACACCATCTCTCAGAGGAAGTTCTTTGTTCTGCCATCCTGGGCCAAGCCTGGCTGGACCCCAGGAGGGCAGAAACCTGTCTGAGGGGTTGGCAGCAGCAGCAGCTGCAGTGAAACCCCAGGAAAGGCAGTTTGGCAGTACCAGGGTCTATGCTACAGACCACTGGGATCATGGGATTGTGCCAGCTATGCCAGGATGGCATAGAGGGGGCAATTCCATGATCATAGACATGTTACATGGCCATATTCGGAGTTACCATTGTGAAGCTACATATAGGTAGTGACCTATATGTAGTGCACGCGTGTAATGGTGTCCCCGCACTCACAAAGTCCGGGGAATTGGCCCTGAACAATGTGGGGGCACCTTGGCTAGTGCCAGGGTGCCCTCACACTAAGTAACTTTGCACCTAACCTTTACCAGGTAAAGGTTAGACATATAGGTGACTTATAAGTTACTTAAGTGCAGTGTAAAATGCTGTGAAATAACGTGGACGTTATTTCACTCAGGCTGCAGTGGCAGGCCTGTGTAAGAATTGTCAGAGCTCCCTATGGGTGGCAAAAGAAATGCTGCAGCCCATAGGGATCTCCTGGAACCCCAATACCCTGGGTACCTCAGTACCATATACTAGGGAATTATAAGGGTGTTCCAGTAAGCCAATGTAAATTGGTAAAATTGGTTACTAGCCTGTTAGTGACAATTTGAAAGAAATGAGAGAGCATAACCACTGAGGTTCTGATTAGCAGAGCCTCAGTGAGACAGTTAGTCACTACACAGGTAACACATTCAGGCACACTTATGAGCACTGGGGCCCTGGCTGACAGGGTCCCAGTGACACATACAACTAAAACAACATATATACAGTGAAAAATGGGGGTAACATGCCAGGCAAGATGGTACTTTCCTACAATATTGTCATAAAAATAAAGTACCTTTATTTTTAGTATATCTGTGTATTGTGTTTTCTTATGATATTGTGCATATGACACTAGTGGTATAGTGGGAGCTTTGCATGTCTCCTAGTTCAGCCTAAGCTGCTCTGCTAAGCTACCCTTTTCTATCAGCCAAAGCTGCTAGATACCTCTTCTACACTAATAAGGGATACCTGACCTGGTGCAAGGTGTAAGTACCCCTTGGTACTCACTGCAAGCCAGGCCAGCCTCCTACATTGGTTGTGCAGCGGTGGGATAAGTACTTGCAACTACTTACCACTTTGTCATTTTGTACTTTTCATAAGAGAATAATATACAAAACAAGTTCAGTGTATGTACACCTAACCAAAAGGTTTTGCTTTTCTTCTCTTACTCCTTTGCTAAGTGCTGAAAAGTACCTCTAAACTTTCAAAAAGTTCTTAAAAAGTTGAAAACGTTTTTTTTTCCTGTTCTTTAAAAAGTTCTGAAACTTTTTCTTTCTTTTTCTGTCCCTTAAACCTTCTCTATCATGTCTGGTACATGTCAAACTCTGGATCTGACCAGCTCTGCTTATGACCACCTTAGCTGGAAAGGAGCAAGGAGTCTCTGCATTGAAAGAGGTTTAGGGGTAGGGAAGAATCCCTCTAGAGAATTGTTAGTTAACATACTCACTGAAAATGATAAGACCTTAGATGGCACATCTGGTGAGAGATTAGCTGATGGTTCACACTCTGATTCTGGGGTAGCCCCAGTAAAAGTGTTAGAAGGGAACCTTCCCAATCTGCCCCTTAGCAGGCCACCTAGCAGGGCTGGTACTGATGTGAGTTCTCATCATAGCATAGAGGTTACTCCTTTAGGCCAGGTTGTTAGAGTAGCATCTGTTAGGGGCAGGTCTCCCTCTGTTCATTCACACCATTCTTCTGTGTCAAGGCATGCCCAACCCACCCACCCTGAAGACAGAGTGTTAGAAAGGGAACTCAATAGATTGAGAGTGGAAGAGTCCAGGCTGAAGCTCAAGAAGCAACAGCTGGATCTAGACAGGGAAGCATTTGACTTAGAAAAAGAAAGACAGAGGTTGGGGTTTGGACCCCATGGTGGCAGCAGCAGTATTACAGATAGTAATCCTGTAAAAGAGCATGATTCTAGGAATCTGCATACAATAGTTCCCCCTTACAAGGAGGGGGATGACATTAACAAGTAGTTTGCTGCACTTGAGAGGGCCTGTGTTGTACAGGGGGTCCCTCAAAGGCAGTGGGCTGCTATCCTATGGCTATCTTTCAGTGGAAAGGGTAGGGATAGGCTCCTTACTGTGAAGGAAAGTGATGCCAATAATTTTACAGTTCTTAGGAATGCACTCCTAGATGGTTATGGCTTAACCACTGAACAGTACAGGATCAAGTTCAGAGAAACCAAAAAGGAGTCTTCACAAGACTGGGTAGACTTTGTTCACCATTCAGTGAAGGCCTTGGAGGGGTGGTTACATGGCAGTAAAGGTTCTGACTATGAAAGCCTGTATAACTTAATCCTGAGAGAGCATATTCTTAATAATTGTGTGTCTGATTTATTACACCAGTACCTGGTAGACTCTGATCTGACCTCTCCCCAAGAATTGGGAAAGAAGGCAGACAAATGGGTCAGAACAAGGGTGAACAGAAAAGTTCATACAGGGGGTGACAAGGATGGCAAGAAGAATGATGGTGAGAAATCTCAGGATAAGCATGGGGATAAGGGTAAAACCAAAGATCCTTCTTCAAATCCTAAACACTCTACAGGGGGTGGGGATAAAACAAATTCTTCCTCTTCTTCACAACCTGCACACATTAAAAAACCTTGGTGCTTTGTGTGTAAAAACAGAGGCCATAGGCCAGGGGATAAGTCCTGTCCAGGTAAACCCCCTGAGCCTACCACCACTGATACATCAAGCTCTAGTGCCCCTAGTAGTAGTGGTAATAGTGGTGGGACTGCTGGCAACAGTCAAACTAAGGGTGTAGTTGGGTTCACTTATGGGCCCATCATAGAAACTGGGGTAGTCAGTCCCAAGACAGTTTCTGTCACACCTAGTGGCATTGGCCTTGCCACACTGGCTGCTTGTCCCCTTACAATGCATAAGTACAGGCAGACAGTTTCGATAAATGGTGTTGAGGCCCAGGCCTACAGGGACACAGGTGCCAGTATCACTTTGGTGACTGAAAACCTAGTGGCTCCTGAACAACACATCATTGGACAACAGTATAAGATTATTGATGTCCATAACTCCACTAAGTTTCTTCCCTTAGCTATAGTTCAGCTTAGTTGGGGTGGAGTTACTGGCCCTAAGCAGGTGGTAGTGTCACCTAGCTTACCTGTGGACTGTCTCTTAGGTAATGACCTAGAGGCCTCAGGTTGGGCTGATGTAGAGTTGTATACCCATGCAGCCATGCTGGGTATCCCTGAGGAATTGTTCCCTCTTATTTCTACTGAAATGAAAAAGCAAAGGAGAGAAGGCCTGAAAACTCAGGATCCCTCCCCAACAACAGGTAAAAAGGGTATCACAGAATCCCCTAACCACCCTGCCATTCAGGATACCATTCCTGTGGTGGGAGAAACCTCTCCTGGGGTGGCACCTGTTCCAAGGGAATCATCAGCTGGCATAGCTGTACTCCCTGAGGTGGAAGTACCTCTCTGTGGGATAACTAACATTGGTGAGAAAAAGAGCACCATTTTAGTTAACATGGAGCATTCCTCCAACCCTCCCAGAGAAACTTTAGTGCAGAAACCCTGCACTGCCTCACAACACTTAGGATAGCATCCCTGCCCTAGTGTGGAGCTCATAGGACAGCATGCCTGCCCTGCTCCAACTAAAGAGAAACAGCATCCCTGTACTCTCTTCCAGCCATATGGACAAAGTTTTTGCCCAGCTATGGCTTTACTGAGACAGCATCCCTGTCTGGCATTTTCATCACTACAAATAGGTTCAGTGGACAATTCCCACTGCTCTAAACTAAAACTTACTGATAGAAACTCTGAAAATATATCTTCACATTGTTGCTTAGCTAAAAAACTTCAAACAGGGTGGTTTACATCCCCACAGGGAAGTAACCATATAGTGGATGATAAAGGGAGTAACCAGTCTATTGCAGAGCTACTCTCTACTTATGACCACTTAGACAATAAAGTCTCAACTGGCCAAGGTTAGCCTTATTGTCCTTCGTTTGGGGGGGGTTGTGTGGGAAAGTAGCCTCTTTCTAGCCTTGTTACCCCCACTTTTGGCCTGTTTGTGAGTGTATGTCAGGGTGTTTTCACTGTCTCACTGGGATCCTGCTAGCCTGGGCCCAGTGCTCATAGTGAAAACCCTATGTTTTCAGTATGTTTGTTATGTGTCACAAAGACTCTGCTAGCCAGGACCTCAGTGCTCATAAGTTTGTGACCTATAAGTATGTGTTCCCTGTGTGATGCCTAACTGTCTCACTGAGGCTCTGCTAACCAGAACCTCAGTGGTTATGCTCTCTCTGTACAAATTGTCACTAACAGGCTAGTGACCAATTTCACCAATTTACATTGGCATACTGGAATACCCTTATAATTCCCTAGTATATGGTACTGAGGTACCCAGGGTATTGGGGTTCCAGGAGATCCCTATGGGCTGCAGCATTTCTTTTGCCACCCATAGGGAGCTCTGACAATTCTTACACAGGCCTGCCATTGCAGCCTGAGTGAAATAACGTCCACGTTATTTCACAGCCATTTACCACTGCACTTAAGTAACTTATAAGTCACCTATATGTCTAACCTTTACCTGGTAAAGGTTGGGTGCTAAGTTACTTAGGTGGCCATTACAACCCTTGCGGACGGTGGAAAAGGTACAGTAATACCGCAAACAGGCCGACGGACAAAAAAAGGGAATTATGACCCTGGCGGAAACCGCCAACAAAGACAGCCACTTTAACACACCGCCCGCCACGGCGATACAGACAAGCAGCGCGGCGGTTACCGCCAACAGACAGGCGGAAGACAATGTACCGCCCACACTATTACAACCCGCCAATCCGCCACCTTTTCCGGGGCGGATTCACCGTGGATAAAAACACAGCGGAAACAGCTTTTCCAATGGGAAAACGCTCACCTCAACACATCCCACGAGGAACGACGACTCCATGGACCCGGAACTCCAAATACTCCCTGCCCTTGTCTTTCTGCTCCTTTACGGCCAACAGCTACATAGGCGCAGAAGATACAGGTGAGTACTGCATCTACGACACGGGGGAGGGGGAGGCAAAAGTCAGGGGGACACCCACCAAACACCCCCACCCTCGCATTATACAACATACACACCAGTGCAGTCACAAAAATCACAGTAACAACCCACAATCCCCCCGGAAGAATGCAAAGACAATGCGAAATTCGGGCAAACTTTGTAATGTGCCAATATACATGTCATACAAAAATATACAGATATATATCTCAAAATCACTCTTATTTACACGCACAATCCGAGAAGCAGTGCAGATATGTACACAACAATGTCCGTGCACCAACAGTCCAAAAAAGCATGGGCGAGGCCCACAATAGATACCTGACCAAAATCCGAGAGAACACTGCCGGGGCATCAGATAGAAACACTACAGGCACCTCAGGGGGATTGGCACCTCAGCCAGATGAATGCGGACCCAGATCCACAACGGGGCTCCATGCCCATTGATGTATCCTGGGGAGTGCAAAGCCACAGTCTCTCAAGTCTCTACAGTGGGTGGTTTGCCCACTGTACCATCCTGGGGAGTGCAAAGCCACAGTCTCTCAAGTCTCTTCAGTGGGTGGTTTGCCCACTATGCCATCCTGGGGAGTGCAAAGCCACAGTCTCTCAAGTAGATGCATGTCTCCACTGGTTCTGGAGGGGGACTGGTGCCCAGACTGGATGAGTCTCCCCGTGAAAGTTCCTGTCCTGTCACTGTCCCAGCTGCACATGGGATAAGGATGCCTGATGTGGCGGTTCATTCATTCCTACACGGTGCATGCCCAGTTCAGCGGTGCTTTGACATGGCGGTTCAGGACTGTTCAGCGGTGCTTTGCCATGGCGGTCTTTACCCTGTTCAGCGGTGCTTTGCCATGGATGTCTTTGCCCTGTTCAGCGGTGCTTTGCCATGGCAGTCTTTGCCCTGTTCAGCGGTGCTGTGCCATGGCGGTCTTTGCCCTGTTCAGCAGTGCTGTGCCATGGCGGTCTTTGCCCTGTTCAGCGGTGCTTTGACATGGCGGTCTTTGCCCTGTTCAGCAGTGCTTTGACATGGTGGTTCAGGACTGTTCAGCAGTGCTTTGCCATGGCGGTCTTTGCCCTGTTCAGCGGTGCTTTGCCATGGCGGTCTTTGCCCTGTTCAGCGGTGCTTTGACATGGCGGTCTTTGCCCTGTTCAGCGGTACTTTGACATGGCGGTTCTGATACTGACATTGGTGTGTGGCATGATGATCTCCACACTGGACATTGGTGTGTGGCATGACGATCTCCACACTGGACATTGGTGTGTGGCATGACGATCTCCACACTCGGCATTGGGGTGTGGCATGACAATCTCCACACTGGACATTGGTGTGTGGCATGACGATCTCCACACTCGGCACTGGGGTGTGGCATGACGTTCCATCATTGGCCAGCGGGGCTGTAGCATCCTGTCCCCTCCTGGGCTGTGACTCCGGCCGTGGTCTCCTGACCAGTAACGATACTTGTGCCCTCCTGGGCTGTGACTCCGGTGGTGGTCTCCTGGCCAGTAACGATACTTGGGCCCTCCTGGGCTGTGACTCTGGCGGTGGTCTCTAGACTAGTGACGACGGTGCTGGCGGTTGTGTCTGGACCGCCGGAAATGATGGCGCACTTTTCCGCCGTGACACTCACAACAGGCTGGGCAGACTTCCTCTGGACCTTCCCCACCTTTTTTGGAGTTACAGCTGACTCACCAATCGCCTTCAATCCCATTTCACTTGTTGTCCCACCAGGAGTCTTGACACGGTCCCGTCGTCCACTCTCCAATTTCAGAGCCTTTACAGGGGGTGGGCTGCCAGTGCCTTGGCTCCGGGTCCTACTGCCTGCCCTGGTGGACGGTGCACTCCAAAAACCTGGAACACGCACCACTGGTACTGGAGGCTTTTTGGCTGAGGCGCTACGACGGGACTGATGAATAGGATGGGGGGGTGGGGTCAAAAAGGTCAATTTGACATAGGGACAGTTTCTGACGGACACTGGGATGGGTAGCTGGAGGGGGTCTGGGAGTGGAGGAAGAGGAGGTGGTTGTAGGAGGTGTCACTTTAGGTGTTTTGAGTGCAGGTGCAGGTACTGGAGGCTGTTGTGAGGTGGATGGATGTTGGGTGAGTGATTGCCGGCGTTTGTGTACTTTGGGAGGGGGCGTCACAGACACACTGGGAGAGGACACAGGGGACGTGGAGGTGGTGAGTGCAGGTGAGCGGCTTGTGGTGCTGGGTGTCCTGGTGCGAGTCCTAGTGCCTGTAGATGTGGTGCATGCAGGTGTGTGTGTAGACGAGACTGGGAGGGAGGAGGGAGAAGAGGAGGAGGGGGACACAGTGGAGACAGTGGATGTTGCTGTGTCTGTATGGGTGTGATGCTTGTGTGAGTGCCTGTGGTGTGTGTGGTGCCTATGTTTGCTTGAGCTACTTGTGTGTGTTGACTTGTGTGCATGCTGGTCTGTAGGTGTGCTTGGGATGGGCTGGGGTACAGGGGATTGGGTCTGGGTGGAGGAAGTTGGAGGGGGGAGGCAAGACACAGGGACAATGGCTGCCATCAGTGCTGAGGCCAGAGATTGCAGGGTTCGCTGAAGGGCAGCCTGACCAGAATGAATGCCCTCCAAGAATGCATTACCGTGTTGCAACTCTCGTTCTACACCCTGGATGGCATTCACAATGGTAGACTGCCCAACAGTGAGTGACCTGAGGAGGTCAATGGCCTCCTCACTGAGGACAGCAGGGGTGACTGGGGCAGGGGCTGAGGTGCCTAAGGCGAAGGTGATGCCCACCCCCCTGGGTGAGCGGGCACGGGGCGAACGCTGAGGGGCTGCTGGGAGGGCGGTGCTGGTAGGGGAGGTGGCGGCTGTACCTGTAGAAGTGGGGCGCACAGATGGTGCCGCCACCACAGGGGAGCTCCCATCGGCGGACGAGTCCGTGTCGCTGGTTGGTGATCCGGTGGCCGACGTGAAGCTCCCCTCGCCCTCCGTCCCACTGGTGCATTCAGAGTCTGTGGTGTGGCCCTCCATGGCCATGTGGGATGCAGCTCCCTTGTGCTCCGGTGCCACTGTACCTCCGCCTGATGATGCTGATGTACAAAAGGACAGGGAGAGCAGGAAAAGGGGGGGGGAGACAGAAGAAAGAGAGTTTTAGTGCATGGCATACCGCTACCGTTGGCGGACAAGATAGACGCAGCAGCCCCATGCATAACGCTGTGCTCCTGGCCTCTGCACATGCAATTTCTGGGATATGGCCTACATGGCAATGGTGGACATCTGCGCACATGGATGCCACAGGGGCAACTATACCTAAAATTGGCACTCTGCTGAGGTGGGGTAGAGTGCCACATGGCCTACATTACGGAGGGGCCTTGCCTACCTAACTCGCCCTGGCCTAGGGACACTCACAGCCCACCACCCAGACCCCTCCACTGCACGCAAAGTCCGCTGAATGAGGTTGTACTCACCCCCTTGTGTCTGCTGTGATGCCCTCAAGCGCCCATCCAACTCCGGGTAGGCCACCGCCAGGATCCAGTACATCAGGGGGGTCATGGTGCGACGGGCACCCCTCCCACGTTGGGAGACCATCCCCAGCTGAGCCTCCGCCATCTTCTTGCTGCAGCGGCGAATGTCCTCCCATCTCTTCCGGCAGTGGGTGCCCCGTCTCTGGTGGGCCCCCGGGGTCCGGACCTCCTTGGCGATGGCACGCCAAATGTCCCTCTTCTGGTGGGCGCTGACCTACATGACATGCACAAGGGAAGAGGAACAGTCATTACCAACTGCACCGTCAATGTGAGTGGCCCCCTCCCTACTCTGACCATGTGGCCCATTCATTCCCATGCATTAATGTACTATGAATTCTGGCCCCTTCCCTCTTCCACCCAGCCCTCTCCACCCAGGTCTAGCCCATACAACGTGCTCCCTCTGTACTAACCTGTTGGTCTGGAGGACCGTAGAGTAGCGTGTACTGGGGGAGGACCCCATCCACAAGTTTCTCCAACTCCTGTGCAGTGAAGGCAGGGGCCCTTCCCCAGACGCAGCAGCCATCGTTGCTTCCAGACCGAGGTCACAGCAGCACTAGCAGTGTAGGTCCTCTCCTGTCGAAGGTCAGGTATCTAGTGATTGAACAGATAGAAAATGGCGGTGACGTCCGCGGCGGGGCGCATCATCACCGCCGGCGCACCTGTTCATTGGCTCCTGGGACCCATAGGATCCAATGTTAACCAATGCAGCATTGCGCCGCGGTCTACGACCGCCTACTGCGACGGTGTGCAACGCCAGCGCTGTTACCCCACAATCCCATTGTCCGCCATTTCAGGGGCCCACATGGCTTCATTTACTACTGCGTCACACATAGCTAGGCCTATACTCAACACACATACAGGAAGGGTTTATTGTCTGGTGTAGTCTTGTGTGTAACTGTGGGTACATACCTGGAGGAATAGTGACTGTTTCTTCACTGTTGTCCTTCTTAGGCACCGTCACCTGGGACATATGAGAAGATGGCGGAATCCTCTGGTGTACCGACCGCTGGTGGACCTGTTGACAATGGAAGAGAGACATGTCATCGTCACCTACAGGTTTGACCGTGCCACAATCCAGGAACTATGTACCCAGTTGGAGCCAGACCTGATGTCACCGATCTGCCATCCGACTGGAATCCCCCCTGACGTGCAGGTGCTGTCAGTGCTCCATTTCCTTGCAAGTGGGTCTTTTCAGACAACTGTGGCCATGGCATCAGGGATGTCCTAGCCTATGTTTTCCAACGTCTTGTCCAGAATGTTGTTTGCCCTTCTGAAACACGTAAGGAGATACATCATTTTCCCTCAGGTGGAGGATTTGCCTACAGTCAAAGGTGTCTTCTATGCCCTTGGACATATCCCCAACGTCATAGGTGCCATTGATGGGATCCATGTAGCTCTGGTCCCCCGCGCAGGGGTGAACAGGTGTACAGGAACAGGAAGAGTTATCATTCCATGAATGTCCAGATGGTCTGTTTGGCAGACCAGTACATCTCGCAGGTAAATGCTATGTTCCCTGGCTCTGTGCATGACGCCTACATCCTGAGCAATAGCAGCATCCCTGATATGATGGGTCAACTCCAGAGGCACCGTGTATGGCTATTGGGGGACTCTGTTTACCCCAACCTTTCCTGGCTATTGACCCCAGTGAGGAATCCCTGGACCAGGGCAGAGGAACGGTACAATGAGGCCCATGGGCGGACTAGGAGGGTAATCGAGTGGACCTTCGGCCTTCTTAAGGCCAGGTTCAGGTGCCTCCATATGACAGGTGGATCCCTATTCTACTCACCGAAGAAGGTGTGCAACATCATCATCGCCTGCTCCATGCTCCATAATTTGGCATTGCGACGCCAGGTGCCTTTTCTGCAGGAGGATGATCCAGATGACGGTGTTGTAACAGCTGTGGAGCCTGTGGAGCCTGAGGACAGTGATGAGGATGAAGCTGAGGAAGAAGAAAACAACAACAGGGAGTCAGTCATACAGCAATATTTCCAGTGAAACACAGGTGAGTACATTTTCAGGTTTAACACTACATTAACTTTCACACGTCTCCCTCTATCCTGTACCTACATTTCACTCACTATTCACTGTGGCGGGGCATCCTGTCCACTAGTGCCGGCGGAGGTGGTGGGCAGTTCATCGCCGTGGCTAGTGTCAGGGGCCCCTTGGAGTGCCACGGTGTCCCTCAAGGTCTTTTGAATGTCCGTCAGCACCCCTACGATGGTGCCCAGGGCGGAGCCGATGGTCCTGAGCTCCTCCCTGAACCCCAAATACTGCTCCTCCTGCAGACGCAGGGTCTCCTGCAACTTGTCCAGGACCGTTGCCATCGTCTCCTGGGAGTGGTGGTAGGCTCCCATGATGGAGGAGAGGGCCTCGTGGAGAGTAGGTTCCCTTGGCCGGTCCTCCCTCTGTCGCACAGCAGCCCTCCCAGTTCCCCTATGTTCCTGGGCCTCCGTCCCCTGGACCGTGTGCCCACTACCACTGCCCCCAGGTCCCTGTTGTTGTTGGGGTGGTGGGTTAGCCTGGGTGCCCTGTAGTGGTGGACACACCGCTGATTGACCTGTCCTGGGTAGGGAGGTTTGGGCCCGCTGGGTGGGTGCTGTGCTGGTGTTACCAGAGGGTGGAAGCTCGGTGTTGGGCTGTGGCTGGGCAAGGGGAACCAACTGTCCTGAGGCCCACGATGGTCCGGGCTGGTCATCAAGATCCAGTAGGGCACTGTGGGCCTCTTCTGGGGGTGGAGTGGTGTTGTCTGGACCCTCTGGTGTGGTGACGTTCCTTCGGGTTCCTGCGGGGGTATAAGAACAAGATTATTGCATGTGTGTGTTTCATGGTGTGCAATGGTTGGGTGTGCGTGAACCCCAGTGCGGGCATTCCTGTGTGGGGGCTGGTGTGATGATGGTCGGGGGGGTGTTCTGGGTATGTGCAGTGGGCATGCTTTAGTGATGGGTGTCCATGCTTAGTTGTCTCATGCAGGGCTTGGGGTTGGGACGGGTGGTTGGTGTCATGGGTACATTAGTGAGGAGTTTGGGTGATAGGGGAGGGGGTGAGGGTGGGGGGGGGTGTGATAGCATGCCGGTAGGGTGGGGGATGTGATAGTTAAGATTTGACTTACCAGTGTCCGTTCCTCCAACGACTCCTCCGAGGCCCTCAGGATGCAAGATGGTCAAGACTTGCTCCTCCCATGTTGTTAGTTATGGGGGAGGAGGTAGGGGTCTGCCGCCAGTCCGCTGCACCGCAATGTGGTGCCTGGAGACCGTGGAACACACCTTCCCCCGTAGGTCGTTCCACCTCTTCCTGATGTCCTCCCTATTTCTTGGGTGCTGTCCCACGGCGTTCACCCTGTCCACTATTCTGCGCCATAACTCCATCTTCCTGACTATTGATGTGTGCTGTACCTGTAAGCCAAATAGCTGTGGCTCTACCCGGAGGATTTCCTCCACCATGACCCTGAGCTCCTCCTCGGAGAAGCGGGGGTGTCTTTGGCGTGACATGGGGTGGTGTGGGTGATGTGTGGGGTGGTGTATGTGGTGATGAGTGTGGTGAGTGTAGTGGTATGTGGTGTTTTGTGCTTGGATGTTGTGTGGGTGATGATGTTGTGTGCCTCTGTGTGATGGGGTTGTCTATTCTGTGCTCTCTCTCTCGCCTTCTCTCCGAATTTCAGGTTGTAGGGGTTTGTGGGTGATGTGGGTGTGTGTTTTATATTCTGTTGGGTGTGTGGGAGTGGTGTTTGTATATGTATCAGGTGTGTGTGTTTGTAATTGTCCAATGTGGCGGTGTTTTGGAGCTGTGTGTGTATTTTGAGTGCGGCGGTGTGTACCGCCAATGGAATACCGCGGTTGTAAGACCGCCGCGTGGATTCGTGGTTCGTAATGGCATGGGTGTGTTTCTGTTGCCGTGGAGGTGGAGGATTTGTTTCC
Source organism: Pleurodeles waltl (assembly GCF_031143425.1). Taxonomy (NCBI): domain Eukaryota; kingdom Metazoa; phylum Chordata; class Amphibia; order Caudata; family Salamandridae; genus Pleurodeles; species Pleurodeles waltl. Next base: position 1,717,145,432 of record NC_090440.1, read on the forward strand.
GCATGTTTATCGCTGACCTTTGGTGTGGCGGTATTGTGTGGGTGTCTGAATTTCGGCAGATTCCAAGATGTGGGTCATAATAGCTGTGGCGGTCTACCGCGGCCGCGGCGGTGTATTGGCGGTCTCGTGCATGGCGGTAAGCGCCTTTTACCGCCAATGTTGTAATGACCCCCTTAGTGTGTGGGCACCCTGGCACTAGCCAAGGTGCCCCCACATTGTTCAGGGCAAATTCCCCGGACTTTGTGAGTGCGGGGACACCATTACACGCGTGCACTATACATATGTCAATACATATGTATAGCATCACAATGGTAACTCCGAACATGGCCATGTAACATGTCTAAGATCATGGAATTGCCATTCCAATGCCATCCTGGCATTGGGGAGACAATTCCATGATCCCCCGAGTCTCTAGCACAGACCCGGGTACTGCCAAACTGCCTTTCCAGGAGTTTCACTGCAGCTGCTGCCAACCCCTCAGACAGGTTTCTGCCCTCCTGGGGTCCAGCCAGGCTTGACCCAGGAAGGCAGAACAAAGGACTTCCTCAGAGAGAGGGTGTTACACCCTCTCCCTTTGGAAAAAGGTGTCAGGGCTAGGGAGGAGTAGCCTACCCCAGCCTCTGGAAATGCTTTCATGGGCACAGATGGTGCCTATTTCTGCATAAGCCAGTCTACACCGGTTCAGGGATCCCCCAGCCCTGCTCTGGCGCGAAACTGGACAAAGGAAAGGGGAGTGACCACTCCCCTGACCTGCACCTCCCCTGGGAGGTGCCCAGAGCTCCTCTAGTGTGCTCCAGACCTCTGCCATCTTGGAAACAGAGGTGCTGCTGGCACACTGGACTGCTCTGAGTGGCCAGTGCCAGCAAGTGACATCAGAGACTCCTTCTGATAGGCTCTTACCTGTGTTGCTAGCCTATCCTCCTTCCTAGGTAGCCAAACCTCCTTTTCTGGCTATTTAGGGTCTCTGCTTTTCGGGAATTCTTTAGATAACGAATGCAAGAGCTCATCAGAGTTCCTCTGCATCTCTCTCTTCACCTTCTGCCAAGGAATCGACCACTGACTGCTCTGGAAGCCTTCAAAACTGCAACAAAGTAGCAAAGATGACTACTGCAACCTTTTATCGCTGATCCGGCCGCCTTCTCGACTGCTTTCCTGGTGGTGCATGCTGTGGGGGTAGTCTGCCTCCTCTCTGCACTAGAAGCTCCGAAGAAATCTCCCGTGGGTCGATGGAATCTTCCCCCTGCAACCGCAGGCACCAAAAGACTGCATCACCGGTCCTCTGGGTCCCCTCTCAGCACGACGAGCATGGTCCCTGGAACTCAGCAACTCTGTCCAAGTGACTCCCACAGTCCGGTGACTCTTCAGTCCAAGTTTGGTTGAGGTAAGTCCTTGCCTCCCCACGCTAGACTGCATTGCTGGGTACCACGTGATTTGCAGCTGCTTCGGCTCCTGTGCACTCTTCCAGGATTTCTTTTGTGCACAGCCAAGCCTGGGTCCCCGGCACTCTAACCTGCAGTGCACGACCTCCTGAGTTGTCCTCCGGCGTCGTGGGACCTTCTTTTGTGACTTCGGGTGAGCTCCGGTTCACTCTTCTTTGTAGTGCCTGTTCCGGCACTTCTGTGGGTGCTGCTTTCTTCCGAGTGGGCTCCTTGTCTTGCTGGACGCCCCCTCTGTCTCCTCACGCAATTGGCGACATCCCGGTCCCTCCTGGGCCACAGCAGCATCCAAAAACCCTAACCGCGACCCTTGCAGCTAGCAAGGCTGGTTTATGATCTTTCTGCACGGAAACACCTCTGCCAGCTTCTTCACGACGTGGGACATCCATCCTCCAAAGGGGAAGTTCCTAGTCCTCTTCGTTCTTGCTGAATCCTCAGCCTCTACCAGCCGGTGGCAGCTTCTTTGCACTCACAGCTGGCATTTCCCGCGTATCTGCCCACTCCCGACTTGAGTGTGACTCTTGGACTTGGTCCCCTTGTTCCACAGGTTCTCTCATCAGGAAATCCATTGTTGTTGCATTGCTGGTGTTGGTCTTCCTTGCAGAATTCCCCTATCACGACTTCTGTGCTCTCTGGGGAACTTAGGTGCACTTTGCACCCACTTTTCAGGGTCTTGGGGTGGGCTATTTTTCTAACCCTCACTGTTTCCTTACAGTCCCAGCGACCCTCTACAAGGTCACATAGGTTTGGGGTCCATTTGTGGTTCGCATTCCACTTCTAGAGTATATGGTTTGTGTTGCCCCTATACCTATGTGCTCTCATTGCAATCTATTGTGACTGTTCATTGCTTGCATTACTTTTTAGTGCTATTACTGCATATTTTTGGTATTGTGTACATATATCTTGTGTATATTTGCTATCCTCATACTGAGGGTACTCACTGAGATACTTTTGGCATATTGTCATAAAAATAAAGTACCTTTATTTTTAGTATATCTGTGTATTGTGTTTTCTTATGATATTGTGCATATGACACTAGTGGTATAGTGGGAGCTTTGCATGTCTCCTAGTTCAGCCTAAGCTGCTCTGCTAAGCTACCCTTTTCTATGAGCCAAAGCTGCTAGACACATCTTCTACACTAATAAGGGATACCTGGACCTGGTGCAAGGTGTAAGTACCCCTTGGTACTCACTACAAGCCAGGCCAGCCTCCTACAATAGGGACAGTGCAAGCTGGCAGCCTGCAGGCGAGACTTAGCCCCTTTTTAGGTCTCGCCTGTTATGCTTGTGCTAGCGCATGCACTCAAGCTTTTGAGACTGTAGTGTTTATTAATGGACTTGGAACCTGCCCATTGTGTACCATTTGTTTGCAGCATTGCCACTCTTCTTTGCTGCTTTCTAATTGGGTAGCACTTGCCAAGAGTCACTTCATTTTCTTATGGTGATGTATGAACCACGCACAAATTAATTAAGTCTAATTAGTTTCCCTCTGCTAGCCTCCCTATGATGCAGGTACTCTTTCTATTTTTTAAACGGTCAAAGTTGGCGGTATCATGGCACTTTCTGTTTACCTTTCCCCACCTGCTCACATCCGGATCCTTCTCTTCCCACCCTCATCATATTTCTTCCCCCCCCCTCACCAATTCTCCCCTCCTATTTCTTCTCCTCCAACATCCTACCTCCCATCATTCTTCTTTTTCCCTCCCACTGACAGAAGTTCAAAAGAACCGCTATGAAGAAGCCAACACTGACTGCTTTGTAGCACTTTTTTTATAACGTTTCCTTTAATCACCCCCCATTACCTGTCCCCACCCAATTGCCAAAGCAAATCGACCTATTGGCTTTGCCAATGTTTGTGTTGCTTTCTGGTCTAGGTATAGGGCTGTGTGTAGAGGTTTCTCTGAGAAAACCAACCACTGGTCTCAAAACCTTCGTGAAACACCAAGGCACTGATGCTAAACCAAAAGGTAAGCTTTGAAACTGGTATATCCGACACTTTGATCTGAATTGCAAAAACCTTTGACTGCAAGGAGCTATCAGAATTGTACAGTAAGCATCCTTGCGATCCAATTTCACCATCCAATCCTGTTCCTGTAAGAGATCTCGTAATAGATGGATTCCTTCCAACTTGAAAGTCACAAACTGGTTCAAATTCCTTATATTTATCACCGGCCTCCAACCCTTGTCCTTCTTTTCCACTAAAAACAAAGGGCCTGATTATGACCCGGAGGCCGTCCGCCAAGGTACCGCCGTTGAATGACCGCACCGCGGTCAAAAGACCGCGGCGGCCATTTAAACATATCCTCTGGGCCGGCGGGCGCTCTCCAAAAGAGCGCCCGCCAGCCCAGAGGAAATGCCCCTGCAACGAGGACGCCGGCTCAGAATTGAGCCGGCGGAGTTGCAGGGGTGCGACGGGTGCAGTTGCACCCGTCGCGTATTTCAGTGTCTGCTTAGCAGACACTGAAATACTTTGCGGGGCCCTCTTACGGGGGCCCCTGCCGTGCCCATGCCATTGGCATGGGCACGGCAGGGGCCCCCAGGGGCCCCGCGGCACCCCCTACCGCCATCCTGTTCCTGGCGGGCGAACCGCCAGGAACAGGATGGTGGTAGGGGGTGTCAGAATCCCCCATGGCGGCGCAGCAAGCTGCACCGCCATGGGGGATTCTAAGGGCAGCGGTAAACCGGCGGGAGACTGCCAGTTTGCCTCTTCTGACCGCGGCCGAACCGCCGCGGTCAGAATGCCCTGCGGGGCACCGCCGGCCTGTCGGCGGTGCTCCCGCCGACCCTGGCCCCGGCGGTCTTGTACCGCCGGGGTCAGAATCACCCCCAAAGTGCTTATGAAACCTTTCTCTTGCTCTTTCACTCCCGCGATCACATTCTTCTCCAACATCTGACTAACCTCCATCTGAACTATCTCCTCCAAATCTTTTTGAAAATGTAATTCCCTTGGTTCTAAGTCCTGCACTGGCTTTTGTTCGAATTCTATTTCGTACCCCTGAACGGTCTGTAAAACTCACATATCTTGAGTGATTAACTCCCAATTTTTCTTGAAATACTTCAATCTCCCTCCTACCCCAATAGGGATAGAAGTAGAAATAGTATTCATACTCACCCTGATTCTGCCCACTGCCAAGGCTTCCACATCTCGTTCTTGAATATCGTGCACGACCCCTCCCTCTCTGGGGGTAAAATTGTGATCCACCAAAGCTCCCTCTGACAAAACCTGATCCATGAAATTGGGCTCTGTAATGTGCTCAGCTGGTAAGCTGCCCCATAATGCCAATAAATGTAACCCTTAAATAACACTCATAAACAGATCTTCCACACATTCTACCCATAAATTAGATAGCAATTAAATAATACTACTAAACATTTACTGTATAGCTAACAAAAACAAACTTAAAGAACAACCTCCAAACGTTATACTTATTTGCTCAGAAGCAGCAAACAAAAGAGGAAGAAAATAGAGGTCACACAGCTTATATGGATCTGGACATTCTGTTTTTCATTGTGATGTTGTTACAGTTCTAAATGGATACTTTTAATGGTTTGAAGTAAATAAAAGTTTAATGCATAATGCTAGCCTCCTGTCTTGACATAACATTTCTGCACTGCAATTTAAAGCTGTATTTCCCACAGTACCAGGAAAAGTTAGGTACAGCTCCGCTTGCTTTTGTGGTACCCTTTCTATCCCACCTGCCAGTGTACAGCCTCGTACTGCTGTGCACTGTCTGGCATGCACATTTCCACCTGTTCTGGGATTTGTGGCAGATACTCTTGTTTATGAGGCACTTATGGTGCATATGCTGCATTACCTGTTGGCTGCAGTCCATTCGCATTATTTGTGCTAATGGTATGCCTGCACTCCTTCAGGCCCAGTGCTTTAAATGGGCAGGTATTGTCCAGTACTGAGTACCTACACTTTTTTCATTTGAAAGAGAGAGTACCTGCACTTCTCAGGAGCAAACAGGTGTGAGAAAGTAACCTCTTTCTATCATGTTTACCCCCACTTTTGGCCTGTTTGTGAGTGTGTGTCAGTGTGCTTTTACTGTGTCACTGGGATCCTGCTAGCCAGGACCCCAGTGTTATAAAACCTATATGTCATTATGTTTTGCCTGTCTCACTGGGATCCTGCTAGCCAGGGCCCCAGTGCTCATAGTTTGTGGCCTAATGTGTATGCCTGTGTAGTGCCTAACTGTGTCACTGAGGCTCTGCTAATCAGAACATCGGTGCTTATGCTCTCTCTGCTTTTAAAGTTGTCACTGTAGGCCAGTGACTTAATTTACCAATTTAAATTGGCATACAGGACCCCCTCCCCACCCCCCTTATAAGTCCCTAGTATATGGTACCTAGGTACCCAGGGCATTGGGGCTCCAGGAGATCCATATGGGCTGCAACAGTTATTTTTGCCACCCATAGGGAAATCAGACAAACCTTTACACAGGACTGCCATTGCAGCCTTTGTGAAATAGTGCACACACTATTTCACAGCCATTTTCACTGCACTTAAGTAACTTATAAGTCACCTATATGTCTAACCTTCACTTGCTGAAGGTTAGGTGCAAAGTTACTAAGTGTGAGGGCGCCCTTGCACTAGCACAGGTGCCCCCACATAGTTCAGGGCCATTTCCCCGGGCTTTGTGAGTGCAGGGACGCCATTACACATGTGCACTACATATAGGTCAGTACCTATATGTAGCTTCACAATGGTAACTCTGAATATGGGCATGTAAGGTGTCTAAGATCATGGAATTGTCCCCCCCTTCCAAATCTGGTATTGGGGAGCCAATTGCATGCATCCTGGGAGCTCCACCATGGACCCCCAGTACTGCCAAACCAGCTTTATGAGGCTTGCACTGCAGCTACAGCTGCTCCCACCTCACAGACAGGGTTCTGCCCTCCTGGGGTCTGGGCAGCCCAGTCCCAGGAAGGCAGAACAAAGCATTTCCTCTGACAGCAGGGTGTTACACCCTCTCCCTTTAAAAATAGGTGTTACAGGCTGGGGAGGGTTAGCCTCCCCCAGCCACTGGAAATGCTTTGGAGGGCATAGATGGTGCCCTTCTTGCATGAACCAGTTTACACCGGTTCAGGGACCCTTTCTCCCCTGCTCTGGCAGGAAACTGGATAAAGGATAGGGGAGTGACCACTCCCCTGTCCATCACCACGCCAGGAGTGGTGTCCAGAGCTCCTCCAGTGTGTCCCAGACTTCAGCCATCTTGCTTTGCAAGGTGTGGGGGCACTCTGGAGGGCTCTGAGTAGCCAGGGCCAGCAGGTGACGTCAGAGACCCCTCCTGATGGGTCCATACCTGATAAGGTAGCTAATCCCCCTCTCAGGGCTGTTTAGGGTCTCTCCTGTGGGTTTTCTTCAGATTCTGCTTGCAAGTTTCCTTCAGGAATCCTCTGCAACAACTTCAGACTCTTCTGACCTCGGATCAACCGCAGCCTGCTTCAAGAAACGCTGTAACTGCAACAAAGTGTCTACAAGAGACAGTTTTCTTCAGCAACCTCAGCTCCAAGTCAGCAACTGCAACAGTTTCCACAGTGTCCATGCTCTTGGAACTCCTTCTCTTCATCCTGCACCAGAAGGACCGAAGAAATCTCCAGTGGAGTGACAGAGTCACTCCCCTGCTCCATGCAGGCACCTTCCAAGGTGGCGACTGATACCCTGGGACTCCTCTCACGGCGATGAGTGTGCTCCTAAGGACACAGAGGGTGGACATCATCGACATAGACTGTCCTGAGGTCCTGCTGATGCAAATTGGAGGAGGTAAGACCTTGCCTTCTCCGAGAACCACGGTACCCCTATGTATTTTGTCTTCTTCGCCTCCTGAGGCCTCTGTGCACTCTTTGCAAAATTACTTCGTGCACAGCCTGGCCCAGGTCCCCAAGACTCCACCCTGTGACGCTCAACTCGCTGAGTTGTTCACCGGTGGCGTGGGCCCTTCTTTTGTTGTGCTGCATCAACTGTGTTTTGCACCTCCTTTGAACCCAGATCCTGTGGCTTCTGGGGGTGCTGGCTGGCATCCTGAAGGCTCTCTAGACTGCCGAGAGCCCCCTCTTCCTCCTCAAATAGAGTTGAGGCCCCCAGAACCCTCCTGGGTCCATCCAGTGCCATTTTGACGAAAAATGCACTTTTGTCATAGCCAAGGCTTGTTGGCGCCTTCCAACACAAAATCTCATCTGCAAAGATGTTCACGCCTTGGGACATCTTTTGCATCATACAGAAACCCGCTGGTATCTTCCTAGGGTGCATTTCTGCAGTCTTCTACTAACTGAGGACTCTTCTTTTGCACCCTCTTCTGGGTTGGCAGGGGCTCCTGTCCTTCCTAGAACTTCTTTCGACTTCTGGACTTGGTCCTCTTCCTTTGCAGGTCTTAAGGTCCAATAACTCAGCAGTTGTTCTTTGCAGACTTGGTTGGCTACTGCAAAATTCCAAAAACGAGGTGTAGTGTGTCCTAAGGAAACTTGCAGTACTTTCCTCCTGCTTTTCTGGGGTGGGGTAATTTACTTATCTTTACTGTATTCTTACTCTCCCAGCGATTCTGCACACATTGAACTTGTCTAGGGGGAAATTCGTAATTCACGTTCCACTTTTTTAGTAGATAGTGTGTGTTGCCCCTAGACCTATTTTCTCCCATTGCATTCTATAGGATTTCCTACTGTTTGCATTGTTCTATGACTATTTACTTGTCTAATTTTGGTGTCTAATGTTGATATTGTGTATAATACTTACCTCCAGAAGGAGTATTGTCTCTAAGATATTTTTGGTACTGTGTCACCCAAATAAATACCTTTATTTTTGTTAACACTGAGGGGGTTATTCTAACTTTGGAGGAGGTGTTAATCCGTCCCAAAAGTGACGGAAAAGTGACGGATTTACCACCAGCCGTATTACGAGTCCATTATATCCTATGGAACTCGTAATACGGCTGGTGGTATATCCGTCACTTTACCGTCACTTTTGGGACGGATTAACACTCCTCCAAAGTTAGAATAACCCCCTGAGTATTGTCTTTACTTGTGTATAAGTACTGTGTAACTATAAGTGGTATTGCATGAGCTTTGTGTGCTCCTAGTTCAGCCTAAGCTGCTCTGCTATAGCTACCTCTATCAGCCTAAGCTGCTAGAACACTACTACTTCACTAATAAGGTATAACTGGACCTGGTATAAGGTGTAAGTACCCAAGGTACCCACTACAAATCAGGCCAGCCTCCTACAACAGGTATTCTAAATATTTGTATGGAGCCACCCAGCTGCTACTTTACAATGTAGCACACACTCATCCTGTGGGGCCGGGCGCAATGCAAAGGCATAAAAAAAATGTGCCTGCACCACGCCAGGGCAGTTGCAGGTACCATACCTTAGTGTGTGCCATGTCATCCTTGGGAAAACTCTTGAGGGGCCTGTGAGAGGCCCAGGGCACGTCAAGGCCCATAAAACATTGGTGATGAGGTGAGCAATCCTGCTGCATGCGGCTGTGTGTGCCCGGTAGTGGGGAAACACTATTGTGAGGACCTGGCAGGAGCGGTGACCAGGGAGGTGTGTGCTGGCTGGGAGGTACACCGAATTGGAGGCGTGCGCCTGCTTTCACCCTCCCCAGGGCATCCACAAGCAGATGGCTATGGTGAGACCACAGAATGTGGAGCAGCATCCTGACAGTGTACCACATAGTCGGACGGGTAAAAGAAGGTCATGTCAGCATGTCAAACCAAGCTATAGGCCTGAAGTGAGGAGCGCCTGCACTGGTATCATGAGGAGCGGCAGGAGGCGCACATGGTGAGCGCCTGTGAAGAGCCTGTGCCCAGGTACGGGGGAAACATAGGAAATAGCAAGCAGAGCACCTCCCCCAACTTTTTCACGTATTGCAGGTCCAAAAAAAACAAAAAACATGAAAGTCGGAAGGAAAAGAGGTCAACGATAAGGTCACTGAAGGAAGAAATTGGGGCCCATGTGTGGAGCCTGACGAATGGACTGTGTGGAAAAAAGGGGACATAAGTCATAATAAAAGAGGACAATAACAACAATCATTAGAAGAATAGCAAGCTGATTCTCCCCCACCGCCTTCTCCCAGCCAATTAATCCAGCCCGGCCTACTCAAGGAGAGATACTGTAAGTACCCTAACAGTACCGCCCATACAGAGTGAAAGCGAGGCAAATAAGAAAAAAAGCATGACCATCATGTTGACGTCAAACCAGGCAGGAACGCCCTCAGCTGCTGATGGCACAAATGCCGCAGTCAATGCACTGCCGCCTTTTAGCCAGTTGGACGATCCCGCCATGGCTGCGCCGCGAAGGAGCAAATGGATCAGCAGGCTGCAACACTACTTTTGCGCCACATGAGAAACTGATGGCACCGTCATGACATTGATGATGCTGCACACAGGTGGAGATGAATTGTATGACTTATTCAAGGACCTGCCAAACACTGGAGCTGATGATAATTTTGATTATGAGAGGTTCAAGCTCTGTCAAGTCCAGCAGGTGGAAGAGTAGTCAGTTGACACATTTTTCGCATGGGTGAAGAAGCTGGCAGGCACGTGCACAGGAATTGACAAATAAGATGAGATCAGAGCACAGTTGATCCAAGAATGTAGGTCTTCCAACCTCCCGAAATTGATCCTATGACAACCTGAAATCTCTTTCGATGATATCCTCATTCTGACAAGATCACACAAATTGGCAGACAGTAGAGCTGGGGCAATGGAGTCAGCACTGGCCCACAGCTTGAACTCCCAGATAAGTTCCATGGCAGTAAAGGTCAAGGAGGAGTGTGTGGACACTGTGCAGTGATGGCCCACGAGGACAAGAGGGACCCCCAACAACATGTTCAATGAGAAGGGGTGTGGAAAGTGCAGACTGGAGCACCGCTCACCCTACCCTGGGGGTGCCCCGCACAAAGTACACCATGTCTGCGATATTGCAGAATAAATTACTTTGCAAAAGTTTGCTGCACCTCCAATACTTCAGGAGCTCTAACAGTGAAGGGGAAGAGAGTTGCAAACATTAGGCAATTGTCCTTGGAGGATGAGGAGGACGACCAAGCCTAGGATAACAGACTTGAAGAGGAAGACAAAGAAGAAGAGGAGATATTAATGATTTTGTTCACCGGGAGGAAGAACCAACGGAAAAGATCTCCCCTGAGGTGCCACATCGACATCAACCGGGTACAGATAACTGCGCTAATCAATACTGGAGTCTCTGTGAATGTCATAGATGCTGAGCAATTCTTCAGACTGGAACCACAACCAGAGTTGCACCCAACCAAAGCCTTGGGATTAGTGTTCTTTGCCAAACAGGTACACCAATCCCTTGCTGATGAGATCTTGTAGGATTTTTCTGAAGTGTTCCAGGGACTAGGCTGCTTGAAAGACGTGCAGGTTAAGCTCCATATCGACAATTCAGTGAGACCTGTGGCCCTACACCATAGGAGAGTACCCTTCCACCTACTGCACCTGGCAGAGAAGGAATTGCAGCAGCTGGAACAGGCGGAGGTGACTGAGAAAGTCCACGACTCCAAGCCATGGATGTCACCACTAGAGATAGCCCCTCAGCCCAAGCAACTGGGAGCCATCAGGCTCTGTGTGGACATGAGGCTGCCAAATAGAGCCATCCGTCGGGAACGACACATCACCCCTACAATCAAAGAAATAGTGGCAGACATCAACGGAGCCAAATGGTCTTCTAAGATTGACTTGAACTCTGGGTACCACCAGCTGGTATTAGAGGAAGCCAGTTGCTACACCACCACCTTTTCCACTCATGTGGGACTTCGGAGGTTCAGGCGCCTCAGTTTTGGTGTCTCGTTGGCAGCTGAAGTATTTCAAGAGGCCAATCGGGAAGCCTAGTAAATGGCAGGGCATGGGGTACTAAAGGTAGGCTCCTGAGGGCAGTAGCACAAATTGTGCCATCCTCATGGGCCAATCATCCAGATGCACCCGGCACTATCATTGCAAGCTGTGTGTCCTGGTGCAATCCTAAAATGCAAACTCGGCATGGCCCACAGCATGCGTTCCCTGTCCACTACACACTGCATGTAATATAGGTAAGTCATCCCTCTGGCAGGCCTTCAATCCCTAAGGCAGGGTGCACTATACTGTATGTGTGGGCATAAATCCATGAGCAATATGCCCCTACTGTGCCCTTGCGAAACCTGGGACATAGTAAGTGAACAGAGCAGCCATTTTAAATGCATGTGCTGGACACTGGTCAGTATGTGTGTCCCAACTACTTGATGGCTACTCTGAACGTTGGGTTGTTTGATATCAAACAACTCAGAATGATAAATCTAATCCGGTAACAGTATTGGAATTATTGCAAAATGTACCCAGGGGCCACCTTAGAGGTGACCCCTGCAAAGCTAACTAACACTGGCTTGGTTGCTGGCTGGTGACACCCAGCCTGCCACCACCAGACAAGATTCTGAAATCCTGCTCCTGCTCTCTGGATCCCAGAACAAAGTGTTTGCTCAGTGAAGGTGTCACTCCTCCCTACTCAGGAATATGCACGCCTTGCTAGTGAGCTTCAAAGGCTTACCACCTTTGAAACTTGGCCCCCAAGCCTGCTGCTAGCAGCAGATGGCCACCCCCATTGCAAACCCCCACTTTTTTGGGGAGCAACGGTGGGAGAACACACAAAGGACAAGAGGTGTGGCTACCACCAGCTTGCACCACCCCTAAAGTGTTGCTTGCAAGGTGACCTCTTCATTTAATTTTCCTCCATCTTGTATGGTAGGAAAATAGCCTATCAGGAATAGGGAAGTGACCACTGCCTACAGGAAGTGGTCACATAGTGGGAGTACGCACTTTAAGGTAGATGATCCACTGGTCACTAATACGTACTGCCCTAAACGCCCACTAAAAACAGTATTTATTGTGCACCCTAAGAGCAGAGATTCAGATTCCAGGGATACAAGACGACAAGCAACAAATAAGATGGTAGGCTTGAGGACTGAAGTCCTGCTGCATCAAGGAAAAGGTGCCAAACCTTGGCGGCCTCATCCAGGACTCGACAATCACCGCTGAGGGGTTGCTTGGATATCGGACGGACTCTAAAAACTTCCAGAGAACCTCCACTCTTCTAAAAGTTGCCAAAGATCTTCCTTTAGAGTGAAGGCATTACTCTTTTGCATCAACGATCCAAAAGCCAGTGAAGTCCAGTTCACTGACTGGCTGCTGACCAAGGAACCAGACACCACAGCTGGACCGAATTTCAGTCAGCGAACCCAGGGAATGAACCCTGAAAGTGTGCTAAGTTGGTGGCACTGCAACCTCCAGTGGCTGAACCGTGCAATAGTCAGGGGTACTGGATCCCCAACATCGGACACCCAGAATTCCAGACTGCAAAATGACCAGGAGGAAGCCCCACTCAAGAGACTTCAGAAAACACCAGGACCTACCGCCAAAGTGACCCTGCTGACCTGCAAGCGACCCTCAAAGTGATCTACCTCCTACATTCAAGGGCACCTTTGCGCACGGCTCCTGCATCAACGATTCACTCTGCACCTGGCCGCCCTCTGCCCTGCACCAAACATCCAAATGTTTTCCAATGGTCCCCCACTCCTTGTGACCTCGTCTCTCCAAGGGGACACACCGGACTCACCTCGAAGTCCACTTGTGGTGCTTTCCCAAGTGGTCCCCCGCAGTGGCCTTGCACCAGCTCCAAAGACTTTCTGCAGCTGCTCCTGCCGAAACCAGGAGACACCCAAATGTCTCCAACTGGTCTACAGGGCCCACCGACGACCTCAACCTATATGCAAAAGGAGCCACATTGCCTGATTTTATATGTATTTGTATAAGTATTTTTCCAATGATTCCTATGGTGCGTAATTACGCACAAAACTGAGACATTTTCAAAACTTTGAAAATGAATAACTTAATGTAGGAAAGTACCATCTTGCCTGGCATGTTACCCCCATATTTCACTGTATATATGTTGTTTTAGTGTATGTGTCACTGGGACCCTGCCAGCCAGGGCCCCAGTGCTCATAAGTGTGCCCTGTATGTGTTCCCTGTGTGATGACTAACTGTCTCACTGAGGCTCTGCTAACCAGAACCTCAGTGGTTATGCTCTCTCTGCTTTCCAAATTGTCACTAACAGGCTAGTGACCAATTTAAGCAATTCACATTGGCATACTGGAACACCCTTATATTCCCTATTATATGGTACTGAGGTACCCAGGGTATTGGGGTTCCAGGAGATCCCTATGGGCTGCAGCATTTCTTTTGCCACCCATAGGGAGCTCTGACAATTCTTACACAGGCCTGCCACTGCATCCTGAGTGAAATAACGTCCACGTTATTTCACAGCCATTTACCACTGCACTTAAGTAACGTATAAGTCACCTATATGTCTAACCTTCACCTGGTGAAGGTTGGGTGCAAAGTTACTTAGTGTGTGGGCACTCTGGCACTAGCCAAGGTGCCCCCACATTGTTCAGGGCAAATTCCCCAGACTTTGTGAGTGCGGGGACACCATTTCACGCGTGCACTATACATAGGTCACTACCTATGTATAGCGTCACAATGGTAACTCCGAACATGGCCATGTAACATGTCTAAGATCATGGAATTGTCACCGCAATGCCATTCTGGCATTGGGGAGACAATTCCATGATCCCTCGAGTCTCTAGCACAGACCCGGGTACTGCCAAACTACCTTTCCCGAGGTTTCACTGCAGCTGCTGCTGCTGCCAACCCCTCAGACAGGTTTCTGCCCTCCTGGGGTCCAGCCAGGCCTAGCCCAGGAAGGCAGAACAAAGGACTTCCTCAGAGAGAGGGTGTTACACCCTCTCCCTTTGGAAAAAGGTGTCAGGGCTGGGGAGGAGTAGCCTCCCCCAGCCTCTGGAAATGCTTTGATGGGCACAGATGGTGCCCATCTTGGCATAAGCCAGTCTACACCGGTTCAGGGATCCCCCAGCCCTGCTCTGGCGCGAAACTGGACAAAGGAAAGGGGAGTGACCACTCCCCTGACCTGCACCTCCCAGGGGAGGTGCCCAGAACTCCTCCAGTGTGCTCTAGGCCTCTGCCATCTTGGAAACAGAGGTGTTGCTGGCACACTGGACTGCTCTGAGTGGCCAGTACCATCAGGTGACGTCAGAGACTCCTTCTGATAGGCTCTTACCTGTGTTACTAGCCTATCCTCCTTCCTAGGTAGCCAAACCTCCTTTTCTGGCTATTTAGGGTCTCTGCTTTGGGGAATTCTTCAGATACCGAATGCAAGAGCTCACCAGAGTTCCTCTACATCTCTCTCTTCACCTTCTGCCAAAGGATCGATCTCTGACTGCTCAGGACACCTGCAAAACCACAACAAAGTAGCAAAGATGACTACTGCAACCTTGTATTGCTTATCCTGCCGCTTTCTCGCCTGTTTCCTGGTGGTGCATGCTCTGGGGGTAGCCTGCCTCCTCTCTGCACCAGGAGCTCTGAAGAAATCTCCAGTGGGACGACGGAATCTTCCCCCTGCAACCGCAGGCAACAAAAGACTGCATCACCGGTCCTCTGGGTCCCCTCTCAGCACGACGAGCGTGGTCCCTGGAACTCAGCAACTCTGTCCAAGTGACTCCCACAGTCAAGTGACTCTTCAGTCCAAGTTTGGTGGAGGTAAGTCCTTACGCTGGGTACCGCGTGATTTGCAGCTGCTCCGGCTCCTGTGTACTCTTCCAGGATTTCCTTTGTGCACAGCCAAGCCTGGGTCCCCGACACTCTAACCTGCAGTGCACAACCTTCTGAGTTGTCCTCCGGCGTCGTGAGACTCCCTTTTGTGTCTTCGGGTGGACACCGGTTCACTCCTCTTCCAAGTGCCTGTTCCGGTACTTCTGCGGGTGCTGCCTGCTTCTGTGAGGGCTCCCTGACTTGCTGAGCGCCCCCTCTGTCTCCTCATCCAAGTGGCGACATCCTGGTCCCTCCTGGGCCACAGCAGCATCCAAAAACCCTAACCGCGACCCTTACAGCTAGCAAGGCTTGTTTGCGGTCTCTCTGCGTGGGAACACCTCTGCGAGCTTCTTCACGACGTGGGACATCCATCCTCCAAAGGGGAAGTTCCTAGTCCTCTTCGTTCTTGCAGAAACCAAACCTTCTTCCATCCGGTGGCAGCTTTTTTGCACCATCAGCTGGCATTTCCTGGGCATCTGCCCACTCTCGACATTGTCGCGATTCTTGGACTTGGTCCCCTTGTTTCACAGGTACTCAGATCCGGAAATCCACTGTTGTTGCTTTGCTGGTGTTGGTCTTCCTTGCAGAAATCCCCTATCACGGCTTCTGTGCTCTCTGGGGGTTATAGGTGCACTTTACACCTACTTTTCAGGGTCTTGGGGTGGGCTATTTTTCTAACCCTCACTGTTTTCTTACAGTCCCAGCAACCCTCTACAAGCTCACATAGGTTTGGGGTCCATTCGTGGTTCGCATTCCACTTTTGGAGTATATGGTTTGTGTTGCCCCCTACACCTATGTGCTCCTATTGCAATCTACTGTAACTTTACATTGCTTGCATTACTTCCTTTTGCTATTACTGCATATTTTTGGTATTGTGTACATATATCTTGTGTATATTTGGCATCCTCATACTGAGGGTACTCACTGAGATACTTTTGGCATATTGTCATAAAAATAAAGTACCTTTATTTTTAGTATATCTGTGTATTGTGTTTTCTTATGATATTGTGCATATGACACCAGTGGTATAGTAGGAGCTTTGCATGTCTCCTAGTTCAGACTAAGCTGCTCTGCCATAGCTACCTTCTATCAGCTTAAGCTGCTAGAAACACCTCTTCTACACTAATAAGGGATAACTGGACCTGGTACAGAGTGTAAGTACCCCTTGGTACCCACTACAAGCCAGGCCAGCCTCCTACATTGGTTGTACAGCGATGGGATAAGTACTTGCAACTACTTACCACTTTGTCATTGTGTACTTTTCATAAGAGAATAATGTACAAAACAAGTTTAGTGTTTGTACACCTAACCAAAAAGTTTTGCTTTTCTTCTCTTACACTATCTGCTAAGTGCTGAAAAGTACTCCTAAACTTTCAAAAAGTTTCAAAAAGTTGAAAACATTTTTTTTCTTGTTCCTTAAAAAGTCCTGAAACTTTTTCTATCTTTTATCTGTCTCTAAACCTTTTTCTATCATGTCTGGTGTAGGAACTCCCCTTAATTTGGTCAGTACAACTTATGACCACCTTAACTTTAAGAGCCTAAGGAGTCTCTGTAATGATAGAGGTTTAGTGGTAGGTAAGAACCCTTCTAGAGAGTTACTGTCTAATATGCTTATTGAAAATGATAAGGCCCAGGGTGGCACCTCATCTGAAAAGTTGATAGATAGCTCACACTCTGACTCAGGGGAGCCCCTTGAGAGAGTGTTACACGGTTCCCTTCTTAATCTGCCCCTTAGCAGACCACCTAGCAATGCTGGTAGTAATAGAAGCTCCCATCACAGTAGGGATGTTTTTGTTCCTGCAGGCCAGGTTGTTAGGGTGCCAACTGTTAGGGACAGGTCTCCCTCTGCTCATTCAAATATTTCTTCTGTGTCAAAACATTCCCAACCCACCCAGCCTGATGACAAGATGTTAGAAAGGGAACTCAATACGTTGAGAGTGGAAGAGACTAGGCTGAAGCTTAAACAGCAACAGCTGGCTCTAGACAGGGAATCCCTATACTTAGAAAAAGAGAGACAGAGGTTGGGGTTTGGACCCCATGGTGGCAGCAGCAGTATTCCCGATAGCAATCCTGTGAAAGAGCATGATTCTAGGAATCTGCACAAGATAGTACCCCCTTACAAGGAGGGGGATGACATAAACAAGTGGTTGGCTGCACTTGAGAGGGCCTGTATGGTATAGGGGGCCCCTCAAAGGCAGTGGGCTGCTATCCTATGGCTATCTTTCAGTGGAAAGGGTAGGGATAGGCTCCTTACTGTTAAGGAAGTGATGCCAATAATTTTACAATTTTGAAGAATGCACTCTTGGATGGATTTGGCTTAACCACTGAACAATACAGGATTGAGTTCAGAGAAACCAGAAAAGAGTCCTCACAAGACTGGGTAGACTTTGTTGACTATTCAGTGAAGGCCTTGGAGGGGTGGTTACATGGCAGTAAAGTTTCTGACTATGAAAGCCTGTACAATCTAATCCTGAGAGAGCATATTCTGAATAACTGTGTGTCTGATTTGTTACACCAATATCTAGTGGACTCAGATCTGACCTCTCCCCAAGAATTGGGAAAGAAGGCAGACAAATGGGTCAGAACAAGAGTGAACAGAAAAGTGCATACAGGGGGTGACAAGGATGGCAAGAAGAAGGATGGTAAGTCTTCAGACAAGGGTGGGGACAAATCTAAAAATGAGTCTTCATCAGGCCCACAAAAACACTCTGGTGGGGGTGGTGGGTCCAAATCCTCTTCTAATCAAGTAAAGAAACCATGGTGCTATTTATGTAAAGTAAAAGGCCATTGGACAACTGATGCCAGTTGTCCAAAGAAAAGCACCAAGCCTCCCACTACCACAACCCCTACTGCAACCTCTAGTGCCCCTAGTTATAGCAGTGGTGGTGGGAGCAAACCTACTAATAGCCAATCCAAGGGAGTAGCTGGGCTCACTTTTGGTAATTTAGTTGGGGTTGGTCTTGTTAGGGAGACCACAGAGGCTGTGCTAGTCTTTGAAGGTGCCATTGATTTGGCCACCTTGGTTGCTTGTCCCCTTAATATGGATAAGTACAAGCAACTTCCCCTAATCACTGGTGTTGAGGTTCAGGCCTACAGGGACACAGGTGCCAGTGTTACCATGGTAATAGAGAAACTGGTACACCCTGAACAACACCTACTTCATCACCAGTACCAAGTGACAGACGCTCATAACAACCCTCTTAGCCACCCCATGGCTGTTGTGAATCTCAACTGGGTGGGGGGGTTACTGGTCCAAAGAAAGTTGTGGTTGCCTCAGATTTACCTGTAGACTGACTACTAGGGAACGATTTAGAGACATCAGCTTGGGCAGAAGTGGAGTTGGAGGCTCATGCAGCAATGCTGGGCATTCATGGGCATATTTTTGCTTTGACAAGGGCTCAGGCCAAAAAGCAAAAAGGACAGGGTGACTTGGATCCTGGAACAATGGACCAAGTGCTCCCTAAAGCTAGGGTTAGTAAGGGTAAATCCCTACCCACTATCCCTCCCTCTACAGATGATTCAACTTCTGAGGAAGAAGAATTTCCACCCTGTGCAGAACCTTCACCAGAGGAGCTGGCAGCAGACACTGCTGAGCTTTTGGGTGGAGGGGGGCCTGCCAGGAAGGAGCTGAGTGTGGCACAGCAAACCTGTCCCACATTAGAGGGTCTCAGACAGCAAGCTGTCAAGCAGCAAAATGGGGATGTCAGTGACTCACATAGAGTTTACTGGGAGGACAACCTCTTGTACACAGAGGCAAGGGACTCAAAACCTGTAGCAGCCAGGAGATTGGTCATTCCCCTGCAGTACAGAGAGTTCCTCCTAACTCTGGCACACAACATTCCCTTGGCTGGACATTTGGGTCAGATTAAAACATGGGAAAGGCTTGTCCCCCTGTTTCACTGGCCTAGGATGTCAGAGGACACAAAAGACTTTTGTAAATCTTGTGTGACCTGCCAAGCCAGTGGCAAGACTGGTGGCACTCCAAAGGCTCCCCTTATTCCACTACCTGTGGTTGGGGTTCCCTTTGAAAGGGTAGGGGTTGACATAGTTGGCCCCCTTGACCCTCCTACTGCTTCAGGCAATAGGTTTATCTTGGTGATAGTGGACCATGCCACAAGATATCCTGAAGCTATTCCTCTAAGGACCACTACAGCTCCTGCAGTGGCAAAAGCCCTCCTGGGAATCTTTTCCAGGGTGGGTTTCCCAAAAGAGGTTGTATCAGACAGGGGTAGCAACTTTATGTCTGCATACTTAAAGGCCATGTGGAAGGAATGTGGTGTAACATACAAATTCACCACACCTTATCATCCACAAACAAATGGACTGGTAGAGAGGTTTAATAAAACTCTCAAAGGAATGATAATGGGACTCCCTGAAAAACTCAGGAGGCGATGGGATGTCCTGTTACCTTGCCTCCTTTTTGCTTACAAGGAGGTACCCCAGAAAGGAGTGGGCTTCAGCCCCTTTGAACTCCTATCTGGACACCCTGTAAGAGGTCCCCTAACACTTGTGAAGGAGGGTTGGGAACAACCTTTAAAAGCTCCCAAGCAAGACATAGTGGACTATGTACTCGGCCTAAGATCCAGAATGGCTGAGTACATGAAAAAGGCCAGTAAAAACCTTCAGGCCAGCCAAGAGCTCCAAAAGCAATGGCATGACCAGAAGGCTGTTCTGATTCAGTACCAATCAGGACAGAAGGTGTGGGTATTGGAGCCTATGGCCCCAAGAGCACTCCAAGACAAATGGAGTGGACCCCATCTCATTGTTGAAAAGAAGGGAGAGGTCACCTATTTGGTTGACCTGGGCACTGCCAGGAGTCCCCTTAGGGTGCTCCATGTCAATCGCCTAAAACCCTACTATGACAGGGCTGATCTCACACTGCTCATGGCAACAGATGAAGGACAGGAAGAAGAGAGTGACCCTCTCCCTGATCTCTTCTCTTCCACAGAACAGGATGCTCTGGTGGAAGGTGTAGTTTTGGCAGACTGTCTTACTACTGAGCAGAAAGACAACTGCATAAATCTCCTAGGTCAGTTTTCTGAACTCTTTTCTACTGTGCCAGGCACCACTTCTTGGTGTGAGCACACTATAGATACTGGAGACAGCATGCCTGTCAAAAGTAAGATCTATAGGCAGCCTGACCATGTCAGGGACTGCATAAAACAAGAAGTTCAGAAAATGCTTGAACTAGGAGTGGTTGAACATTCTGAAAGCCCATGGGCCTCTCCTGTGGTGCTTGTACCAAAGCCTCACTCAAAAGATGGGAAAAGAGAGATGAGGTTCTGTGTAGATTACAGAGGTCTCAACCAGGTAACAAAAACGGATGCTCACCCTATACCCAGGGCAGATAAGCTCATAGATACACTGGCATCTGCCAAGTATCTAAGCACCTTTGATTTGACTGCAGGGTACTGGCAGATCAAGTTATCAGAGGATGCTAAAGCAAAAACTGCATTTTCGACTATTGGAGAGCACTACCAATTCACAGTAATGCCCTTTGGTTTGAAAAATGCACCTGCCACTTTTCAGAGATTGGTGAATACAGTCCTGCAAGGGTTGGAGGCTTTTAGTGCAGCATATCTGGACGATATAGCTGTCTTTAGCTCCACCTGGGATGATCACCTGGTCCACCTGTGGAATGTTTTGGAGGCCCTGCAAAAGGCAGGCCTCACTATCAAGGCTTCAAAGATCCAGATAGGGCAGGGGAATGTGGTTTACCTGGGACACCTGGTAGGTGGAGAACAGATTGCACCACTTCAGGGGAAAATCCAGACAATCATGGATTGGGTTCCCCCTACAACTCAGACCCAGGTGAGAGCCTTCTTAGGCCTCACTGGGAATTACAGGAGGTTCATTAAGAATGATGGCTCGATTGCAGCCCCACTTAATGATCTCACTTCCAAGAAGATGCCTAAAAAGGTATTGTAGACAGCTAGCTGTCAAAAAGCTTTTGATGAGCTGAAACAGGCCATGTGCACTGCACCTGTCCTAAAAAGCCATGTTACTCCAAGAAATTCATTGTTACAACTGATGCATCTGAATTAGGGGTAGGGGCAGTCTTATCACAACTCAATTCTGAGGACCAGGATCAACCTGTTGCTTTTATCAGCAAGAGGTTGACCCCTAGAGAAAAGCGTTGGTCTGCCATAGAGAGGGAGGCCTTTGCTGTGGTCTGGGCACTGAAGAAGTTGAGGCCATACCTGTTTGGCACTCACTTCATTGTTCAGACAGACCACAAACCTCTACTTTGGCTAAAACAAATGAAAGGTGAAAACCCTAAATTGTTGAGGTGGTCCATATCTCTACAGGAAATGGACTATACAGTGGAACATAGACCTGGGAGTACCCACTCCAAGGCAGATGGACTCTCCAGATATTTCCACTTAGACAATGAAGACTCACCAGGTCATGGCTAGTCTTATTGTCCTTCGTTTGGGGGGGGGGGGCTTGTGTAGGAAAGTACCATCTTGCCTGGCATGTTACCCCCATATTTCACTGTATATATGTTGTTTTAGTGTATGTGTCACTGGGACCCTGCCAGCCAGGGCCCCAGTGCTCATA
This sequence comes from Pleurodeles waltl, assembly GCF_031143425.1. Lineage (NCBI taxonomy): Eukaryota > Metazoa > Chordata > Amphibia > Caudata > Salamandridae > Pleurodeles > Pleurodeles waltl. The sequence goes on from NC_090440.1 coordinate 1,717,167,078, forward strand.
AGTGTGCCCTGTATGTGTTCTCTGTGTGATGACTAATTGTCTCACTGAGGCTCTGCTAACCAGAACCTCAGTGGTTATGCTCTCTCTGCTTTCCAAATTGTCACTAACAGGCTAGTGACCAATTTCACCAATTCACATTGGCATACTGGAACACCCTTATAATTCCCTAGTATATGGTACTGAGGTACCCAGGGTATTGGGGTTCCAGGAGATCCCTATGGGCTGCAGCATTTCTTTTGCCACCCATAGGGAGCTCTGACAATTCTTACACAGGCCTGCCACTGCATCCTGAGTGAAATAACGTCCACGTTATTTCACAGCCATTTACCACTGCACTTAAGTAACTTATAAGTCACCTATATGTCTAACCTTCACCTGGTGAAGGTTGGTTGCAAAGTTACTTAGTGTGTGGGCACTCTGGCACTAGCCAAGGTGCCCCCACATTGTTCAGGGCAAATTCCCCAGACTTTGTGAGTGCGGGGACACCATTTCACGCGTGCACTATACATAGGTCACTACCTATGTATAGCGTCACAATGGTAACTCCGAACATGGCCATGTAACATGTCTAAGATCATGGAATTGTCACCGCAATGCCATTCTGGCATTGGGGAGACAATTCCATGATCCCCCGAGTCTCTAGCACAGACCCGGGTACTGCCAAACTACCTTTCCCGAGGTTTCACTGCAGCTGCTGCTGCTGCCAACCCCTCAGACAGGTTTCTGCCCTCCTGGGGTCCAGCCAGGCCTAGCCCAGGAAGGCAGAACAAAGGACTTCCTCAGAGAGAGGGTGTTACACCCTCTCCCTTTGGAAAAAGGTGTCAGGGCTGGGGAGGAGTAGCCTCCCCCAGCCTCTGGAAATGCTTTGATGGGCACAGATGGTGCCCATCTTGGCATAAGCCAGTCTACACCGGTTCAGGGATCCCCCAGCCCTGCTCTGGCGCGAAACTGGACAAAGGAAAGGGGAGTGACCACTCCCCTGACCTGCACCTCCCAGGGGAGGTGCCCAGAACTCCTCCAGTGTGCTCTAGGCCTCTGCCATCTTGGAAACAGAGGTGTTGCTGGCACACTGGACTGCTCTGAGTGGCCAGTACCATCAGGTGACGTCAGAGACTCCTTCTGATAGGCTCTTACCTGTGTTACTAGCCTATCCTCCTTCCTAGGTAGCCAAACCTCCTTTTCTGGCTATTTAGGGTCTCTGCTTTGGGGAATTCTTCAGATACCGAATGCAAGAGCTCACCAGAGTTCCTCTACATCTCTCTCTTCACCTTCTGCCAAAGGATCGACCTCTGACTGCTCAGGACACCTGCAAAACCACAACAAAGTAGCAAAGATGACTACTGCAACCTTGTATTGCTTATCCTGCCGCTTTCTCGCCTGTTTCCTGGTGGTGCATGCTCTGGGGGTAGCCTGCCTCCTCTCTGCACCAGGAGCTCTGAAGAAATCTCCAGTGGGACGACGGAATCTTCCCCCTGCAACCGCAGGCAACAAAAGACTGCATCACCGGTCCTCTGGGTCCCCTCTCAGCACGACGAGCGTGGTCCCTGGAACTCAGCAACTCTGTCCAAGTGACTCCCACAGTCAAGTGACTCTTCAGTCCATGTTTGGTGGAGGTAAGTCCTTACGCTGGGTACCGCGTGATTTGCAGCTGCTCCGGCTCCTGTGTACTCTTCCAGGATTTCCTTTGTGCACAGCCAAGCCTGGGTCCCCGACACTCTAACCTGCAGTGCACAACCTTCTGAGTTGTCCTCCGGCGTCGTGAGACTCCCTTTTGTGTCTTCGGGTGGACACCGGTTCACTCCTCTTCCAAGTGCCTGTTCCGGTACTTCTGCGGGTGCTGCCTGCTTCTGTGAGGGCTCCCTGACTTGCTGAGCGCCCCCTCTGTCTCCTCATCCAAGTGGCGACATCCTGGTCCCTCCTGGGCCACAGCAGCATCCAAAAACCCTAACCGCGACCCTTACAGCTAGCAAGGCTTGTTTGCGGTCTCTCTGCGTGGGAACACCTCTGCGAGCTTCTTCACGACGTGGGACATCCATCCTCCAAAGGGGAAGTTCCTAGTCCTCTTCGTTCTTGCAGAAACCAAACCTTCTTCCATCCGGTGGCAGCTTTTTTGCACCCTCAGCTGGCATTTCCTGGGCATCTGCCCACTCTCGACATTGTCGCGATTCTTGGACTTGGTCCCCTTGTTTCACAGGTACTCAGATCCGGAAATCCACTGTTGTTGCTTTGCTGGTGTTGGTCTTCCTTGCAGAAATCCCCTATCACAGCTTCTGTGCTCTCTGGGGGTTATAGGTGCACTTTACACCTACTTTTCAGGGTCTTGGGGTGGGCTATTTTTCTAACCCTCACTGTTTTCTTACAGTCCCAGCAACCCTCTACAAGCTCACATAGGTTTGGGGTCCATTCGTGGTTCGCATTCCACTTTTGGAGTATATGGTTTGTGTTGCCCCCTACACCTATGTGCTCCTATTGCAATCTACTGTAACTTTACATTGCTTGCATTACTTCCTTTTGCTATTACTGCATATTTTTGGTATTGTGTACATATATCTTGTGTATATTTGGCATCCTCATACTGAGGGTACTCACTGAGATACTTTTGGCATATTGTCATAAAAATAAAGTACCTTTATTTTTAGTATATCTGTGTATTGTGTTTTCTTATGATATTGTGCATATGACACCAGTGGTATAGTAGGAGCTTTGCATGTCTCCTAGTTCAGACTAAGCTGCTCTGCCATAGCTACCTTCTATCAGCTTAAGCTGCTAGAAACACCTCTTCTACACTAATAAGGGATAACTGGACCTGGTACAGAGTGTAAGTACCCCTTGGTACCCACTACAAGCCAGGCCAGCCTCCTACATTGGTTGTACAGCGATGGGATAAGTACTTGCAACTACTTACCACTTTGTCATTGTGTACTTTTCATAAGAGAATAATGTACAAAACAAGTTCAGTGTTTGTACACCTAACCAAAAAGTTTTGCTTTTCTTCTCTTACACTATCTGCTAAGTGCTGAAAAGTACTCCTAAACTTTCAAAAAGTTTCAAAAAGTTGAAAACATTTTTTTTCTTGTTCCTTAAAAAGTCCTGAAACTTTTTCTATCTTTTATCTGTCTCTAAACCTTTTTCTATCATGTCTGGTGTAGGAACTCCCCTTAATTTGGTCAGTACAACTTATGACCACCTTAACTTTAAGAGCCTAAGGAGTCTCTGTAATGATAGAGGTTTAGTGGTAGGTAAGAACCCTTCTAGAGAGTTACTGTCTAATATGCTTATTGAAAATGATAAGGCCCAGGGTGGCACCTCATCTGAAAAGTTGATAGATAGCTCACACTCTGACTCAGGGGAGCCCCTTGAGAGAGTGTTACACGGTTCCCTTCTTAATCTGCCCCTTAGCAGACCACCTAGCAATGCTGGTAGTAATAGAAGCTCCCATCACAGTAGGGATGTTTTTGTTCCTGCAGGCCAGGTTGTTAGGGTGCCAACTGTTAGGGACAGGTCTCCCTCTGCTCATTCAAATATTTCTTCTGTGTCAAAACATTCCCAACCCACCCAGCCTGATGACAAGATGTTAGAAAGGGAACTCAATACGTTGAGAGTGGAAGAGACCAGGCTGAAGCTTAAACAGCAACAGCTGGCTCTAGACAGGGAATCCCTATACTTAGAAAAAGAGAGACAGAGGTTGGGGTTTGGACCCCATGGTGGCAGCAGCAGTATTCCCGATAGCAATCCTGTGAAAGAGCATGATTCTAGGAATCTGCACAAGATAGTACCCCCTTACAAGGAGGGGGATGACATAAACAAGTGGTTGGCTGCACTTGAGAGGGCCTGTGTGGTATAGGGGGCCCCTCAAAGGCAGTGGGATGCTATCCTATGGCTATCTTTCAGTGGAAAGGGTAGGGATAGGCTCCTTACTGTTAAGGAAGTGATGCCAATAATTTTACAATTTTGAAGAATGCACTCTTGGATGGATTTGGCTTAACCACTGAACAATACAGGATTGAGTTCAGAGAAACCAGAAAAGAGTCCTCACAAGACTGGGTAGACTTTGTTGACTATTCAGTGAAGGCCTTGGAGGGGTGGTTACATGGCAGTAAAGTTTCTGACTATGAAAGCCTGTACAATCTAATCCTGAGAGAGCATATTCTGAATAACTGTGTGTCTGATTTGTTACACCAATATCTAGTGGACTCAGATCTGACCTCTCCCCAAGAATTGGGAAAGAAGGCAGACAAATGGGTCAGAACAAGAGTGAACAGAAAAGTTCATACAGGGGGTGACAAGGATGGCAAGAAGAAGGATGGTAAGTCTTCAGACAAGGGTGGGGACAAATCTAAAAATGAGTCTTCATCAGGCCCACAAAAACACTCTGGTGGGGGTGGTGGGTCCAAATCCTCTTCTAATCAAGTAAAGAAACCATGGTGCTATTTATGTAAAGTAAAAGGCCATTGGACAACTGATGCCAGTTGTCCAAAGAAAAGCACCAAGCCTCCCACTACCACAACCCCTACTGCAACCTCTAGTGCCCCCAGTTATAGCAGTGGTGGTGGGAGCAAACCTACTAATAGCCAATCCAAGGGAGTAGCTGGGCTCACTTTTGGTAATTTAGTTGGGGTTGGTCTTGTTAGGGAGACCACAGAGGCTGTGCTAGTCTTTGAAGGTGCCATTGATTTGGCCACCTTGGTTGCTTGTCCCCTTAATATGGATAAGTACAAGCAACTTCCCCTAATCACTGGTGTTGAGGTTCAGGCCTACAGGGACACAGGTGCCAGTGTTACCATGGTAATAGAGAAACTGGTACACCCTGAACAACACCTACTTCATCACCAGTACCAAGTGACAGACGCTCATAACAACCCTCTTAGCCACCCCATGGCTGTTGTGAATCTCAACTGGGTGGGGGGGTTACTGGTCCAAAGAAAGTTGTGGTTGCCTCAGATTTACCTGTAGACTGACTACTAGGGAACGATTTAGCGACATCAGCTTGGGCAGAAGTGGAGTTGGAGGCTCATGCAGCAATGCTGGGCATTCATGGGCATATTTTTGCTTTGACAAGGGCTCAGGCCAAAAAGCAAAAAGGACAGGGTGACTTGGATCCTGGAACAATGGACCAAGTGCTCCCTAAAGCTAGGGTTAGTAAGGGTAAATCCCTACCCACTATCCCTCCCTCTACAGATGATTCAACTTCTGAGGAAGAAGAATTTCCACCCTGTGCAGAACCTTCACCAGAGGAGCTGGCAGCAGACACTGCTGAGCTTTTGGGTGGAGGGGGGCCTGCCAGGAAGGAGCTGAGTGTGGCACAGCAAACCTGTCCCACATTAGAGGGTCTCAGACAGCAAGCTGTCAAGCAGCAAAATGGGGATGTCAGTGACTCACATAGAGTTTACTGGGAGGACAACCTCTTGTACACAGAGGCAAGGGACTCAAAACCTGTAGCAGCCAGGAGATTGGTCATTCCCCTGCAGTACAGAGAGTTCCTCCTAACTCTGGCACACAACATTCCCTTGGCTGGACATTTGGGTCAGATTAAAACATGGGAAAGGCTTGTCCCCCTGTTTCACTGGCCTAGGATGTCAGAGGACACAAAAGACTTTTGTAAATCTTGTGTGACCTGCCAAGCCAGTGGCAAGACTGGTGGCACTCCAAAGGCTCCCCTTATTCCACTACCTGTGGTTGGGGTTCCCTTTGAAAGGGTAGGGGTTGACATAGTTGGCCCCCTTGACCCTCCTACTGCTTCAGGCAATAGGTTTATCTTGGTGATAGTGGACCATGCCACAAGATATCCTGAAGCTATTCCTCTAAGGACCACTACAGCTCCTGCAGTGGCAAAAGCCCTCCTGGGAATCTTTTCCAGGGTGGGTTTCCCAAAAGAGGTTGTATCAGACAGGGGTAGCAACTTTATGTCTGCATACTTAAAGGCCATGTGGAAGGAATGTGGTGTAACATACAAATTCACCACACCTTATCATCCACAAACAAATGGACTGGTAGAGAGGTTTAATAAAACTCTCAAAGGAATAATAATGGGACTCCCTGAAAAACTCAGGAGGAGATGGGATGTCCTGTTACCTTGCCTCCTTTTTGCTTACAAGGAGGTACCCCAGAAAGGAGTGGGCTTCAGCCCCTTTGAACTCCTATCTGGACACCCTGTAAGAGGTCCCCTAACACTTGTGAAGGAGGGTTGGGAACAACCTTTAAAAGCTCCCAAGCAAGACATCGTGGACTATGTACTCGGCCTAAGATCCAGAATGGCTGAGTACATGAAAAAGGCCAGTAAAAACCTTCAGGCCAGCCAAGAGCTCCAAAAGCAATGGCATGACCAGAAGGCTGTTCTGATTCAGTACCAATCAGGACAGAAGGTGTGGGTATTGGAGCCTATGGCCCCAAGAGCACTCCAAGACAAATGGAGTGGACCCCATCTCATTGTTGAAAAGAAGGGAGAGGTCACCTATTTGGTTGACCTGGGCACTGCCAGGAGTCCCCTTAGGGTGCTCCATGTCAATCGCCTAAAACCCTACTATGACAGGGCTGATCTCACACTGCTCATGGCAACAGATGAAGGACAGGAAGAAGAGAGTGACCCTCTTCCTGATCTCTTCTCTTCCACAGAACAGGATGCTCTGGTGGAAGGTGTAGTTTTGGCAGACTGTCTTACTACTGAGCAGAAAGACAACTGCATAAATCTCCTAGGTCAGTTTTCTGAACTCTTTTCTACTGTGCCAGGCACCACTTCTTGGTGTGAGCACACTATAGATACTGGAGACAGCATGCCTGTCAAAAGTAAGATCTATAGGCAGCCTGACCATGTCAGGGACTGCATAAAACAAGAAGTTCAGAAAATGCTTGAACTAGGAGTGGTTGAACATTCTGAAAGCCCATGGGCCTCTCCTGTGGTGCTTGTACCAAAGCCTCACTCAAAAGATGGGAAAAGAGAGATGAGGTTCTGTGTAGATTACAGAGGTCTCAACCAGGTAACAAAAACGGATGCTCACCCTATACCCAGGGCAGATAAGCTCATAGATACACTGGCATCTGCCAAGTATCTAAGCACCTTTGATTTGACTGCAGGGTACTGGCAGATCAAGTTATCAGAGGATGCTAAAGCAAAAACTGCATTTTCGACTATTGGAGAGCACTACCAATTCACAGTAATGCCCTTTGGTTTGAAAAATGCACCTGCCACTTTTCAGAGGTTGGTGAATACAGTCCTGCAAGGGTTGGAGGCTTTTAGTGCAGCATATCTGGACGATATAGCTGTCTTTAGCTCCACCTGGGATGATCACCTGGTCCACCTGTGGAATGTTTTGGAGGCCCTGCAAAAGGCAGGCCTCACTATCAAGGCTTCAAAGATCCAGATGGGGCAGGGGAATGTGGTTTATCTGGGACACCTGGTAGGTGGAGAACAGATTGCACCACTTCAGGGGAAAATCCAGACAATCATGGATTGGGTTCCCCCTACAACTCAGACCCAGGTGAGAGCCTTCTTAGGCCTCACTGGGTATTACAGGAGGTTCATTAAGAATGATGGCTCGATTGCAGCCCCACTTAATGATCTCACTTCCAAGAAGATGCCTAAAAAGGAATTGTAGACAGCTAGCTGTCAAAAAGCTTTTGATGAGCTGAAACAGGCCATGTGCACTGCACCTGTCCTAAAAAGCCATGTTACTCCAAGAAATTCATTGTTACAACTGATGCATCTGAATTAGGGGTAGGGGCAGTCTTATCACAACTCAATTCTGAGGGCCAGGATCAACCTGTTGCTTTTATCAGCAAGAGGTTGACCCCTAGAGAAAAGCGTTGGTCTGCCATAGAGAGGGAGGCCTTTGCTGTGGTCTGGGCACTGAAGAAGTTGAGGCCATACCTGTTTGGCACTCACTTCATTGTTCAGACAGACCACAAACCTCTACTTTGGCTAAAACAAATGAAAGGTGAAAACCCTAAATTGTTGAGGTGGTCCATATCTCTACAGGAAATGGACTATACAGTGGAACATAGACCTGGGAGTACCCACTCCAAGGCAGATGGACTCTCCAGATATTTCCACTTAGACAATGAAGACTCATCAGGTCATGGCTAGTCTTATTGTCCTTCGTTTGGGGGGGGGGGGGGCTTGTGTAGGAAAGTACCATCTTGCCTGGCATGTTACCCCCATATTTCACTGTATATATGTTGTTTTAGTGTATGTGTCACTGGGACCCTGCCAGCCAGGGCCCCAGTGCTCATAAGTGTGCCCTGTATGTGTTCCCTGTGTGATGACTAATTGTCTCACTGAGGCTCTGCTAACCAGAACCTCAGTGGTTATGCTCTCTCTGCTTTCCAAATTGTCACTAACAGGCTAGTGACCAATTTCACCAATTCACATTGGCATACTGGAACACCCTTATAATTCCCTAGTATATGGTACTGAGGTACCCAGGGTATTGGGGTTCCAGGAGATCCCTATGGGCTGCAGCATTTCTTTTGTAACCCATAGGGAGCTCTGACAATTCTTACACAGTCCTGCCACTGCAGCCTGAGTGAAATAACGTCCACGTTATTTCACAGCCATTTACCACTGCACTTAAGTAACTTATAAGTCACCTATATGTCTAACCTTCACCTGGGGAAGGTTGGGTGCAAAGTTACTTAGTGTGTGGGCACCCTGGCACTAGCCAAGGTGCCCCCACATTGTTCAGGGCAAATTTCCCGGACTTTGTGAGTGCGGGGACACCATTTCACGCGTGCACTATACATAGGTCACTACCTATGTATAGCGTCACAATGGTAACTCCGAACATGGCCATGTAACATGTATAAGATCATGGAATTGTCTCCCCAATGCCAGAATCCCCCGAGTCTCTAGCACAGACCCGGGTACTGCCACACTACCTTTCCCGGGGTTTCACTGCAGCTGCTGCTGCTGCCAACCCCTGAGACAGGTTTCTGCCCTCCTGGGGTCCAGCCAGGCCTGGCCCAGGAAGGCAGAACAAAGGACTTCCTGAGAGAGGAAAAAGGTGTCAGGGCTGGGGAGGAGTAGCCTCCCCCAGCCTCTGGAAATGCTTTGATGGGCACAGATGGTGCCTATCTCTGCATAAGCCAGTTTACACCGGTTCAGGGATCCCCCAGCCCTGCTCTGGCGCGAAACTGGACAAAGGAAAGGGGAGTGACCACTCCCCTGACCTGCACCTCCCAGGGGAGGTGCCCAGAGCTCCTCCAGTGTGCTCCAGGCCTCTGCCATCTTGGAAACAGAGGTGTTGCTGGCACACTGGACTGCTCTCATAGGTTTGGGGTCCATTCGTGGTTCGCATTCCACTTTTGGAGTATATGGTTTATTTTGCCCCTATACCTATGTGCTCCTATTGCAATCTACTGTAACTTTACATTGCTTGCATTACTTCCTTTTGCTATTACTGCATATTTTTGGTATTGTGTACATATATCTTGTGTATATTTGGCATCCTCATACTGAGGGTACTCACTGAGATACTTTTGGCATATTGTCATAAAAAGTACCTTTATTTTTAGTATATCTGTGTATTGTGTTTTCTTATGATATTGTGCATATGACACCAGTGGTATTGTAGGAGCTTTGCATGTCTCCTAGTTCAGCCTAAGCTGCTCTGCTATAGCTACCTTCTATCAGCCTAAGCTGCTAGAAACACCTCTTCTACACTAATAAGGGATAACTGGACCTGGTACAGAGTGTGTGTACCCATTGGTACCCACTACAAGCCAGGCCAGCCTCCTACACTTATAAAGTGCGTACCTGATTTTGATGATCTTGGTCTTAAAAAATGTATACAAATGTGAAGTATTTTTGTAAATTGGTCTTGGGTTATTTTTTTGAGTGTGTATTTTCATTTATTAATACTGTGAGTGCAACAAATGCTTTGCACTTCTCTCAGATTAGCCTAACTGCTCGACCAAGCTACCATAAAAATTAGAGCATTAGGTGGTCTTGTTTTTACCTCTGTAAATAAACGTGTTGTTGCACAACATTTTGCACACTACATATAGAGCCAGAGTCCTACAGTGCCCATTGAGTATGCGAGTCAAGCATTCACAGCTAGGGAGAGAGAGAAGCTTTGATGGTTAGGTGGGTCATACTAGCATTTTCAGCTGTACTTGTATGACCAGAAATTTAGAGTGATAGCCAACCACAAACTGCTGGTTCACCGATATGGCATGACACGGTCCCTAAGGATTGAACGGTGGGCTGTTCAGTTGCAACCATATTCTTTTGATGCAGTGTATCGACCCGGCGTAAACAACCCTGCTGACTACCTATCACGTCACCCCATGGTGATGGACCCCAGAGATGAGGGAGATGATGAAGCGGAGCTGATGGCTTCATGAGAATGACGTGTCCTAAGGCACTGTCGGTGGAAGAAATTGCAGAGGCCAACACTGATGCCTGTCTGGAAAGAGTTAAGAGTCCCTTAAAAGAAAGGCAGTGGAAAAATGTTCTAGATGATTTGAGGGGACTGATGGAAATTTAGAGAGAAGCAAGAACACAGCAGTGAAGGTATAGCGATGAACTCGGTGAAAGTGAAGAAGGGCTTGTTTTGAGAGGACACCAAATAGTCATACCCCGCTGATTATGGAGCTGCACTGTGGAGCTGGCACATCAGAGGCAACAGGGTATAGCCAAAACCAAAGTTTGTCTTCAGAGAAAAGTATGGTTCTCGGGATGGATTGAATGGTAGAGGACCAGGTAAAGAGCTGTCAGTCCTTTGTGCTTACGAGTGCAGAACCTCCGGTGGCACCTGTAATCACTGAGAGGGCAGTAGTGACACCTTGTTCATCCCTAAGTATGGACTTCAGGAGTTTTCTTGACAAAAGGTTCACCTTAATAGTTATAGGCAGTCATTCCAAATTTCCAGCGGTAGAGATCGTACTGGATTCGGGTTCCCGCGAGACAGTGAGTTTTCAACCACACTGCTGGGACCAGTCATCTTTGAGGGAATACAAGCCAGATCTGGGGTTACAGGACATGGAAGATAGTGCATCTGCTAGGCGCCTGCTGCTAAGCTCTGTGTGTCATTTGAAGGTCACAGGTTTCATTACTAATAGCTTTCAGTTTCACATGCAGTAGCAGCTCGCAGAGCGTGCAGGGGGAGACGGGATTAACATTAATTTAATAAAAAACAAAACACTTACCTTCACTCACCGCAGCGCTGCTCCTCTCCTCTGTCGCAGGCTGCAGGCAGAGGCTACCAGCCTGCCCTGCTGCCAATCCTGACAGCGTCAGGGTTGGCGCTGCGCGCCCAGTCAGGGCGCTCCCAGGTGGACTGGGAGCCTGTGCATGCTCTTTCCAGCCTGGTAGCTGTATTGCTGCGTTGGAGAGAGCCTACTGTGCACGTGTGTTTGGCTGGACCAGAGATGGCCGGCCAAACATACATGTGCAGTCCGGGCTGGCTAAACACACATGCGCAGTGTGGGAGAGTGCTATGCACTCCCCCTCATTGCTTGTCACCCCTTTGGCCCCGCCCCTTTACCAGAAAATAATAATAAAATCAGTTTATTATTGTTTTCTGGTAAACTCAGTTTATTATTGTTTTCTGGTAAAGGTTTTGTAGCTGCCGCTGCTGGCGGGGAACAACGCTCTTCTGCCCTAACGGATGAGCCATCCCTGTACATGGCCATGAGCATTTGCTCTTGTAAACAGAAAGACGTTTTATCCCGAGAGGTCAGTTCATGCAAATAATACGGGCATTATTTACGAACTTTCAATACTTTTATCATCTGCTATAATACAAGTTATTATTATGGTTATAGCTTCGCTGCCCACTGGTTCCTTCATCCATAATGTGAGGTCCGCTGAAACGTGCTCAGGAAAGGATAAATAAAAACAAGGGTGGGGCCTTCTACGTGCTGCCCATGGATGACTCTAGGCAGGGCTCAGTGGGTTGGTTGCCAGCTGTAGAAACTGTCCGTAACCTGCTGTCGAAAGTTTAGTTTGACTTTGCTCTAAGGATTAATATTGAGCTGGGCAAATAGGTGAATTAAATAAGAACCTCATCGATTGCGGTTTCTCACACTGGTCACTATCTCCTAATTACCCATATTATCCGCTCATGTGCTACTGGCCTCTCACGTCCTGTGTCCAATGTTCTTGTACTTTCTGGCCATGGGACACACCAGATCAAGCGCCAAAGTGCTACACTGTACAAAATGCTTGACTGGTATATGGGGGGAAAAGTTCCGGTGTCCATCTTGGTCTGCTATTTCTCCTTTTCCCACTAACAGAAGTAAGCAAAACGCTATAAGCGGCCAGCGCTGGAGACTTCATAGCGCTTGTTTGACCGCCCTGTTACCCACCCTACCAACTCCCATCACCCGCACCCCCCCCCCCCCCCTTATCCACTCAACTCCCGTTACCCACCCCCCAACCGATTGACAAAGCCAATGACATGCGCATACACCAGTCACCAGAGCTATTTGATTTGACAGTGCTTGTTTTTATTCTAAACAATCGATCGTCCCCATAGCGACAGCGCATGCGTGCAGCCTGCAGGGGAGCCCTAACGAGTGCTGGTTGACAAGCATATCGCCGGAGCATTTCGGTTGGTACCGGAAGTTATGTCACTTGCAGAGCGGTTTGTTTCCGTGTAAACTGAGGGGCTGAGAAGGTGGGCGATTCATATTGTGTTTTTTAAAAGTATGGGTATTGCGTTTTTCGTGCTTTTCGTTTTCTGGAAGCAGACGGATATTGAGATTAACGGATATTGAGATTATAGTTGGGAAAATATTTTATAAACTAAGCACGCGGAAATCTGATTCTTATCTCTGCTAGGAAAACAAGTCCGGTAATAACTGATATTTGTCTTTAATGGAGATTTTTTGGCTTCTGCTGTCCCATTAGAGAAGACGTTTTTCAAGCTCTCCACGGACACAAACAAACACGGCAGAAAATTAAATGCAACGCTTAATGGCATAAACTATAATTTTGTAAAACTGTATAATGTATTCGTGTATTACAGGTATAATTTATCCCAAGGATAAATTAGTAGTCGCTGATGTATAGTGTAAGTCACTGCATTTTTTGGAGCGGTGCAATCCATTGCACAATACACTTTGTTAACAATTATTTTTTCAAACGATTTAAAGCAGTAGTTCCCAACCTTTTGACTTCTGTGGACCCCCATTTTATCAATACTGGAGCCCGGGGACCCCCACTGAATCATTATTGGAACACCGGGACCCCCAGGGAGTCATTACTGATAGTTGGGACCTAATATTATTACATTTTTTAAGCAGCAGCGGACCCCCTGAGGAGGCTTCTCGGACCCCCAGGGGTCCCCGGCCCACAGGTTGGGTGGGAACCACTGATTTAAAGGTTTGAAGCAGAGGTGTGGGTTATCTTCTAGATGCTCCAGCAGATGTGCGATATCTTGGACAGTTAAAATAAACATTCACTTTCATACTGAACAGGGCAATAGAGTGCTTGTGAAAAGCAAAAGAAAGTAACATTTTAGTCAGAGGCTTAAAAAAAGGGTAGCTAGTTCTGGTAATATTTTAGACATGTTAATTAACTGCAGAGTGTAGCGAATTCCCCAGCCCTTGGGCATTCAAGTAGATTACACCACACACAGGAGCTGTGGTTGAGCATATCTTTAGCCTCCAACATCCATTAACACACTGCACATTATGCCATTTTTTCCCAAAACCAGACTGGAACACCTCTCTTGCATATCATGTAGTTCCTGTTCAGAGTCCACCAAGTGTCTCAAGGGTCCTAGTGCGTTTGTCATTTATACCATTAATATGCTACATATTCCCGTTTGTTAAATAAAAGGTGGCATACGTCATTTGAAATCACATCTCAGTCAGTCTACGAGGAGCCCGTACTTGTCTGCCGGCTTGGGTGATTCAAGTTGATTGAGGTCCACCCATATCAGGCAATGGTGGGACATGCTCAGGCTCTGGACATGCAGGTGTAGTCTCCTCCACCACCGTAGTTGCAGAAGCTGGCAAGTGTTGAGGTAGGTGTTTTAATTGTGATGTGTTCCGAGTGATGGATTTCTTAGGACGATGTGCTGTCACCATGTCCCCTCCATGCCACCACCTGTAATGGGTCAGTGGCAAAAGGGGTGTGTCTGTCTTAAGTTTCTGCCTCTGCTTTATCAGTACCCAGTCTCCTTTGTGAAAAATTGCTTCTTAGAAATGTCATTGTTGATCAGCATATGTTTTCGTTTTGCTGTTATAAATAGTGTCAGTGTCACAAAGTTTGTCAGTATTCACTGCTCAGTCTGATGTACATTAAGGTAGTTTGTACCGAGGGCTTTCCCAATCAAGGTAGCTCGGCTCTCACCAGTTTTAGAGTGAGGAGTTGATTGATAAGTCTGGAGAGCATAGCACATAGCTCAAATCAATTCCTTCCAAGGACGCTCATTGAATTACACTATTGAGGGTGCCCATACATCTTTCAACTACACAATTGGCTTGGGGTCAGATGGGTGTGTTCTTTTGGTGTTTGAAGTTGTCATACAAGAAACTCTTTGGTGTTAAAGGGTGGGCCATTAACAAATTTGACTATCTTTGATATACCCCAATTTGCAAAGATGTTATCAAGCCATTTTATGACTTTATCATGAGTTGTCGAGGATAGTGTTTCCACCACTGGAAAACAGGAATATTCAATCTCCTAATGGTCTGAAGACCTCAACTACGACTCTCTTCCAGGCATGGGCAGGAAGGTCGGACATAGTCTCTGTATGTTACGTCACCTTGGGGGACAGGAGGTTGCAGATGTGGCATGCTTTCAATTCCTTTTCTACTCGCTCATCTAGCCTTTTGGTGGCTACGACGCTTCAATGTCCTTCATGGGCCAACTTAATGACCTATTGCCTTAGGCTCTCATGTATGACGATTCTAGAGCTTCTCAGTATTATGGAATCTTGTGTGACTGCTAACTCATTCATTAACTCATTTGGAATTCATAATCATCAGCCAAAGGCTATGCGCATTGTCTCCATGATTGTGTATCAATGAGTTCATGACAATGTTCTTGTTTTGGTCTGTGTTGGTGTAGGAAATTACCATCTTGCCTGGCATGTTACCCCCATTTTTACTTGTGTGTCAGTTTGTTTTTGCCTGTGTCACTGGGATCCTGTTAGCCAGGACCCCAGTGCTCATAGTTTGTGCCCTATATGTGCTCCCTGTGTGGTGCCTAACTGTGTCACTGAGGCTCTGCTAACCAGAGCCTCAGTGCTTATGCTCTCTCTGCTTTTAAACTTGTCACTGCAGGCTAGTGACCATTTTCACCAATTCTAATTGGCCCACTGGAACACCCTTATAATTCCCTAGTATATGGTACCTCGGTACCCAGGGTATTGGGGTTCCAGGAGATCCCTATGGACTGCAGCATTTCTTTTGCCACCCATAGGGAGCTCAGAAAATTCTTACACAGGACTGCCACTGCAGCCTGAGTGAAATAATGTCCACGTTATTTCACAGCCATTTTACACTGCACTTAAGTAACCTATAAGTCACCTATATGTCTAACCCTCACTTAAGTGAAGGCTAGGTGCCAAGTTACTAAGTGTGAGGGCTCCCTGGCACTAGCCAAGGTGCCCCCACATAGTTCAGGGCAATTTCCCCGGACTTTGTGAGTGCAGGGATACCATTACACACGTGCACTACATATAGGTCAATACCTATATGTAGCTTGACAATGTTAACTCCGAATATGGCAATGTAACATGTCTAAGATCATGGAATTACCCCCCCATGCCAAATCTGGTATTGGAGTGCCAATCCCATGCATCCCCGGGGCTCCAGCATGGACCCCGGGTACTGCCAAACTAGCTCTCTGGGGTTTTCACTGCCGCTACCGCTGCTGCCAACCCTCAGACAGGTTTCTGCCCTTCTGGGGCCTGGGCAGCCCAGTCCCATGAAGGCAGAACAAAGGATTTCCCCTGACAGAGGGTGTTACACCCTCTCCCTTTGGAAATATGTGTTAAGGGCCTGAGAGGAGTAGCCTCTCCTGGCCTCTGGGAATGTTTTGAAGGACACAGATGGTGCCTTCCTTGATCCCCCCCCCCAACCTCTGCTCTGGCGCGAAACTGGACAAAGGAAAAGGGAGTGACCACTCCCCTGTCCCACACCACCCCAGAGCTCCTCCAGTGTGTCCATGACCTCTGCCATCTTGAATGCAGAGGTGTGAGGGCACAATGGAGGCCCCTGAATGGCCATTGCCAGCAGATGACGTCAGAGACCCCTCCTGATAGGTTCTTACCTGGTTAGGTAGCCAGTCCTCCTCTTAGGGCTATTTAGGGTTTCTCCTGTGGGTTTCTCTTCAGATAACGAATGCAAGAGCTCACCAGAGTTCCTCTGCATCTCTCTCTTCAACTTCTGCCAAGGATCGACCGCTGACTGCTCCAGGACGCCTGCAAAACCGCAACAAAGTAGCAAGATGACTACCAGCAACATTGTAGCGCCTAATCCTGCCGACTTTCTCAATTGTTTCCTGGTGGTGCATGCTCTGAGGGTTGTCTGCCTTCACCCTGCACTGGAAGCTTAGAAGAAATCTCCCGTGGGTTGACGCAATCTTCCACCTGCTAACGCAGGCACCAAACTTCTGCATCACCGGTCCTCTGGGACCCCTCTCATCTTGACGAGTGTGGTCCCTGGAACACAGGAGCTGGATCCAAGTGACCCAGACAGCCCAGAGGTCCTTCTGTCCAAATTTGGTGGAGGTAAGTCCTTGCCTCCCCACGCCAGACAGTAATCCTGCGTACTGCGTGAACTGCAGCTGCTGGGGCTTCTGTGCACTTTAGTAAGGAATCCTTCGTGCACAGCATAGCCCAGGTCCCCAGCACTCCGTCCTGCATTGCTCAACTCGCTGAGTTGACCACCGGCTTTGTGGGAC
The DNA here is from genome assembly GCF_031143425.1 of Pleurodeles waltl. Taxonomy (NCBI): domain Eukaryota; kingdom Metazoa; phylum Chordata; class Amphibia; order Caudata; family Salamandridae; genus Pleurodeles; species Pleurodeles waltl. Next base: position 1,717,183,933 of record NC_090440.1, read on the forward strand.
CCTCTTTTGTAGTGTTGAGACGACCGGCGTGCTCAGTTTTCTTGAACGCCTGTTCAAGTGCTTCTGCGGGTGCTGTCTGCTTCTGCATGGGCTCTCTGTATTGCTGAGTGCCCCCTCTGTCTCCTCCTCCAAGGGGCGACCTCCTGGTCCTTCTTGGGCCCGGGCAGCACCCATTGTCTTCAACCGCGACTCTTGCAGCTAGCAAGGCTTGTTTGCGGTCTTTCTGCATGGAAACAACTCTGCATCTTCCAGAACGCCGTGGGACATCTGTGCAAAGGAGAAGTTCCTGGCATCTTCCGTTGTTGCAGAATATTCAGCTTCTTCCACCCGGAGGCAGCCCTTTTGCACCTTCATCTGGAGTTTAGTGGGCTTCTGCCCCCCCGGACACTTGAATGACTCTCGGACTTGGTCCCCTTCCTTTGCAGGTCCTCGGGTCCAGGAATCAGTCTTCAGTGCTTTGCAGTCAGTTGCTGTTCTTGCAGAATCCCCTATCACAACTTTACTGTGTTTCTAGGGTAGTAGGGTAACTTTACTCCTACTTTTCAGGGTCTTGGGGTGGGGTATCTTGGACACCTTTAGTGTTTTCTTACACTTCCAGTGACCCTCTACACACTACACTAGGCCTGGGGTCCACTCGTGGTTTGCATTCCACTTTCTCAGTATATGGTTTGTGTTGCCCCTAGGCCTATTGTCTCCTATTGCATCCTATTGTATTCTACAGTGTTTGCACTACTTGTCTAACTGTTCACTTACATGATTTTGGTTTGTGTGTATATTTTGTGTATGTTACTTACCCCCTAAGGGAATATATCCTCTGAGATACTTTTGGCATATTGTCACTAAAATAAAGTACCTTTATTTTTAGTAACTCTGAGTATTGTGTTTCTTATGATATATTGCTATATGATATAAGTGGTATAGTAGGAGCTTTGCATGTTTCCTAGTTCAGCCTAAGCTGCTCTGCTATAGATACCTCTATCAGCCTAAGCTGCTAGAACACTACTAATATACTAATAAGGGATAACTGGACCTGGCACAAGGTGTAAGTACCAAAAGGTACCCACTGTAAGCCAGCCCAGCATCCTACAGTTGGTGTCAGCAATGATTTGGTCCACAGACAGCACCGCTGGTGTGCTGGACCTCACAATAAAATTGAGATATTCTTCAGCCTTCCTGGAAGTCCAACTAGGAAGATGTAGTGTAGCTCGTGAAAAGTAATTTGCTGGGTTCTGATCCTTCTCTGGTTTGTGTACAATCTTATAGTTGTACTCTTGCAGCCTCAACCACCACCTTTTAACGCAAGGAGGCATCTTAGCCTTCAGGTTCCCAAAAATAGTGAGCATCTCCTGGTGGTCCTTGATGACATTAAATTGTTTCCCATGGAGGAATACATGTAAATGTTTGCAGGCCAGTCTCTCCTTCTGTGGCTGAGAGTAGACACGTTCTGTTTCAGAAGGGCTTCAATTGGCATAGGCAAAATGTGTCTCTGGGCATTCAGATGGCCATTGTGGTGAGCAAGGATTGCCCACAGCCCCACCGGGCTTGCATCTACCGTGACCGTGTTATGCAGCTCGGGATCGAAGTAGGCCATTACAGTTGCATTCTCAATTGTATGTTTTATTTCTTTGGAACTCTGATCGCATTGAGAAGACCACTGAAAAAATACTCGGTGTGGGAACTCAATGTGGCCAGACTGTGAATGTATCATGGGTAGTAACTGGCCATGCCTAGAAAGAATTGCACCATGTTAACATCTGGCGGTGAGTGGGGGTGGATGATGGTGACAGTGCTTGCACCTTGTCTGAAGTAATTCCCCCATCAGAGAATATATATCCAAAAAACATTACTTTAGTTTTTTTAAATTCACATTTTGCTGCATTTAAAGTGAGACCTGCATCAGCAAGTAACTGGGACACTTAAACAAGGGCTTTGTCGTGTTCTTTCTGCGTTCTCCCAAAGACCAGAATATTATCACTATAATTGAAAGCAGTTGCAGCAGATTGGATTTCTTTGCAGATAACATCCTGAAACATCTCAGCAGCCGAAGAAACTCAAAAACTCAGTCTGTTGTATCTGGACAAATTAACATGTGGAAAAAAGTGATAATATATCTGCAATTCTCTTCTAACTCAAGTTGGTGGTACCTTTTGTTTAGGTCAAGGTGAGAAAAAACTTGCCTACACCCATGGTGGGAGCCTGTGGAAAGTTCAGTGATGTCATGTTTCAGAAGTGTTGCCAACTCTTTCTCTACAGATTGTTGGAGATGGAAAGCAACTCTACAGTGCCGCTTTGCAACCGGACAAATGCCTTCATTGATATGAAGCTGTACTCTCATTGTCTTGAGTTTTCCCAAACCATGAAACAACATTGGCTCTTGGCTCATAGTCTCTGGTTGAGCATAGAGGTTGTAGTTGAGAGATAGTAACCCCATATCAGCTGCTGTGGCAAAGCTGAGCAAGCATGCACTAGATGAGGTTCCTTGTAGGACATGAATGGTTGGTCAAACTGATAGCATTTTGTGTTGCATTGCGGCTGTGAACAGCCCCTGCCTTTGTAGCAGTTTAGAAGATGCACAGGTGTGCATCCTCATGTCTGAAGGAATGAGGCATGTCATGGGGTGAGAGACTGTTCTAGTATGTCCTGACTTACATATTTTCTTTCCCTCGTGACATGCTTGATTTTTCCTTAGCTCCACACACAGTTATGAAGTGGTTCTGTTTCCCACAACCCTTACAGATTTGTCCACGGGTTGGACATTTGCCTTCATGGGGAAACAAGAATCCACATCGGAAGCATAGTTTTGCTTTCCATGTCAACTTGCGTGCATCTGTTTTGTGCTTGTTTTTCATGGTCAGCGCTGACACCTGGTGTGCGGTCCCTGCTTCTATGTCAGCAGCTTGTCGTTCATTTCATTCCTCCGCTCTCGCAGCCATCAGCATTTTCTCTAGAGTGAGTGTCTCTCTCAACATGCTCCTTCAAAAAGAATCTGAAAGGCAGTCATCGATGATCCTGAGGCGATTGGCTTCTTCACTGGTAAAGCCACAGAACATGCAAAGTTTAATAAGTGCGTCAAGTCTTTCAACAAACTCACCCTTTGTTTCACCAGTCTGTTGTCATGCTTTGTTCAAGATATACTGTTTCTAATTAACATTCAGTATTGGATTGAACTTGGCTTCTAGTGCTTCTTTCACCTTTCGGTACAATGTTATGTCTGTCTGTGGAAATTTCTTTAGCACTATTTTCACTCCATCACTCACAAGGTTTTTCAAATATTTGATGGTTTTCTTACCATCTTATACCAGTAGCACATCTATGAGGTTATTGACTGTTTCAATCCTTGCAGTCCACCTGGCACCAATGTTGTTTCTTGGATGTGTCGAACTGCGGTGGTGGCTTCAAGAACATGGCTGCATTGTATTTCCCGCTCCCTTCTGCTGCCATTGCGCTAGCATGTGTGGTTCAACTGACTTTGCTGTGCAGGGTGACTCCGACAACGTCTGCAAACATCTGCTGCATGCCGAGGTCTACGTTGCACTATGCTTCAGTTGCCCCTGAATGTGTGTATGCTCTCTGTTTCTGATGGATACAACTACCTGTGGATTCCTCACCTAATGAATACTCCCATGGCGCCAGCATTCAACGGAAATCTTCTTCCTAGCTTCTGCACGTCAACGAGGACGTCACATTAGCCCACGCGTCGCCGTCTGACGTCATACAGGCAATAAGAGGCCCTCGCCGACGTGCCGACATCAGTTCCCTTTTTTCCGTGCATTCGAAACGGTTATCTTCGAGGGAGCTACTGTTACTTTCATAGTTACAGTGTATTTTCTGCTGCGTGGATTTTCTCTGCGGTAATAATGTCTCAGAGGAAGTCGGGTTTCAAGCCCTGTCGAGAGTGTGGGGGCAAGATGTCCGTTACTGATCCTCACTCCGACTGTTTATGGTGCTTAAGCTCCGACCATGACGTCGCAACATGTGATTCATGTCAGCACATGAATCCGAAGGCCCTGAAAGAACGTGAGGCTAAACTATTCATGGCGAAGTCGAAAAGGAAAGAGAAAAAACATCATAAGAAGTCTTCTTCGCCAAGGTCTCATCGGCGTCATCGAGACTCCCGGCGCCGTAGGGATTCACGGCGCCATTCCAGCAAGGAGTCTCGTTCGAGGTCGCCTTCGGCTCGGCGTCGGAAGACTTGGGAGGTCAGTCCCACGGTCAAGCCACATCCATCGACGCCGCTGCCTTCTCCGGCGTCACCGACTTCGCTTGGACAGGCGTCTGTGATTGAGGTGACGCAGCCTCAGGTGTTTTCTCCGGCGTCACAGACATCGGGGTCACCTTCGATTCAGGCCCCCCAGTATCCGGCTTTTCCCACCCCTGGGGCCGATAATACCGCATTTCTGAATGCAATGCATACCATCTTTCAGCAGATGGCTCCAGGCGGTGCTCCGGCTGGTCCTTCGGGCCGTTGGCTTTTTCCTTGGGTGGTCCTGCACCTTTACGGCCGGCACCCTTTATGCCCTTTCTCCCTTTGGGGAATGTGGCCGCTCCGGTGGCTCCAGAGGTTTTGGCCCCGGAGGTTTCCATCCTGTCGACTTCAGGATTTCGTCCTGTGACTCCGGCGGGTCCATCAGAGACTCCAAGACGTGACTTTCTTCGTCCGGCTCCTACCTCGACTTCGGCGGAGGCCATGTCGACTCCGCGTATTGAAGAAAGACTGCACTCGAGAAGGCGTGCTCTTCGTCTTTTGGAAGAGCAAGAATACCAACAAGTCTTGGAGGAAGGAGAGGTTGAGGACTCTGGTGATGGACTTCATGGTCTGGATACAGCCAGTGGGCTGGATACTTCCCCTGAGTGGGACCTATCATCTCCAAGGGAGTATACGGAGGAGGCTGCTACCTTTCACGCTGTGGTAAGAAAGGCAGCTAACTTTCTGGACCTGCCTTTGCCGGTGGCAGAGGTACTACATCCGGCCTCTACTGCAGCGGAGCCTCTTTTGCCATTCAATGAGGCTTTGCTTGATCCGGTGTTAGAGGTGTGGAAGAAGCCAGTATCTTCCTCGGCTGTTCATAGGGCTGTGGCCAGGAGATATCGGGCTGTGCCATCTGACCCTGGCTTTCTGTCTAGACACCCTACGCCGGAGAGCTTGGTGGTGCAAGCCTCCTGTTCTTCTAGGTCAGCTCCTGGATCTTTCCCGACGGTACCAGGGGACAGGGACTCCAAAAAGTTGGACGCACAATCCAAGAAGATATTTTCATAGGCCACCAACGCGACTTGCATTCTGGGGAGATACATCCATGCTCTTATGGACGACATATCATCTTCATTTACGGAGCTTCCCCAGGGACTTTTGAACATTGTTTCGGATGCCCAGGCTGCCGCAACCCAGATTATCCAGTCTGGGCTGGACACGACCGACTCGGTGGCTAGGGCAATGGGCACGGCTGTGGTGGCGAGGAGACAGACCTGGCTCCGCAACTCAGGGTTCTCTGCGGACGTGCAGTCGACCCTGTTGGACCTCCCGTTTGATGGGGACAAACTGTTTGGAGCCAAAGCGGATTCGGCCTTGGAAAGGTTTAAAGAAAGCAGGGCCACAGCCAAATCATTAGGACTGCAAGCCCCTTCTTCTGCCTCCTCCAGATTTTTCAGGAGGTTTCGTGGATTTGGACATGGCTCTTCCTCCTCTTCCTTTCAGGGGAGATTCCAGCAACCCACCTCTTCCCTCCCCTATAGATCATTTAGAGGGAGGGGTAGGGCCCGCACCAGGGGAGCCTCTCAGCAGCACTCTGCCTCTTCCTCGTCCTCTGGAGGGGTGCAGCAGAGAAAGCAGCCTTAGGCTTCCACCATTTCCCACTCACTCCTCTCCTGTAGGGGGAAGGTTACGGCATTTTCTCCACAAGTGGGAGACTATTACATCGGACACTTGGGTTATCAGCATTGTGGGAAAAGGCTACACCCTTCCCTTTCGGGAGTTTCCGCCCCCCATCCCGCCCCACCCATCTTATTGTTCAGAAGAACACCTCCTGTTGTTAGAACAGTAGGTTCAAGTCCTCCTTTCAAAGGGCGCGGTGGAGTTGGTCCCAGAGCAGGAAAGGGGTTGAGGTTGTTACTCAAGGTACTTCCTGACACCCAAGAAGGATGGTCGGTTGAGACCAATCCTGGATCTGGGGATCTTGAATTGGTTCCTCAAACAGGAAAAGTTCAAGATGCTGACCCTAGCTCAGGTGCTTTTGGCGTTGAACAAGGAAGATTGGATGGTGTCTGTCGACTTGCAGGATGCTTATTTTCATATCCTGATACTCAAGTCGCACAGGAAGTATCTCCCGTTTGTGGTAGGGTCGCAGCACTATCAGTTTGCGGTCCTCCCGTTTGTTCTTACTTCAGCACCTCGAGTCTTCACAAAGGTGATGTCGGTGGTTGCGGCAGAGCTCAGAAGGAAGGGGATAGCAGTATTCCCTTACTTGGACGACTGGTTGATCAAAGCCAAGTCCCCGGAGCTTGTGTCGCATCATCTGCAGTCAACAACCCAGTTGTTGTTCGACCTGGGCTTTTCGGTGAACGTGCCCAAATCTCACCTGGAGCCCTCTCAGCGCCTCCTGTTCATAGGGGCAGTACTGGATACAACATTGAATCGAGCCTTTCCTCCGCCTCAGCGGATTCAAGATATTCAGGAGTTGGTTCCAATGTTTCGAAATGGAGCGGTAGTTCCAATCCTCAAGGTCCTTCGTCTGCTCGGTCTGTTTGCCTCCTGCATACTGTTGGTCACGCATGCTCGCTGGCACATGAGGGCTCTTCAGTGGTGCCTCCGAAGGCAGTGGTCTCAACACAAAGGAGATCTAGAAGGGGCTGTCAAGATCTCCAGAGATGCTGCTGTGGAATTGAAGTGGTGGATTGCGGGCAACAATCTTTCGCAAGGAAAGCCGTTTGCGCAGTCACCGCCAGTGACCATGGTCCTAACGGATGCTTCCACTCTAGGGTGGGGAGCTCATCTGGGGGATCTGGAGATCAAAGGGCTTTGGTCTCCAGAGGAACAGATTTTTCATATCAATCTGTTGGAGTTGCGGGCTGTACGTCTGGCTCTCAAGACCTTCCTCCCTTCCCTTCGTGGTCAGTTGGTACAGGTCCTGACGGACAATACTACCGCGATGTGGTACATAAACAAACAGGGAGGAGTAGGGTCGTACCTTCTCTGCAGAGAAGCTCTTCGACTATGGTCCTGGGCAAAGAACCATCAGATTTGCTTGGGAGCAAATCATCTGGCCGGGGTCTTGAATGTACGTGCGGACAGTCTCAGTCGCCATTTCTCGGCCGACCACGAGTGGCGTCTCCATCCAGATCAAGTCCGTTTAATCTTCCAGATGTGGGGGTTTCCTCGGATAGATCTGTTTGCCACTCTGGAGAACACGCACTGTCCGTTATACTGCAGCTTCCAGTATCCGGTGCAGGGAGCGTTGGGGGACGCGTTTCAGATAACCTGGTGCGACCAGTTGCTTTACGGGTTTCCCCCCATACCCTTGATTCCTCGAGTATTGAGAAAAATTTGCCAAGACCGGGCTCAAGTCATCTTAATAGCTCCGGATTGGCCAAGGAGGGTGTGGTACTCCGACCTTCTCCAACTCTCACTGTGCCCTCCGCTCCGTCTCCCTCTCAGGGCAGACCTCCTGTCGCAGTCGCAGGGGCAGGTTTTACACCCCAACCTCCAGAGTCTGCACCTACATGCCTGGAGATTGAACGGGGCAACCTGAGTTCCTTCTCTCTCCCGCCTGATGTAGTGGATGTTATATTAGCGGCCAGGCGACACTCCACTAAATCTATCTACGCTAATAGGTGGTCTAAATTTGTTATGTGGTGTGGAGAGAGACAGATTGATCCCTTACATGCTCATCTGTCAGATGTTTTGTCTTTTGCTTTGTCACTAGCGCAGAAAGGTTGTGCAGTGGCTACTATTAGAGGTTACTTATCTGCCTTGTCAGCCTTCATTTGTCTTCCAGACCAACCCTCGTTATTTAAATCCCCTATTGTTCTTAGATTCTTGAAAGGTCTTCTAAATAAATATCCTCCAAAACCATTCGTTATGCCTCAATGGGATTTGTCCTGGGTCCTGACTTTCCTTATGGGGTCCCCTTTTGAGCCTATGCATTCTTGCCCCTTAAGGTACTTAGTTATTAAAACAGTCTTCCTGGTGGCTATAACATCTGCAAGGAGAGTGAGTGAGTTGCAGGCTTTATCGGTAAAACCCCCTTATACAACTTTTTATGGGGATAAGGTGGTGTTGAGGACCAAGGCTGCTTTCCTCCCGAAGGTTGTTTCACCCTTTCATTTGGCCCAGACAATTACTTTGTCCACGTTCTATCCTCCGCCTCATCATTCAAAGGAGGAAGAGAGACTACATCGCTTGGACCCAAAGAGGGCGTTAAGCTTCTACATTGATAGAACGAAGGATTTCAGGCTGGAGGATCAGCTGTTCATCGGATACGTGGGCAAGAGGAGAGGAAAGGCAGTCCACAAGAGAACACTCTCCAGGTGGGTTGTTCTTTGCATTAAAATCTGTTACTCTTTAGCAAATAAGGATCCTCCTGATGGTATTAGAGCTCATTCCACCAGGGCTAAGTCGGCCACTTCTGCCTTGGCTAGGGGTGTTCCTGTGGTCGACATCTGCAAGGCCGCAACTTGGTCGTCCCTTCACACTTTTGCGAAGCACTACTGCTTGGACTCTGAGGTCAGAAGGGACAGCCATTTTGCACGGTCAGTGCTGCAGGATTTCTTGGTTTGACCATTTAGGCACCCACCTCCGGGCGTGGTACTGCTTTGGGACTCTATTCATTAGGTGAGGAATCCACAGGTAGTTGTATCCATCAGAAGAACGAGTTACTTACCTTCGGTAACGACTTTTCTGGTGGATACATTAGCTACCTGTGGATTCCTCACGGTCCCACCCGCCTACCCATTGCCTTTTTGGTCTTACCAAGTAATCCTTGAGTGTGCTCCTCTTGGTCTTTAAGACTGCAATAGATTTTGTATATATGGATATATATATATATATATATATATATATATATATACACACACATCTTTGTGTATATACATAATTAGTATATATTTGTTTTGATTTAAAAAAAAAAAAAGAGTTATATTAAATCTTCAGCCATTTTATTGCAATGTTGTGTGATTTTCAATGTTATGGGATGTTGCCTTGATCTTTCATTGCATTGGGTTATTTTTCTCATGCACGTAAAAAATGTTGGTACTGACGTCGGCGAGGACCTCTTATTGCCTGTATGACGTCAGACGGCGTCGCGTGGGCTAATGTGACGTCCTCGTCGACGTGCAGAAGCTAGGAAGAAGATTTCCGTCGAATGCTGCCGCCATGGGAGTATTCATTAGGTGAGGAATCCACAGGTAGCTAATGTATCCACCAGAAAAGTCGTTACCGAAGGTAAGTAACTCGTTCTTCTTGTACATTGTTGGCATCATGGTTGTTTTCTTGCTTCATCTGAATAGTTGCTTTATGTCAGGGGCTCAGCGCAGTGTCTCTGCCGACAACCTCACAGGTGATATTGGTGTTTTTTTTTTAATACCCCCCCTCTGCGGGGCCTTTTATTGTTTTTGCAGCCTTGTATAGGCTGGAGCAGGAATTTGACAGCAGTCACAGGGACACTTCCTTCCTTGCACTAGGGCCACTGCTGGTTCCCCATGTGGCAGAGTTTGTATTTCCAGCAACTAGACCACATCTCTTCCTAAGAAAGCTTGGTTCGCTTTGAGGCACCAGGAGGACGTCACTTCGGGCCCCCAGTAGCTCACCCACCTTTATTGAGCAGGATGCATGAGCTCACCTGTCAACACCCGCCGGACCGGCTCAGTTCAGTTTCATGCTATATTAATGTAAAAGTGTGGCTGTGGGAGCCTATCTGAAAGTGTTTGTTCGTGGCACTTCATTTTGAAAGAGGTGGCAGTGGGAGTTCGTATCTCAAAGCCTGATCATGTTAAATGACCGTTTGAAATGTCAGAATGTGATTCTTCACCAAAACGTAATCCTGACATTTTATTATCTCTTATCAGGATTAACTGTTGTGATGCCACAGAAACATTATTTGATGGCAGAAAACCCTAGCACGATGAAAGTATCACTATTGTATGTCTTGGACAGCAGAGCTATACATTAGGTGAGGCAGGTTCAGGAATGATACAGCCATCATCCCTCAGCTTTAGATCTTTTATTACAGTATACATTATGAGGCGGATTTATACGCTCTTTCTGCTCTCCTTTCACACACTGTCCGTTTTCTACTTTCTCTCCGCTCTTCCCTCACTAATTACTTTTCACTTTCCTGTCTTTCTCTTCCACTTTCTTTTCTCTCCTTTACTTTTGCCTTTCTATGTCCACTTTTTTCCCATTCCCCTCTTTTCTACTTTTCAATCACATTATGTTCCTTTCTTGCACTCCAGTCTCTGCTCTCCCTAGTTCTCTTCACTCTTCTCATTCCTTGTTTACCCTGTCTGTCTGGTTCCCACCTCTGCTCCTTCCTCATGCTCCCTTTTATCTGTTTTTCCTTCTCACACCAATCTTTCATGGTGTACACCTCTATGTGCTTCCAGCCTTCTCCTCTGTTCTTCCTTACCCCTCGACTTGAGAAAGTGTCTGCATTTTGTAATCCATGCCTGGTTCAATAGTACATTGATGATTCATGCACTTTGAGAATATGTTTTTAAAATGTGGGCAGTACTGCTATCACACCCAGGCTCACCTGCCCAGCATAATTCTCAATCAAGCTTCTGGAAAAACCTCAGCATGTAGTCTTCTACATACAGTGCACACAGGAACTGAAAGCACCCCTGCCTCTCCACCCCCCAGCCCTCTTCCCTGGTGCCACTATATTACTAAACTGTAGGCATCAGCTAGCACAGGCTAAGTAGCATAGAATCGCTCATTCATGATGACGCCACTGCTTTGCGATGGTCACAGCTAGGTCACAAAGTGACAGGCTAAGCAGAATTATATGGTCTTTAACTGGCACTATTTCACGTAATTTACAAAAAATCCTTGGGGAGACCAGTCATGGCTGCCCTGCTCAGCCTTAACTCTGTGACCCGCTGATTGGGTGTCTAGTACCACTCTAATTTTGATCTATATATAGGTGTATCTTTTTCGAGTAAATTATTTGTTCCTGATTGGGTCTCAATGTTCTAAAATATGAAATAAGCAGTGGCAAAGCCAATAGCTCTGACAATGACTGCCAGCCTTGCTTTGTCAGTGTTTATATTTTGTCATGTTTTTTGCAAACCTTTATTTGTTGGGGAAACTGCTAGGCATGCATTAATCTAAAAACATAAATAATTGTCTTAAAAACAGACATATTTTTGGTCTCAAAAAGCATATACTACCGTAGTAGTTTCTGGCCCTTAAGGGAATTATTTTGTGTGGATTTGCTTCTTGTGAATCAGAGAAATGCCATTACTGACAGTGAAGTTAGCCAATTGGCTGATGTGGGCTTACCGACTGCCCCTCGCTGTATGCTGTGATTGATGAGAAATATGAATTATACAATAACAGACCAATGGAAACCGTACCCAGAAGGGAAAACACTCACCTCTCGACACCCAACGAGGAACCAGGACGCCATGGAGCCCGAGTTACACGTACTGCCCATGTTGGTTTACCTCCTCTTCTACCAGGAGTACGAATGGCGGCGGCGGCGACCACGTGAGTACTGCGCACACACGCAACACCCCCACCCTCACCCTCACACACAACAACATACACACAAATACATGCAGCAACAATACATATATACCCTCCCACCCCCTGGAAGAACACAAGGACAAAAGGAAATTATTGTAACTATTGTAATCATTAAAAATCTATTAATCAAAACTCCAAATTCAGTATATACAAATATGTACACCAACTACACAAGTCCGGATAGTGTTCTAATCATTGTTCGTGGACCACTGGGCTCAAAATGCATGGGCAAGGCCCACACATCATACATGACTGGAAACGGAGAGAACACAGCTGGGGCATCAGATCAAAAATATACAGGCACCTCGGGGGGGGGGGCACCTCAGCCTGATGAACGCACGATGCCACTGCTGCACGAGGGGGCTGCATGCCCATTGATGTATCCTGGGGAGTTCAAAGCCACAGTCTCTCAAGTCTCTCCAGTGGGTGGTTTGCCCACTGCTTTATCCTGGGGAGTGCACAGCCACAGTCTCTCAAGTCTCTCCAGTGGGTGGTTTGCCCACTGCTTTATCCTGGGGAGTGCAAAGCCACAGTCTCAAGTCTCTCCAGTGGCTGGTTTGCCCACTGCTTTATCCTGGGGAGTGCAAAGCCACAGTCTCCCAAGTCTCTCCAGTGGGTGGTTTGCCCACTGCTTTATCCTGGGGAGTGCAAAGCCACAGTCTCTCAAGTCTCTACAGTGGGTGGGTTGCCCACTGTTCAATCCTGGGGAGTGCAAAGCCACAGTCTCTCAAGTCTCTCCAGTGGGTGGTTTGCCCACTGCTTTATCCTGGGGAGTGCAAAGACACAGTCTCAAGTCTCTCCAGTGGGTGGTTTGCCCACTGCTTTATCCTGGGGAGTGCAAAGCCCCAGTCTCTCAAGTGGGTGGTTTGCCCACTGCTTTATCCTGGGGAGTGCAAAGCCACAGTCTCTCAAGTGGATAACAGTCTCCACTGGTTCTGGAGGGGGCTTTGTGCCCAGAGTGCTTCATCCTGCCAAGGACTGAGGTAGTGGATGTATCTCTCCACTGGTTCTGGAGGGGGCTTTGTGCCCAGAGTGCTTCATCCTGCCAAGGACTGAGTTAATAGATGCCTTTCTTCACTGGTTCTGGAGGGGGCTTTGTGCCCAGAGTGCTTCATCCTGCCAAGGACTGAGGTAGTGGATGTAATACTCCACTGGTTCTGGAGGGGGCTTTGTGCCCAGAGTGCTTCATCCTGCCAAGGACTGAGGTAGTGGATGTGATACTCCACTGGTTCTGGAGGGGGCCTGGTGCCCAGAGTGCCTCATCCTGTCAAGGACTGAGGTAGTGGATGTGATACTCCACTGGTTCTGGAGAGGGCCTGGTGCCCAGAGTGCTCCACGTGCAGTGTGGCCGGTACAATTCCCTCAACTGGGTGTGCGTGCCACAAGATTTGCGAGGTTCAGGTAGCGTGATACGCCATGGAGGCAGCGACATACCCCCACACTGCTGCGACTGCGCCTTCCACCTGCAGGTGTAAACAGTGATGGAAGAAATGCCTCATGGAAGCCGCCCAGGGTCCAGGAACTCTCCTCCAGCCTCAGACGACTGACCACTGGGGATGGTAGCCATGTCAGCGGTGGTGCCTGTGTCCGAGGATGCCGCGAGGCCGGTGGTGTTGCTGGCGGCGGTGCATGGGTCAGCACCTGCAGAGGGACACAGCAGGACGTCTCCTGCAGCCTTGGATGGCTGCCCACTGGGGAAGAGGCTGGAGACTGTCGCTGAGGCTGTAGACGTGCCGGGGGCGGTGAAGGTGGCGGTGCTTGCGGCGGTGTCTGTTGCAGCGGTTCATGGGTCAGCACCTGCTGAGGGACACAGCAGGACATCTCCTCCAGCCTCGGATGGTTGCCCACTGGGGAAGAGGCTGGGGACTGTCGTTGAGGCTGTAGACGTGCCGGGGTGGTGCAGGTGGCAGTGCAAGTGGCGGTTGTGGTGGCGGGGCAGCTAGCGGTGTTTGCCACCATACAGGTTGGCATGGTCGTGGAAAGAAAGTGTGACACTGGTCCCTCAGTCGGTGCCACCATGCCCTCTCCTTACCTGCTCCTCAGCTTTTGGCCCTTCCCCAGCTTTGCTGGTGCCGCAGTTGTCTTGCCACTATCCCCTTTGGTTTTTGCTGAGCCCTTGGTGGCTGGTCCTTTCGGCTTCTCCCTCTGGGATGTGGGCACCTTTTTCACCTTGGCAGGTGGTGGAATGTCCTTGCCCTCGCTACGTGGCACACTGGCAGCCCTGATGTGTGGCGCACTCGATGACCCCGCAGTTACTACAACCACTGTGCCTGGGGATTTGGTGGCTGAGGTGCAGGGCTGGGACCTGGAAAGCCTGGCCCTAGGGGAAGGCTTGGGGGGGGGGGGGGTTAAGGGAAGAGGTTAAGGTTTGCCTGGAAAAGTTTTTTAGACACACTGGGACGGGAAGATGGAGGGGGTTTGGGAGTAGAGGTAGTGGTTGTAGGAGGTGTACGTCTGCTGAATTTTGGGTGAAGGTGCATGGGCCGGAGGCTGTTGTGAGGTGGATGGCTGTTGGGTGGGTGTGTTCCTGCGTTTGTGTACTTTGGGAGGAGGGCTCACTGACACACTGGGAGAGGACACTGGAGATGTGTGACTGGTAGTGGGGGTAGTGAGTGCACATGAGCGGTGTGTGGTGATGGGCATGCTGGTGATGGAGGCAGTGGCTGAGGATGTAGTGCATGCAGGTGTGAGAGGAGACAAGACAGGGAGGGAGGAGGAGGACGTGGAGGAGGGGGACACAGTGGAGGCAGTGGATGTTGCTGTGTCTGCATGGGGATGGTGCTTGTGTGAGTGCCTGTGGGATGTGTGGTGCTTATGTTTGCCATATCCACTCTTGTGTGTTGATGAGTGTGCATGCTGGTCTGATGGTGTGCTTGGGATAGGCTGAGGTACAGGGGGGTGGGTCTTGGTAGAGGAAGTTGGAGGGGGGAGGCTGGACACGGGGACAATGGCTGCCATCAGTGCTGAGGCCAGAGCCTGAAATGCTCTCTGTTGGGCTGCCTGCCCAGAATGAATGCCCTCCAGGTATGCATTTGTTTGTTGCAAATGCCTCTCTACACCCTGGATGGCATTCACAATGGTAGATTGCCCAACAGTGAGGGATCTCAGGAGGTCAATAGCCTCCTCATTGAGGGCAGCAGGGGTGACTGGAGCAGGGCCTGAGGTGCCTGGGGCGAAGGAGATGCCCACCCTTCTTGGTGAGCGGGCAGGGACACACGCTGAGGGGCTGCTGGGAGGGCGGTGCTAGTAGTGGGGGTGGCGGCTGTACCTGTTGATACGGTGGGCACATAGGTGCCTGCCACTGCAAGGGAACTCCCATCAGAGGAGGAGTCGCTGTCACTGCTGTCTGCTCCTTTCCCCGCCGTGGATCCCCCCTCACCCTCCCTCCCACTGGTGGTTTCAGAGTCCGTTGTTTCGCCCTCCAGGGCCAAGTGGGTTGCAGCTCCCTCCTGCTCCGGTGCCAATGCTCCTCTGTCTGATGATGCTATTACACACAAGAACAGGGAGACCACAAAAAGGGGGGGGGGGGGAAACAGAAGGAAGGCATGTTTAGTGCATGCAACACCACTATCATTGGCGGACACAGTACACAGGGAGCCGCCCTCTGCACTACGCCATGCACTGACAGTTCCTAGAAATTTCAGCTGACCATGGGGTACGAGGCCTAAGACCAATTGCTGCACACCTGGAAGTCACAGGAGCCTGACTAGGTGTAGATAGCTATTACCACTGGTGGGTTTCGGGTGACACATGGCCTGCCTCACAAGGGACCTTGCCTACCAAGTTCGCCCTGGCCTAGGGGAACCCACTGCCCACCCCCCGCCCCCCCAGACACCTCATAATGAGCGCAGAGTCAGCTGAATGAGAGTGTACTCACCCCCTTGTGGCTGCTGTGATACCCTCAAGCGCCCGTCCAACTCCGGGTAGGCCACCGCCATGATCCGGAACATCAGGTGGGGTCATGGTGCGACGGGCACCCCTCCCACGTTAGGAGATCATCCCCAGCTGGGCCTCTGCCGTCTTCTTGCTCC
This sequence comes from Pleurodeles waltl, assembly GCF_031143425.1. Classification (NCBI taxonomy): domain Eukaryota; kingdom Metazoa; phylum Chordata; class Amphibia; order Caudata; family Salamandridae; genus Pleurodeles; species Pleurodeles waltl. Next base: position 1,717,199,701 of record NC_090440.1, read on the forward strand.
AGCGGCGCAGGTCCTCCCATCTTTTCCTGCACTTGGTGCTCAGTCTGTGGTAGACCCCAGGGTCAGGACGTCCTTGGCGATGGCACGCCAAATACCCTTTTTCTGGTGGGTGCTGACCTAGAGGAATGGTACAGGGGGAAAGGAAATTACTTACCTGTCCGGACCGTCGTACTCATTGCCCCCCAGTTCCCACCCTTGCCCTGACGCACATGCAGGCCTCAGTCCCCCCATGTATCTTCCATCCACACCACTCCAAACAGGCATTGCCCATGCAGCATGCTCACAGTGTACTCACCTGTTTGTCTGGAGGACCGTACAGTTGCGTGTACTGGGGAGGACCCCATCCACCAGTCTCTCAAACTCCTCCAAAGTGAAGGAAGGGGCCCTTTCCCCAGACACATGAGCCATCGTCGCTTCCAGACTGAGGTCAAAGCAGCACTTGCAGTGTAGGTCCTTTCCTGTTGAAGGTCAGGTATCAAGTAAGGGAACAGACAGAAAATGGCGGTCACGTCCGCGGCGGTGTGCACCGTCACCGCCGGCGTACATCGTCATTGGCTCCTGGGACCCATAGGGCCCAATGTTAACCAATGCAGAATTGCGCCACAGTCTTCGACTGCCCACCACGATGGTGTAGAACGCCAGCGCAGTTACCTCATATCCCCTTGTCCCACCTTATAGATAAGGCAGCCGCCATTTCAGGAGGCCAGATGGGATGGATGTTAACTGCATCACACCTATCTAGGCCGGGAATATAGACAGATACCGGCACAATGCGGATTAATAACCTTTCTGCAAATAACACATTGTGATACCTCAGTGTTGGATGACTCTCTGCTTGCTGTTCTCCATAGGGCGTGTCCGCTGGGGCAAGTGATGAGATGGCGGCATCCTCCGGTGTGCAGACGCCTGGTGGACCTGTCAACAATGGAAGAGAGACACACCCTAGTCACATACAGACTTGATCGTGCAACAATCCAGGAACTGTGTGCTCAGTTGGAGCCAAACCTGATGTCAGCTATCCGCCATCCCACAAGAATCCCCCCTCTAGTGCAGGTCCCGTCTGTACTCCATTTCCTGGCCAGTGGGTCTTTTCAAACAACGGTGGTCATGGCATCAGGGATGTCCCAGCCAGTGTTCTCTAACGTGTTGTCCAGAGCGTTGTCTGCCTTGCTGAAACACATGCGCAGCACATCGTGTTCCCTCCGGTGGAGGATTTGCCTACAGTGAAAAGTGACTTTTATGCCCTGGGACATATCCCCAACATCATTGGTGCCATTGATGGTACACATGTGGCATTTGTACCCCCCTGCAGGAATGAACAGGTGCACAGAAACCGGAAGAGCTACCATCCGATGAATTTGCATATGGTGTGTTTGGCAGACCAGTACATCTCCCATGTGAATGCCAAGTATCCTGGCTCAGTCCATGGCAATTACATTTTGAGGAATAGCAGCATCCCTTATGTGATGGGGCAACTCCAGAGGCACCGTGTGTGGCTAATAGGTGAGCCTAAAGTCCCCACACAGTTTAATTTGCTGTCTGGGTATGGGGCTGTCCCTAAGGGTTAGTGTGTGTCTAACAGTTGTCCTTCGACATTTGCAGGTGACTCTGGTTACCCCAACCTGTCATGGCTACTGACCCCAGTGAGGAATCCCAGGACAAGGGCAGAGGAACGCTACAATGAGGCACATGGGCGAACTAGGAGGGTGATCGAACGCACCTTTGGCCCCCTAAAGGCCAGATTCTGGTTCCTCCATCTGACAGGTGGCTCCCTACACTACTCACCGAAGAAGGTGTTTCAGATAATCGTGTCCTGCTGTATGCTGCACAACCTGGCTTTGCGATGCCAGGTGCCTTTTCTGCAGGAGGATGGGCCAGATGGTGGTCTGTGGCAGCTGTGGAGCCTGTGGACAGTGAAGAAGAGGAGACAGAAGAAGAGGATATCGACACCCGAAACAACATTATCATGCAATACTTCCAGTGAGACACAGGTAAGAAGATGTCACTGCTTCCCACATCTCATTCTATTGTTGGAACTAGCATAAGTCTGTCATTTTCATTTAGTGTATGGACCCTGACTTGTCACTTTGACTTTCCATTTCACAGATCTGGGTCCCACTTTGTGCCCTCTGCTATGTTTACTGCTGGCCTACAGCTGTGTTGCATTGGTATATGAACAAGTAAATTGACATTGCTATATTCCATGGTTACTGCAATTACACATTTGTGAAAGCACAGACTGACTCCAGATTGTTTTGTGATTGAAGGGTGTTTATTCCTGTGCTAATACGTGGAGGGGGTTGTAAAATGGGCCGGGGTGATGGTGGAGGAATGTCCATGGCAGAGTCCCGTCTATTTGTTTCACAGGTGCATTGTCCAAAGGGGCATAGGAAGTGGAGCAATGGCAGTTTAAGGATGGACAGGGTGACATAGTGGGACAGAAGGGTGACATTCAGGGGGGTCTCATTTCCTGACGGGGGTCTTGGCAATGTTCTCTGTATTGTTCCTGGATCTCAGGGACCGTTTGTGGGGTGGTTCTCCATCTGCAGGGGTTGGGGTGCTGGTGTCCTGTTGTTCCTGTGGCAGTGCCTCCTGTCCACTAGCGGAGGCAGAGGGCTGTTCATCGCCCAGGCTAGTGTCAGGGGCCCCTTGTTGCGCCACTGTGTCCCTCCTGGTGTTGAGAAGGTCTGCCAGCACCCCTGCAATGGTGACCAGGGTGGCGTTAATGGACTTCAAGTCCTCCCTGATCCCAAGGTAGTGTTCCTCCTGCAGCCGCTGGGTCTCCTGAAACTTGGCCAGTACCGTTGCCATTGTCTCCTGGGAATGATGGTAGGCTCCCATGATGTTGGAGAGTGCCTCGTGGAGAGTGGATTCCCTGGGCCTGTCCTTCACCTGTCGCACAGCAGTCCTCCCAGTTTCCCTGTTATCCTATGCCTCTGTCCCCTGAACCGTGTGCCCACTGCCACTGCCCCCAGGTCCCTGATTTTCTTGGGTTGGTGGGTTTGCCTGTGTTCCCTGTAGTGGTGGACACACTGCTGATTGACGTGTCCTGGGGACAGAGGGATGGGCCCGCTGGGTGGGTGCTGTGCCAGTGTTTCCTGACGGGGAGGCTCTGTGGTGGGTTGTGACAGTGTCAGGGGAACCGACTGTCCCGAGGTCCCAGATGGGCCGGGCACGTCATCTTGATCCAGGCGTGCATAGCTGCTGTCATCACTGTGGACCGCTTCTGTGGGGGGACTGGATATGTCTTGCACCTCCTGTCTGGTGACTTTGGGTTAGGGGTCCTTTTGGGGTGTAAATGCATAATTATTGTATCTGTGTGCGCCATTGTGTGCAATGGGTGGTTGACCCTCTGCTCCAGTGCTTGCATTATTGGCTTGGTCCTTGTGTGATTGGTGATTTTGGGGCATGAGTTAGTCTCTGTACTGGACATGCTTGGGTGATGGGTGTCCATGCATTGGTGTTACATGCAGGGCTTGGCTTTGGGATGTGTGGGTTGTGTTGGTGGGGTATCTGTGGGTTGTTGGGCTGATGGATGTGATGGCATGCGGGTGGGGTGGATAAGGTAGTAAAGATTTGACTTACCAGAGTCCAATCCTCCTGCTACTCCTGCGAGGCCCTCAGGATGCAGTATTGCCAAGACCTGCTTCTCCCATGTTGTTAGTTGTGGGGGAGGAGGTGGGGGTCCACTGCCAGTCCTCTGTACAGCAATCTGGTGTCTGGAGACCACGGAACGCACCTTCCCCCATAGGTCGTTCTACCTCTTTCTGATGTCATCCCGTGTTCTTGGATGCTGTCCCACTGCGTTGACCCTGTCGACAATTCTGCGCCATAGCTCCATCTTCCTTGCAATGGGTGTCTGCTGCACCTGTGATCCGAATAGCTGTGGCTCCACTCGGACGATTTCCTTCACCATGACTCTGAGCTCCTCCACAGAGAACCTGGGGTGTCGTTGAGGTGCCATGATGTGGTGTGGGTGATGTGTGAGGCGGTGTCTGTTGTGATGTGTGAGGGTGTGTGTGTTGTTGTGTAAGTAATGATGTTGTGTGTCTGTGGATGCTGGTGTTGTTTTAGGTAGTGTCTCTCTCTGGCCTGCTTTCAAATTTCTGGTAGTAAGGGTTTGTGGGTGATGTGGGTGTGTGCTTTATATTGTATTGGGTGTGTGGGTGTGGTGTGTGTATGTGTATCAGGTGTGTGTATTTCGAATTGTCCAATGTGGTTGTCTTTTGTATATGTGTGTGTATTTTGAGCGCAGCGGTGTGTACCGCCAATGGATTACCGCGGTTGAAAGACCGCTGCGTTGATTCGTGGGTCGTGATAGTGTGGGCGTATTCTTGTTTGCGTGACGGTGTCGGTTTTGTTATCGCCAGTTTATCACTGACCATTGGTGTGGCTGACTTGTGTGGGTGTCTGTATTGTGGCGGATTCCGGGCTGTGGGTCGTATTACCTGCAGTGGAATTCCGCTGCCGCAGCGGTATGTTGGTGGTGTTCTGCACGGCGGTAAGCGGGATTTACCGCCAGGGTTGTAATGAGGGCCTTAGTCAGGTGAAACTGACTGAAGACTTAAAGGTGGTGATGGGAAAGCGGTCAAGAACTTTTTTCATACAATACTATTTTTTTATTTAAAAGTTGTAGAAGACAGTTGTTGTCTTTCATCACACTACAGAATATGTGTTGGAGGGAGTTGAATTTGTGACATGCACATTAATAGAAATCTATGAGAATTTACGTCATTGAGCCATTTGTCTGATGTCAGACAAGAAGGTGGGCTGACAGAACGGAGCAGGCTGTTGGAGACAGCCTAATTTAGAGTGTCACAGTGCAACAGAACAGACGTAAGAGGAGATCATGACAGAAGACGACTGGTATGGATAGTTTGAGTATATGGAAGAGGGTGATGGTACATTGGAGGGTATTGAATTGAAAGATCGGTGCCAGAACATGGCGATTTTATTTACAGAGGTGGACAGGAAATGAGTGTCTCTGTATAGATGTTGAGAGAACTGTTAATACAATTTATCTTGGACTGGGCACACACAATAGAAGTAAAATATAGATGGGAGAAAGAAAAAGTTGATTTTGCTTAGTGGGAGAAGATGCCATCAAATAGAGTGGTTGTGAATTAAAGGCATAAGCAGAAGGGACACCTAGGAGATGTTCTAAAAATGGGAATATGGAATAGGTACCAAGCAAGTGATATAGCTGATGTTTGGCAAAGGATGAAAAGAGCTGTGACAGATTGGAGGTGCAGTGTACAGTTGGTACAAAAGGTGTATGGGATGCATGATGGGGATTGTTGAGAATTAGGGATAGGTGGGTGGAATGGATGCTGGGCAGGTGAAGGCAGAGGTGAGTGACAGGAGATGATACAAGAAGGTATGGCTTTCAAGAGAGGAGAAATGTGTTTAAAAGGTAAGTGGTCCTGGTGACAATAAACATAACAGAATGGTCATTTTAGCCTGAATCCTCAAAGGAAAGGCTCAGCACATTGTATGTGGCAAGAGGAATCTAATTCCAAGCCAGCTTTATCTTTTCTGGTTTACTCTTCCATTTTCTATGGATGCATAAAATAGTGTATAGCTAAAGGTATCCAATGGTGATCCATGAAACTTCTAAGGGAACACCTTCCTGGCCCTCTAATCACAATCTGTGACTGGTCTAGCAAGAACAGTGCTAGGGTGAAACACTTTCAACAAGCCAATTAGAAGGGTCTAACCAGAGCCTTCTCTTAACATCAATTCTGAATTGTTGCTTTCAGACAATCCTAGTACCTCCCTGTGGTTATACCTTTCTGATTGGATGCTGGGTATCAGTTCACAGTAACAGTGGGCAGCACATGCCTCCATAGAACAGTTTGTGAGTGGTTTCCTTTGGTTCAGACAAAGGATCCGCTCTTTTTTGGAGACAGCCCAGGAAGCGATGATTTGTGAAGTTTTTCTATAGTTGTGATCTGCTCAGCAGACGATAAAGACAAAGGCAGAACTTCCACAGAATGTCAAACATTGTTTACTCATTACCTCTCAAGATCGATTGTATGTGTGTTCACAGAAAATCAGTTTCATGGAATACTATTACTGCTAAACCATTTCATGTACACTGTTTGGGAATGATCAGAATGAATGACATTTACCATTTTATAGAAACCAATTAATAGAATATATTTTTGTTGGAGATTGGCTTTGGCATGCTTACTTTAAGATGTAAATGCAGTGATTGCAGATCTTACTTCTATAAATTGTTTTGTAGGGGGTATTTCTTTCAGTGTATTACTTCAGTGGGCATTAATTCTGATTTATATCTCTTATATGTTTTCAGATAATTACATGTGATGCTTTTCATTCTCTAACCCTCACCCCTATCCATTCCGACCTCTCACAATCCCTAATAACCACACATCCCTGTCCTCTTAAAAAAAAAAAAAAAAAAAAAAAATTACCATGTTTAAACTACACCCATCCCTCAACCCTAAACTATTCCCATCCATGAATCCTAAAAGCCTTTCTACCCCTACACTCCACCCATCCCTGAATCCTAATACTCCTGAAATCTAAAAACCCCACCCATCCCATATCCCTTAAAACCCACACCACTCCAAACTCTATCCATCCCGAACCCTAAAAACCCTGCTACCCTTAAAAAGCACCCATCCATTACCCCTAAAATCACTTACCACGCCTACACTACCCATGCCTGAATCCTTAAAACCCTTCATCACCCTAACCTCCACCCAATCCCGAATGCTAAAAGCTCTTCACCACCCCTGACCATCTAACCATCACTGAAGTTTAAAAAACCCTCACTCCCCTAAACTCCACCCATTCCTAAATCCTCTTTCTATTCCTGAGCTCCACCCATACCCCCTCAGGTGCCAGGCCTTTTTTGGCTATTTGGGGCAGTTCGTGCTTAGGCCCTCATAACATTTTGTCCTGACGGAGACCAAGAAATTAGCCAAAATACAGCAAAAAGTTTATTTATAACAAAAAAGAAATGGGGGAAAAGGGCTGCAGAAGAAGGCTTGTGGTTTTTCTCCTGAAAATGGCATGAACAAAGGGTTTGCAGTGCTACAATGACCATCTTCCCAGCTTTCAGGAACAGGCAGACTTGAATCATAAAACCCAATTTTTCAACACAATTTTGGCATTTTACTGGGACATACCCCATTTGTACAATTATTTTTGTGCTTACAGCCTCCTTCCAGTTAGTGACAGAAATGGGTGTAAAACCAATGCTGGATCCCAGAAAGCTAAACATTTCTGAAAATTAGACAAAATTCTGAATTCAGCCAGGGGTAATTTGTGTAGATCCTAAGTGGTTTTCCTACAGAAAATAACAACTGAAACAAAAATATATTGAAATTGACGTGAAAAAAAACCCAGCCATTTTTCTCAACGCTTTACTCTGTAACTTTTTCCTGCGATTTCAGATTTTTTAAAGCGATATACCGTTACGTCTGCTGGACTCTTCTGGTTGCGGGGATATATAGGGCTTGTAGGTTCATCAAGAATCCTCGGTAGCCAGAGCCAATAAATGAGCTGCACCTTGCACTGGGTTTTCATTCTATACTGGGTATACAGCAATTCATTTGCTGAAATATAAAGACTGAAAAATAGGTATCAAGAAAACCTTTGTATTTCCAAAATGGGCACACAATAAGGTGTGTAGAAGTCAAAGTTATTTGCACATCTCTGAATTACGGGGTGCCTCTACTAGCATGTGAATTACAGGATATTTTTCTAATAGATGTCTTGTTTACACACTGTCTTACATTTGGAAGGAAAAAATGTAGAGAAGGACAAGGGGAAATAACACTTGTTTTGCTATTCTGTGTTTCCCCCATGTCTCCCGATAAAAATGGTACCTCACTTGGGTGGGTAGGCCTAAGGCTCGCGACAGGAAACGCAACATGGACACATCACATTTTTACATTGAAATCTGACGGGTTTTTTGCAAAGTGCCTAGCTGTAGATTTTGGCCACTAGCTTAGCCAGCACCTAGAGAAACTTACCAGACCTGGGCATTTTTAAAAACTAGACACCTAGCGGAATCCAGGATGGGTGACTTGTGGGGCTCTCACCAGGTTCTGTTACCCAGAATCCTTTGCAAACCTCAGAATTTGGCTAAAAAATACTTTTTCCTCACTTTTTGGTGAAAGTTCCAGAATCTGAGAGAAGCCACAAATTTCCTTCCACCCAGTGGACCTCCAAGTCTCCCGATAAAAATGGTACCTCTCTTGTGTGGGTAGGCCTAGCGCCCGTGACAGGAAATGCCCTAAAACACAATGTGGACACACCACATTTTCCCAAAGAAAACAGGCCTGTTTTTTGCAAAGAAGCCACAAATGTCCTTCCACCCAGTGTTCCCCCAAATTTTTATTGGTATAGATGAGACAATGCTGTGTGGTAGGAATTTTGTGGATACCTGCAGATTCCGGAAGGTTTCATCACAAAAATGTGTGATTTCCAGCAAAGTTCGAGGTTTGCAGGGCATTGTGAGTAAGAAAATGGTGCGGGGTGCACGTGAAGCACACCACCCTGGACTCACCCAGATGTTTAGTTTTCAGATGTGTCTTGTTCTTGTGGATTTTTCTACATGGCAGCGTCCTAAAGTCCAAAAAGTGCAACCCTCACCATTCCAAGAAGGACGATTTTGAGTTAGCCAAGATCCCATGGCCCAAATGTAAAACCAAAACCCACAATAATCAAATGTCCTCTTCCTTGCCGTGGGATAAGATGTTTTAGTTTGCTGGGGGGGGGGGGGGGGCAGCAAAGGCCTAAAAATATTTTCTTCCCCTAGGGAGTGGCCCTTGCCCAAGGGGCCGCTCCCATTTTGTATAAATATAAATAACATAAAAATTCCCTGGTGTTTAGTGGTTTCTGCCCCCCTTGAGGGCAGATTGGCTTAATAAAAATAGGTCAAATGGCCTGCCAATGCTGAGCATTTCTCTTCCGCATCGCGCTGGGAGGTGACCTCTGATGAGGTCAGCACGCGATCGCGTGCTGACGTCATCAGATGTCACTGGGGGTGGTCAGGGTGGAAACGATTCCTCTTCCAGTCCTGAAATGGGGGGGTGGGGGTGCGCCCCTCGGGGAGGCGCACTAGCGCTTCCCCCGAGGGCCAGTACTAGGACGTAATGACTACATCCGTGGAGCCTCAGCGCCACAGCCACGGGTGTAACGATTACGTCCTTGGTGCCCAAGAGGTTAAGGTAATTTTGGATTTTTCCTTAAAATTATCGTTCCTTTAAAGTTTTTCCTCTAATTTTCGATTTATTTGTTTATCCATAAACTTTTATTTTTGTTTCCTCCTGTGTGGTTTCACATTGGAGGTTTTTCTTATTCCATTAATTCACACATATCCCTCAAGATCATCTTAGAGTTGTGGCCCCAAAACTTTTTTAGAACCACAAAACACTTTTTAGAATGCTCCCCCTAGAATGCTAAGCCCTTGTTTGGCTATTTGGGATAGTTCATGCTTAGACCTTCATAATGTTTTTTTCCACATAAGGTACTCATGCCAAATTTGTGTCTTTTTATTTTTTTTCCAACATCATAGGGATTCTAGTGGTACCCAGCGTTTGTGAATTACTCTGGAGGGAGCTATTAAAATAGACAACATTTAGCAACAATGAAAGGTTTGCTGTGCTAAAATCATCACTTTCTGATGGATACAACTACCTGTGGATTCCTCACCTAATGAATACTCCCATGGCGCCAGCATTCAACGGAAATCTTCTTACTAGTCTCTGCACGTCGACGAGGACGTCACTCTAGCCCACGCGACGCCGTCTGACGTCATACAGGCAATAAGAGGTCCTCGACGACGTGCCGACGTCAGTTCCCTTTTTTCCGTGCATTCGAAACGGTTATCTTCGAGGGAGCAACTGTTACTTTTGTGGTTACAGTGTATTTTTGCTGCGTAGTCTTTCGCTGTGGTAATAATGTCGCAGAGAAAGTCTGGATTCAAGCCTTGTCGTGAGTGTGGAGGCAAGATGTCAGTGACGGATCCTCATTCCGATTGCCTTTGGTGTTTGAGCTCCGACCACGACGTCTCGACTTGTGGTTCATGCCAGCACATGAATCCAAAGGCCCTCAAGGAACGTGAGGCGAAGCTGTTTATGGCGAAATCGAAGGAGAAGCATCACAAGAAGTCTTCTTCACCAAGACATCGGCGTCATCGAGACTCCCGGCGCCGTAGAGAATCTCGGCGTCATTCAAAGGAGACTCGTTCCAGGTCTTCGGATCGGCGCCGAAGGACATGGGAGATCAGTCCCACGGTTACGCCGCATCCTTCGACGCCGTTGCCCTCTCCGGCGTCTCCGACTTCACCTGGACAGGCGTCGGTGATTGAGGTATTGGAGCCTCAGGTGTTTTCTCCGGCGTTGCAGACGTCGAGGCCGGCGTCGGGGTCGCCTCCGAGACAGGCACCCCAGTATCCGGCTTTTCCCACCCCTGGAGCCGATAGTTCCGCATTCTTGAATGCGATGTATGCCATCTTCCAACAGATGGCTCCAGGGGGTGCTCCGGCTGGGCCTTTGGCCTTTTCATTGGGTGATCCTGCGCCTCTTCGGCCAGCACCCTTTATGCCCTTTCTCCCTTTTGGGAACGTGGGCTCGCGCCGGTGTCGGCGCCGGTGGCCGCTCCGGTGGCCGCTCCGGTGGCCGCTCCGGTGGCTTCAGAGGGATTGGCCCCGGGGATTTCCATCCCGTCGACGTCGACGTCGGGATTTCGGCCTGTGACTCCGGTGGGTCCATCTGCTTCGACTGCTCTTTCGTCGGCGCCGAAGTTACCTGTGGCGCCGGACGCGGCGTCGGTGGCTTCTGAAGATCGGCGCCGATCTTCGACTTCAGCGGAGGCATTGTCGACTCCGCGTATTGAACAACGGCTTCATTCGAGGAGACGTGCTCTCCGTGTATTAGAGGAGCAGGAGTACCAACGAGCCCTGGAGGAAGGAGAGCTAGAGGACTCGGGTGATGGGCTGCGTGGTCTGGAGTCGGCCAGTGGGCTGGACACTTCCCCTGAGTGGGATCTTTCGTCCCCGGGAGAATATACTGAGGAGGCTGCTTCCTTTCACGTAGTGGTACGGAAGGCAGCTTGTTTTTTGGACCTGCCTTTGCCGGTGGTGGAGGCTAAACAAAACCTTCTAACAGAGGTGCTACATCCGGCCTCAGCTGCGGCGGAGCCTCTTTTGCCATTTAATGACGCTCTGCTGGATCCGGTGTTAGAGGTGTGGAAGAGGCCGGCATCTTCCCCAGCAGTTCACAGAGCCGTGGCCAGGAGGTATCGGGCGGCTCCGACTGACCCTGGTTTTCTGTCTAGGCACCCTACGCCGGAGAGCTTGGTGGTGCAGGCCTCCTGTTCATCCAAGTCAGCGCCTGGTTCTTTCCCGACGGTGCCTGGGGACAGAGATTCAAAGAAACTAGAGGCGCAGTCCAAGAAGATTTTTTCGTCCTGCAGTCTGGCGTTGAAGGCCACCAACGCAACCTGTATCCTGGGGAGGTATATTCATGCTCTGATGGATGACATTTCCTCATCATTTACAGAGCTTCCCCAGGGTCTTTTGGATGTTGTTTCAAATGCCCAGGCTGCTGCGACCCAGATTATCCAGACTGGACTGGATACGACCGACTCGGTAGCCAGAGCAATGGGCACAACTGTGGTGGCAAGGAGGCAGGCCTGGCTCCGTAACTCGGGCTTTTCTGCGGATGTACAGTCCACATTGTTGGATCTCCCGTTTGATGGGGACAAACTGTTTGGAGCCAAGGCTGATTCGGCCTTGGAACGTTTTAAGGAGAGCAGGGCCACGGCTAAGTCGTTAGGGCTCCAAGCTCCTTCTTCCACGGCCTCTTCCAGATTTTTCAGGAGGTTTCGTGGATTTGGGCGTGGCTCTTCCTCCTCTTCCTTTCGGGGAAGATATCAGCAACCTGCCTCTTCCCATCCCTATAGATCTTTTAGAGGGAGAGGTAGGGTCCGCACCAGAGGAGCCTCTCAGCAGCACTCTGCCTCTTCCTCTGGCGGGGTGCAGCAGGGGAAGCAGCCTTAGGCTTCCACCATTTCCCACTCACTCCTCTCCTGTAGGGGGAAGATTACAGCATTTTCTCACCAAATGGAAGACTGTTACAACGGACACTTGGGTTCTCAGTATTGTGGGAAAAGGCTACACCCTTCCCTTTCGGGAGTTCCCGCCCCTCATCCCGCCCCGCCCTTCTTATTGTTCAGAAGAACACCTCCTGTTGCTAGAACAGGAGGTACAAGCCCTCCTTTCAAAGGGCGCGGTGGAGTTGGTCCCAGAGCAGGAAAGGGGTCGAGGATGTTACTCAAGGTATTTCCTGATTCCCAAGAAGGATGGTCGTTTGAGACCAATCCTGGACCTGAGGGTCTTGAATTGGTTCCTCAAGCAGGAAAAGTTCAAGATGCTGACCCTAGCACAGGTGCTTTTGGCGTTGAACAAGGAAGACTGGATGGTGTCTGTCGACTTGCAGGATGCTTACTTTCATATCCCGATACTCAAGTCACACAGGAAGTATCTCCGGTTTGTGGTGGGATCGCAGCACTATCAGTTTGCGGTCCTTCCGTTTGGTCTTACTTCAGCACCTCGAGTCTTCACGAAGGTGATGTCGGTGGTTGCGGCAGAACTCAGAAGGAAGGGGATAGCAGTATTCCCTTACTTGGACGACTGGTTGATCAAAGCCAAGTCCCCGGAGCTTGTGTCGCATCATCTGCAGTCAACAACCCAGTTGTTGTTCGACCTGGGTTTTTCGGTGAACGAGCCCAAATCTCACCTAGAGCCGTCTCAGCGCCTCCTGTTCATAGGGGCAGTACTGGATACAACATTGAACCGAGCCTTTCCTCCGCCTCAGCGGATTCAAGATATTCAGGATCTGGTTCCAATGTTTCGAAATGGAGCGGTAGTTCCAGTCCTCAAGGTCCTTCGTCTGCTCGGTCTGTTTGCCTCCTGCATTCTGTTGTTCACGCATGCTCGCTGGCACATGAGGGCTCTTCAGTGGTGCCTCCGAAGGCAGTGGTCTCAACACAAAGGGGATCTAGAGAGTACTGTCAAGATCTCCAGAGATGCTGCTGTGGATTTGAAGTGGTGGATTGCAAGCAACAATCTTTCACAAGGAAAGCCGTTCCAGCAGTCGCCACCAGTGGCCACAGTCATAACGGATGCTTCCACTCTAGGGTGGGGAGCTCATTTGGGGGATCTGAAGATCAAAGGCCTTTGGTCTCCAGAGGAACAGATGTTTCACATCAATCTGTTAGAGTTACGGGCTGTACGTCTGGCTCTCAAGGCCTTCCTCCCTTCCCTTCGTGGTCAGTCGGTACAGGTCCTGACGGACAATACTACCACGATGTGGTACATAAACAAGCAGGGAGGAGTGGGGTCGTACCTTCTCTGCAGAGAAGCTCTTCGACTATGGTCCTGGGCAAAGGACCATCAGATTTGCTTGATAGCAAACCATCTGGCCGGAGTCTTGAACGTGCGTGCTGACAGTCTCAGTCGCTAATTCTCGGCAGACCACGAGTGGCGTCTCCATCCAGATCAAGTCCGTTTAATCTTCCAGAGGTGGGGGTTTCCTCGGGTAGATCTGTTTGCCACTCGAGAGAACGCGCATTGTCCGTTATTCTGCAGCCTCCAGTATCCGATGCAGGGAGCGTTGGGGGACGCGTTTCAAATAACCTGGTGCGGCCAGTTGCTTTACGCGTTTCCTCCCATACCCTTGATTCCTCGAGTATTGAGGAAGATTCGCCAGGACCGGGCTCTAGTCATCCTAATAGCTCCGGATTGGCCAAGGAGGGTATGGTACTCCGACCTTCTCCAACTCTCAATGTGCCCTCCGCTCCGTCTCCCTTTCAGGGCAGACCTCCTCTCGCAGTCGCAGGGGCAGGTTTTACACCCCAACCTCCAGAGTCTGCCCCTACATGCCTGGAGATTGAACGGGGCAACCTGAGTTCCTTCTCTCTCCCGCCTGAGGTAGTGGATGTTATATTAGCGGCCAGGCGACACTCCACTAAATCTATCTACGCTAATAGATGGTCTAAATTTGTTGCGTGGTGTGGAGAGAGGCAGATTGATCCTTTTGCATGCTCATCTATCGGACGTTTTGTCTTTTGCTCTGTCTCTAGCGCAGAAAGGTTGTGCAGTGGCTACCATTAAGGGTTATTTATCGGCCTTGTCAGCCTTCATATGTCTTCCAGACCAACCATCTTTATTTAAATCCCCTATTGTTATCAGATTCTTGAAAGGTCTTCTAAATAAATATCCTCCAAAGCCATTCGTTATGCCGCAATGGGATTTGTCCTTGGTCCTGACTTTCCTTATGGGGTCCCCTTTTGAACCTATGCATTCTTGCCCCTTAAGGTATTTGGTTTTAAAAACAGTCTTCCTGATAGCTATAACATCAGCAAGGAGAGTGAGTGAGTTGCAGGCCTTATCAGTAAAGCCCCCTTATACAACTTTTTATGGGGATAAGGTGGTGTTGAGGACCAAGGCTGCTTTCCTCCCGAAGGTTGTTTCACCTTTCCATTTGGCTCAGGCAATTACTTTGTCCACGTTCTATCCTCCGCCTCATCCTTCCAAAGAGGAAGAAAGACTGCACCGTCTGGACCCAAAGAGGGCGTTGAGCTTCTTTATTGATAGAACAAAGGATTTCAGGCTGGAGGATCAGCTGTTTATTGGATACGTGGGCAAGAGGAGAGGAAAGGCAGTCCACAAGAGAACACTATCCAGGTGGGTTATTCTTTGCATTAAAATCTGTTACTCTTTGGCAAAGAAGGATCCTCTGAGGGCATTAGAGCTCATTCCACCAGAGCTAAGTCGGCCACTTCGGCCTTGGCCAGAGGTGTTCCTGTGGTCGACATCTGCAAGGCCGCAACTTGGTCGTCCCTTCACACTTTTGCAAAACATTACTGTTTGGATTCTGAGGTTAGACGGGACGGCCATTTTGCACGGTCAGTGCTGCAGAATTTCTTGGTTTGACCATTTAGGCACCCACCGCCGGGCGTGGTACTGCTTTGGGACTCTATTCATTAGGTGAGGAATCCACAGGTAGTTGTATCCATCAGAAGAACGAGTTACTTACCTTCGGTAATGACTTTTCTGGTGGATACATTAGCTACCTGTGGATTCCTCACGGTCCCACCCGCCTCCCCGTTGCCTTTCTGGTCTTACCAAGTAATCCTTGAGTACGCTCCTCTTGGTCTTTGAGGGTGCAATAGATGCTGTATATATTATATTTATATATATGTATTTATGTATATATCTTTGTGTATATACTTGATGTGTATATATATTTTAAAAAGAGAGAGTTATATATATATATATATATAAAAGATTTACAGTTATTCATGCAATGTTGTGTATTTTTACAATGTAATGGGATGTTGCCTTGCTCTTTCATTGCATTGCCTGGTTCTCATGCACGTAAAAAATGATTGGTACTGACGTTGGCACGTCGTCGAGGACCTCTTATTGCCTGTATGACGTCAGACGGCGTCGCGTGGGCTAGAGTGACGTCCTCGTCGACGTGCAGAGACTAGTAAGAAGATTTCCGTCGAATGCTGGCGCCATGGGAGTATTCATTAGGTGAGGAATCCACAGGTAGCTAATGTATCCACCAGAAAAGTCGTTACCGAAGGTAAGTAACTCGTTCTTCCTGGGTATTAGGATCACGCAGAGCTGGATCAAAAAAACTATTTTTTTTTTACCACAGATTTGGCATTTTCAAACAGGTAGCCCATCTTTCCTAATTTTTGTGTTCTCAACCTACTTTCAGTTTGTGATGGAAACCAGGGTGGAACCGTGGGTGATCCAGGAAAGCTATACATTTTGGAAAAGTAGACAAACTTCTGAATTCAGCAAGGGGTTATTGTGTAGATACCACAAGGTTTTCCGTAACAAACTAAATGTTGAAAGACAAAACTATTGAAAATGAGTACGAATAAACATCCATTTGGTACATTTTCATTTCTAATTGCTTGTCACAGTGATATATTGCTTTTGTAAATCTGCCATCATGTCTGCTAGGACTCTTCTGGTTGTGGGGATATATAGGGTTTGTAGGTTTTCGAAGAATTCTGGGTACCCAAAGCCAACAACTGAACTGCACCTTACAATGGCTTTTCATTGTGTACCAGTATCAATCAATTCATATGGTAAAATATAAAGAGTGAAAAATGGGTATCAAAGAAACCTATATATTTCTGAGATAGACAGCAGATATAGAGTTATGAGCAGTGGTTATTTGCACATCTCTGAAGTTAAGGGTACCCATACAACCATGTGATTTATAGGACATTGATCAAAATGTCTCCTTTCCTACACAGTGCTTTACATTTGGAAGGCAAAAATGCAGTGAAATACAATTGGTAATAACACATGTTCTACTATTCTGTATTTTTGCATGTCTCCTGATAAAAATGGTATGCAACTTGTGTGGGTAGGCCTAGTGCCTACAACAGGAAAGAGCCCTAAACACAATATGTACACAACCACTGAAAACTGTCCCTTTTTAATGCACTTGTGAACTTTGGACCTAAGCTTAACAGGCACCTGGGGAAACCTAGCAAGCCTGTACATTTTAGAAAACTAGACACCTATGGGAATCCAGGAAGGGGTGACTTGCATGGCCCTCACCAGAATGTGGTATCCAGAATCCTTTGCATAACTCAAACTTTGACTAAAAACACATTTGCCTCACATTTCTATGATGGAAAGTTCTGGAATCTGCTGGGGAGCCACAAACTTCCTTCCACCCAGCATTCCCCCAAGTCTTCTTATAAAAATGGTAGCTCACTAGTATGGGTAGGCTTAGTGCTTGTGACAGGAAATGGCCCAAAACGCAACATGGACGCATCACATTTTTTCTCTGAAAACTAAGTGTGCCTAGCTGTGGATTTCCGGCCCTAGCTCAGCCGGCACCTAGAGGAACCTAGCAAACGTACATTTTGAAAAAGAGACATTCTGGGGAATCCAGGATGAAGTGACTTGTGTGGCTCCCACCAGGTTATCTTAACCCAGAAACCTTGCAAACCCAAAACCTTGACTAAAAACACATTTCTGTGAGGAAATCTTGTGGAAACTGTGGGGAGCTACAAATTTCCTGCCATCCAGTATTCCCTCAAGGAATACTGGATGGAAATAGTGCCACACGTGTGTGCATATGGCTAGTGCTTGTAATAGGAAAGGCCTCAAAGTAGGATATGGACACTTCACATTTTTCAACAAAAAACTGACCCTTTTTAGTTTAAGCCTCGGCATCGCTTATGTGCTGTCTCTCGACATGCTGTAATCTACATCTGTGGGTTTTCAAAACACCCATCACATGCCCATCACTTTCATTCGTTCCGTGGCTTGCCTTTCAAAATTCCTTTGGTTTCTCTGGTAAATGCCTTTGTCCCACCTTTTCACTATTTTGTTCCCGCCCTGATGACTGACCCTGTTACAAGAATTATTGCACGACCACCCATATAGGTTAGTGTTCTCGCACTACTTTTTTCTTTTGTCTCAGCATGTTTTGTTATTTTCCTGCTCGTGCTCTGCTCCATTTCTGCAATGGTTCATTTCGGGGCACTTGGCTCGTGTCTGGGGAAATGCGCTAAGCTGATGCCATTTGCCAACCAGAATGTAGCTGGGTATGCATGTGTAAACAAACTTTAATTCCTGAAATGCTTTTGGAGCCCACACGGCTCAGCACCAGGCTTCATGTTTCACATTATTGTAAATTTTCAATTAACTGCTCTTTGGATTGGAACTTAAGTTTTTTTTTTTTTTTTTAAATGCGGGGAGAGCCGACTCCGAGACTAAAACTCTGCTTCCCAGTTCTGATGTTGGCAGTTCTAACTGCCATGGCACATCCTTTCTTCGAGACAGTTACCATTTTATTTAGGGTTGTGTGTAGCTCTTCAATTCATGGCAGCACAGCACCCAGGATAATGTGCTGCATTGTTAAACGTTTATACGGTCCCAAAGGCGAGATCTATTGGCTATGGCAGTGCTTGTTTTGCAATGTGGCTTCATGTGAATTTTGAGCCATAGCTCAGCCTGCTCTCAGTGAAACCGAACAAACCTGAAATCCAGGATGAGGTGACTTTTTTGACTCCCATCCAGTTTTCTTACCCAGAAACCTTGCAACACATTTTCTACACATTTCTATGAGGAAAAACGTCTGGAATCTGCAGGGACCCACAAATTTCCTACCACCCAGTATTCGCCCAAGTTTCATGAAAAAAAGGGCTAGTGCACGCGACAGGCAAACATCAAACCAAGATCAATGGGTGACGCAGAGCGACTTTAATTAATCCTGATTAGTTTTGTGCCCACCTCTTTCCAACAATACCGCTCCCATGTGCATCGGTCCTCGGGGTGCTGAGATATTCCTATGAGCACTGAAGCAGTGGAAGTGAAATGAGCTGATTGACTCATTCCACTTTTACTTCCTCTGAAATGATGTCGGCACAACACACGCGCCAGTCATTTCAGCATGCCTAGCGCCATGCTCTAGGCATCCTATTGGTTTTGGCCTAGAAAAGGATGTCTTTCATTGCCTTTTTTTATTGCAGAAGAAGCTTCTGGACTTACAGGCATGTAACTCCCAGGCTATTGCCATTCTGTTTTAGGCATTTCTGACCCTTCCTCAAAGTACTGCTCCAAGTGTAACTTCCACTTCACGCCTAGTATTGGCACCACGGCCCCCTCCAATAAACCCAATTTGGAGCACTGTCTGATCAAAACTGTCTCCTCCAGCTCCTGGAATGGAATCACTGCGTTGTGGGCCATTTAATACACGGTCATTAATCAAGAATAACACTGAAACGCATGGTTTGCTCCTTATGGAAGTCCTTAATTGTCTTTTTACTACCGAGACCTGGGCCAGGAATGATTCTGACCCTGGCCTCAGTGATGCTGTCTCTGTGGGTTATTTTATCTTTGAGCAGGATCGGAAAGGCCGGGTGGGGGGAGGTTTCGCTATTATTACTAAGACTACTCTGGGCTGTACTTTAGAATCAACATCTCTTAATATCACTGACGGAACGGAGGCTGCCTTTTTTAGGCTAAAGATCTCAGCAAAAGATGTGTTTACTTGGATGCTTGTTTATAGACCCCCTGGCACCAGGACCAATTTTATTGATTCATTGAGTCGAATCATTGAACCCTATCTTAATTGCAGGTACATTACCTTACTGGGAGACTTTAATTTCCACTTTGAGGATCTTTCTAGTAAAGACTCCATCTCTTACTTGAATTAATGACTAGCGTAGACCTACCTCAACAAATCAGGCCGCCTACTTACTCTTCAGGGCATTCCCTGGATTGGGTCTTTCCTAAACATCCTGATCTGTCCATTAATAAAATCCTCCCTGTGAGTTGGACTGACCATTATATTATCTTTTTTAGTATTACTCTTAAACATTGCATGTCCTATACTCTGTATAGGAAGCTGATTACCTGTAGATCAGTGAGTAAGATCACCACTGGTAGCTTTGAGCATGCCCTTCATGCCTCCAAGCACAGCATAGTGTCATCTCAGGGCTACTCTGCTGAGAGTTTTGATACCTGGGCTTGCTCCTCCCTAGATTTCATTGCTCCTTTAAAAACGAAAACACTTCTTAGGACGAAATTGTCTGCTCCCTGGTATACGGACGAACTTAAGGAGCTTCATTTTAAATGTCGAAGGCTGGAACACAAAAGGATTATTACCTCTAATTCTGAGGGAAAATTTCTCGAGAAAATTAAGCACATGACTTTGCTGCTGCAATACAAACTGGCTATCAAAAGTGCAAAATCTGCATTTTATATAGAGAACATCATGACTGCCAGTAATTCCTCTAAGTGCCTGTTCAAAACTGTTAAAGACCTGGGCTTTCTTCCTTTGCAGAATCAGGCCCTTGCGTCTCTAAACTTCTGTGATGGTATCGCTTGTTTAAAAAAAAAATAATAATAATAAGGTTCTCGATGTATACTCTTTGTTTGATCTCTCTGCTGATTTTCTTACCTGCACCAGTCCCCTTGCCCACTTTAAAGAGCTCAGCCGGGCTAAAATGTCATATTTTCCGATAATTTCTCCCGAAGAGACCAAGGAGCTACTTCTGAGAATTAAATGAGGGCCTCCAATATATCCTTGTGCTTCAAACATTTTCCATTTGGCCCCTGAGCCCATTGCTGAGTTTTTACAGAATATCTTCAGACGCATTCTCCAATCGGGAAGGATTCCTACTGCCTGGAAACGTGCTTCTGTTACTCCACTCCAAAACCCAATGCTGATCTGACTGATTTTAAGAACTATCGCCCTACTTCTATGCTCCTATTTTCCGCCATTGTCTTGGAAACTTTTTTTTAATCAGAAGTTAGTTGATTTTATTGATTTACAGGGAGCTTTGGATCCCTCATAAAATGGTTTTAGATTTGGCCACCACACAGAAACTGCTCTTGTAGCAGTAACTAACATCCAGCGCCGTGTTGATGAGGGGGGGTCGCAGCCATTCTTCTACTTGAATTGTCCGCGGAACGACACGGTGTGGCCTGCTCGAATGATTCAGCCGTTGGAGGAGAATCGAGTAGACGGCCGCGCACTTAGTCTTTTATCCTCCTTCCTAGCTGATACAGTCAAGGTGGTCAGTTGTGGGGATTTCAAAGCTGTTGCTTTCAGCCTTCCGTGTGGTGTCCCCCAGGGCTCTGAGACTTTTTAAAATATTTATGTGGCACCATTGGCTGCCCTTGTCCAGTCCTTTGACTATGAAGTTTAATTTTTAGTGGACGATACGCAGATCATTGTGACTATTTCTAACAATGTGACCTCTGTCTTTTAGGCAGTATATGTCCTGTATTGAGAAATGGATGAGCAACAATGCGCTTAAACTCAATTCCAGACAGAGATGCTGATTTTTTGGGGCCCAGAAGTCAATATGGTCTGATATCTGGTGGCCTGTGGAGTGTGGTCCTCTTCCCACTCTTGTGGAGTCTGCCCGAAATCCAGGTGTTTTAGTTGATAACTCCCTGACCTTTAATACTCAAGCCAGTCTTGTGTCTAATACCTGTTTGTATATAATCAGAATACTGAGGAAGATCTTCCCTTTCCTACCCAATGATTTATGCTAAGCTGTTGTTATTGCTCTTCTTACCTCCGTTTGGATTTTTGTAATTCCCTCTATCTTAATATGGACAAGAGAGGTATTAATAAGCTGCAGGTGACACAAAACGCAGCTTCTCGGCTTATCCCAAACATTCCCAGGCAGGCCTGTATTAGAGAGGGTCAGAAAACCCTTCATTGGCTCCCCATTAAAAAGAGAATTGTCTTTTAGACCTTGTGTCTGGTTCATAAAGCCCTTCATCGTAATAACACTGAACACCTTAATGCCATTTTTCACTGGCATGTGCCTACAAGATCGCTTAGATCCTCTTCTCGCAGACTGACGACTGTCCCTAGATTTTACAGAGCCAGATGGGGAGATAGGGCTTTCTCGGTGGCAGCTGTCAAGCTGTGGCACCCCCTGACAGTTGATATGGCAGAGGAGGAAACTCTTTCTATTTATAAAAAAAACACAGCTGAAAACTTGGCTCTTTACGCAAAATGGTTTTGAATGAATTGGCGTCTTTACACCTTGTGCAAGTTCCTGCTAGCACCTTGATACCCTTGGGTTTTGTGCAAAGCCAATCTTTCTCGCCTTTGAGACCTATTGGTTTTGGCATTGCTTTTGGCCTTACTGTACAGCATCTGGGCACACACTGGGCAGCACAGGTGTGGGAGAAGAAACAGGATGGGTGGGGGAGAAGAAACAGGGATGGGCGGGTGGTAGGGAGGAGAAGAAACAGGGATGGGAGGACATGTTTGAGGGGGAGAAGAAACGGACGGGCGGGTGAAAGGGAGGTGAACATGCATATCTAAATTCGCAGTGCTATAATCATACATGCATCACCTTATATGCACACAGATATATATTCACGGCTCGAGGTGCATTTTAGCTGGTAACCATATACGTTATGAGTTAGACGTGCCATGCGCTGCTACAGATATACAGGGGGAAAAACAATTAGACAGCTGCAGTAAACATGTAGAATAAGTGCTGTATTTTTCACGTTATGGGCATTTCTTTTGTCAGTACACGGCTGCCTAAAACATGAGGTTGTACAGTGAAATATCAGGTGTAAGGAAATGCCTCCTTGGCATCGTTACCCCCTAACGTTTTTCCTTTGCTGATGCTAAGTTATGATTTGAAAGTGTGCTGGGACCCTGCTAACCAGGCCCCAGCACCAGTGTTCTTTCCCTAAACTGTACCTTTGTCTCCACAATTGGCACATCCCTGGCACTCAGGTAAGTCCCTTGTAACTGGTACCCCTGGTACCAAGGGCCCTGATACCAGGGAAGGTCTCTAAGGGCTGCAGCATGTCTTATGCCACCCTCGGGACCCCTCACTCAGCACCTGCACACTGCCTCACAGCTTGTGTGTGCTGGTTGGGAGAAAATGACTAAGTCAACATAGCACTCCCCTCAGAGGGCTATGCCAACCTCACACTGGCTGTGGCATAGGTAAGTCACCCCTCTAGCAGGCCTTACAGCCCTAAGGCAGGGTGCACTATACCACAGGTGAGTGCATATGTGCATGAGCACTATGCCCCTACAGTGTCTAAGCAAAACCTTAGACATTGTAAGTGCAGGGTAGCCATAAGAGTATGTGGTCTGGGAGTTTGTCAAACACGAACTCCACAGTGCCATAATGGCTACACTGACAACTGGGAAGTTTGGTACCAAACCTCTCAGCACAATAAATGCACACTGATGCCAGTGTGCAATTTATTGTAACATACACCCAGAGGGCATCTTAGAGATGCCCCCTGAATACCAATCCGACTTCTAGTGTAGGCTGACCAGTTTCTGCCAGCCTGCCACACACCAGACATGTTGCTGGCCACATGGGGAGAGTGCCTTTGTCACTCTGTGGCCAGGAACAAAGCCTGTACTGGGTGGAGGTGCTTCTCACCTCCCCCTGCAGGAACTGTAACACCTGGCGGTGAGCCTCAAAAGCTCAACCCTTTTGTTACAGCGCCACAGGGCACCCCAGCTAGTTGAGATGCCCGCCCCTCTGGCCACTGCCCCCACTTTTGGCGGCAAGGCTGGAGGAGCTAATGAGAAAAACATGGAGGAGTCACCCAACCGTCAGGACAGCCCCTAAGGTGTCCTGAGCTGAGGTGACCCCTGCCTTGAAAAATCCTCCATCTTGAACCTATTGGCCTGGAGTTACGTCTTTGAGTGTGTGTTCCTCATTTATTGCCTGTGTGTACAACAAATGCTTAACACTACCCTCCGATAAGCCTACTGCTCGACCACACTACCACAAAATAGAGCATTAGAATTATCTACTTTTGCCACTATCTTACCTCTAAGGGGAACCCTTGGACTCTGTGCACTCTATTTCTTACTTTGAAATAGTATATACAGAGCCAACTTCCTACATCAGAGTTCTGTTTTACTCCAGTTATCCCTTAGAGACTTCCAAGCAGCCTAATGTCTGTTAGTATGTACATTAAAAAGCAAACAAATGATATAAGCAATGCGGATCTTTTGATCACGGTAGTCATTTCGGTGAAATAAGGTGTCACTAAATATGACAGGTGTCAACCACACGTACATTTCCCCATTAGTGACATCATATGCGGCAATGCTTGTTTTCTAATGTGGAGCAACGATTATGTGTCGAATTGTATTCAAGCAATGATTAGTCCAATTCGCATGTTCAAATCAAAAGCATTTATTAATCCTTTGTTTGGAAATTGTTTCAGAGATACATGTAGAGAACAGCAGACACGTGTTTCGCCCCCTGTGGTGTATTAACCTGGGGCTTTTTTAAGGCTACAAATAATAAACCTGGAATCACATCAAAATAATGATACTATTAAGATTAGATGGGTATAGAATATTAGTCTTCCATTAGTGCATGGTGAAAGTTATGCTTAAGGGAAAGTAGAAAAGTACTGAGTGGTAATCATGTCCAAGTTGTGGGCCCATAATCTACCCCCAAAAGTATAAAAGGGTGGGTGAATAGAAAAACCGTGACAATTAGTATTTGAGAGTATAAGTTCTTCAGCTGGTGTCATTAGTCAAACCATAAAGATGGTGCCATGAAAAGGATTCAAAATTTAAAGTGACATTGGTGCTGGCATGGTGAAACAGTAGGTTACTAGTCCATTGATAGTATTTAATGATCACCAAATATTAAAGATATATGCTGATAGTTATAGTAAAGAGCATCGTACCATATAAGTTGTATATGAATCATAGTTTTTTACTGAGATATCACCCCAATTGGCCTCCTTAATTTTTTTGTTGAGGGTGTCTATTTCCTGTCGATGCTTTTCATATTCTTCTTGGGCTATTTCAATCAATAATCGTTCCATAGTACCACTGTTTCGCATCAGGACTATTCTCAAATGAGTTTCAAATGAGCGTGGAAAGAGTGGTCTATTTTGTACCAAACTTAAAATGTTAAATATTTTGGCTCCCTGTTGTGTATATACAAACAACGTGGTGACAATGTCTTACCAACAGCAGCATAATCATTGAATTTGAAAAACAGCAATACAAATTCATGCATGTTAATTATATTCATGTAGTGGATTTAAGAATTTATGTAGGGACTTTTACCTCTGGTAAGATGCGAAGAATAATAACTAGTATTTTAAAAATCACATGCTTTCATTAGCATGCACTTCTGTCTGTATTGGAGGGCACTGTATGAATAGGTGAGTTTCTACTTTGTCCCATAGTCTTGGGGGGCGTAGCGTGCACCATTTCATAACATTGCATGTTGAAGATCTGTTTGGACAAGCCTAAAATAACAGAAGCAACTAACTCAATATATAATAAAGTGTGCCTCACATAAAGATCATATATAAACTTTATATGTTTATTATGTTATCTTGAAAATTATTTTCTATAGCCACTACTTAATAACCACAAATATAAAAGACCCTTAATCTAATCGACTTCATATAGAAATTTATTGCTGGTGAAAGCGCACTAATTTCTGGGAAAAGGTGGGTTAGCCTCGTATTGGCAAGCTCAAGTTGTGTTTGAAGTTCTGCTCATGGCTCTCCAGAGCTAATTTGCACCCGTCCATAAGCTGGTGCTCTGCGAGTATAGGTGTGTTGTATGGTGTAAATGGCCTAGGCCTATTGGTAGCTTGTTTTTAGAACAGTGAGATGTGCCACATGTTCTTATGTAGCACACTCCAGAGACGTTCAAAATAAACAGATGATTATTTGGTGCCTCATGCACTGCGGTAGGGCTTCTCTAAACTTTCCCATGGTCTGCGGACTGTGCTATTTAATTATCACGGGAAAGTTCAGAGAATCACACCGCCGGGCATGCATATAGGATTCCCATAAAGAGTAAACATGAGACAGAAGGCTAGCTCAGCAATCTGCCAGAGTGAATACCAATTTTATAATGTGTGGGCGGCAGAGAGGAAATTTTAATTAAATGAGTGAAAACTGTAATTGTAATTATCCGTGTGAGGATGGTTATCCAAATTAAAATAATAATTCAAACACTCAATCGAGTTTGACGTGTAAATTTATATTTCCTGCAGGTGAATATTGTACATTAAGTTGTGTTAAAGGGGGTAGAAACTTGAAGATTTGCTGCTGTTTAGGCCAGGCGCTCTGCATCGGTTGTGTTAGCAGAGCAACGTTTGCTGATGTTTACACAACACATAGGATGACCTGTGATCCTGATATGTGTACCTTGTAGAACAAATTGTGTCTGGCTTTTCAGAAACTGAGTCCTGGCCTGCAGGCAGCCTCCACAGATTGCTTCAATTACACCTTTGTTGTTCAAGGATGCCACGAACACAGTCCCCAAGGTGCTCAATAGTTAACAAGGCAGCATGTAGTGTAAGCACAAGGGGAGGTCAGGAAGGCATAGAAGGAGTAGGGGGAGACGTGGATACTGTCTGCTAGAATCATCTTCCCTTGGGTACTGAACTATCTGTTCATTTTGCCTTGGGTAGGGCTTTTCAAAAACTCTGCATTCCTCTGGGGATAGCGGCCTCTTACCATTCTGTGGTCAGGAAGGCGGCTAATTTCTTGGATCTTCCATTGCCGGCTGCTGAGGTTAAAACAAATATTTTGACCGAGGTCCTGCATCCTTCTTTGGCTTCAGCAGAACCCTTGCATCCATTTAATGATGCTCTTACGGAACCTATCTTAGAGGTATGGAGGAAGCTGGTGTCATCCCCAGCTGTGAACAGATCTATGGCAAGACGGTATTGGGTGGCTCCAGGAGATCTGGGACTTTTGTCAAAGCATCCCACTCTGGAGAGTTTGGTAGTTCAAGCCTCATGTTCCACACGTTCTGCACCGGGCTCCTTCTCTGTTATTCCTTCGGACAGGGAGCCCAAGGAAATGGAGCAGTCGGCCAAGAAGACTTTTTCTTCCTGCAGTATGGCCCTGAATGCGGCAAACGCTACTTGTGTGTTAGGGAGATATGTCCATGCCCTAATGGACTGGGCTAAAGCTATGGTTCCAGATTTGCCGCAGGAGATGCAAGAACAATTCGGTGAGCTCCTGTCAGATGCTCAAGCTGCAGCTAAGCAGATTATCCAGTCTGGTCTGGATTCTACAGACTCAGTGGCCAGGGCGATGGGTACCTCAGTTGCTACCAGGAGGCATGTGTGGTTGAGGTCCTCTTGCTTTTCTACGGATGTCCAGACCACTCTATTGGACTTGCCTTTCGATGGAGAGAAGCTGTTTGGAGCTAAAGCAGACTCTGCCTAAGAGCGCTTTAGGGAGAGTAGGGCCACAGCAAAGTCTTTGGGTCTGCTGGCTTCCACTACTATCCCTTTCAGGTCCTTTCGGAGGTTCAGGGGGTTTGGGCGTGGAGCTGTTTACCGTTGGAGACCCCAGTCTGCAGTTCAGCAGCTGCCAGCCTCCCATATAGATCCTTTAGAGGACGGGGGAGAATTCGGACAAAGAGGGGCTACCCAGCAGCACCCTGCATCATCCTCTTCCTCTGGGGGACAACAACAAGGGAAGCAGCCCTAGTTTTCTGCCCATTTTGAGCCACACTTCTCCTGTAGGGAGAAGGTTACGTCTTTTTCTTCACGAGTGGGAGTTCACCACATCAGACTCGTGGGTTCTAAATATTGTGAGGAAAGCATATGCTCTTCCTTTTCAGGAGTTCCCCCCCTCCCATCCCTCCCTGCCCTTCGTTTTGTTCAGAAGACCATCTCCTGTTGTTGCAGAAGGAGGTTCAAATCCTGTTATTGAAAGGTGCAGTGGAGTTGGTTCCAGAGCAGGAAAAGGGTCAGGGTTGTTATTCAAGATATTTCCTGATCCCCAAAAAGGATGGTCGATTGAGACCTATCCTGGATCTGAGGATTATGAATTGGTTCTTCAAACAGGAGAAATTCAAGATGCTGACTCTAGCGCAGGTACTTCTGGAGTTGAACAAAGAGGACTGGATGGTGTCTGTCGACTTGCAGGATGCTTGCTTTCATATCCCTATTCTCAAGTCGCACAGGAAGAATCTCAGGTTTGTGGTGGGGTCGCAACACTACCAGTTTGCGGTCCTTCCATTTGTTCTTACTTCAGCACCTTGAGTCTTCACGAAGGGGATGGCGGTGGTTGCAGCAAGTCTCAGAAGGAAGGGAATATCGGTACTCCCTTACCTGGATGACTGGTTGATCAAAGCCAAGTCTCCAGAGCTCGTGCTGCATCACTTGCAGATGACAACTCAGTTGTTGTTCAGTCTGGTCTTTTCTCACCTGGAGCACTCTCGGTGCCTCCTGTTCATAGGGGCAGTACTGCATACAACATTGAATTGTGCCTATCCTCCGCCTCAGCGGATTCAGGACATTCAGGCATTGATTCCAATGTTTCAAAATGGAGCAGTTGTTCCAGCCCTCAAGGTCCTACGCCTGCTCTGTCTGTTTGCTTCTTGCATTCTATTGGTCACTCATGCACGTTGGCACATGAGGGCTCTCCAATGGTGTCTCTGCAGGCAGTGGTTTCAACACAAAGGGGTTCTCGAGGAGTCGATATCGATCTCCAGAGACGCTGCAGAGGATCTACGATGGTGGGCTGTGGATGGCAACCTTTCCCAAAGAAGGCCGTTTTCACTGCCTCCTGCGGTGGTCATGGTCATAGCGGGGGCTTCCACTCTAGGGTGCGGAGCTCATCTGGGGGACCTGGAGATCAAAGGTCTTTGGTCTCCAGTGGAATGGACTTTTCATATCAATCTGTTAGAATTGCAGGCGATACGTCTGGCTCTCAAGGCCTTCCTCCCATCCCTTTGCTGTCAGTCAGTTCAAGTCTTCACTGACAACGCTACTGCAATGTGGTATATAAACAAGCAGGGACGAGTGGGGTCATTCCTTCTCTACAAAGAGGCTCTGCGGCTCTGGTCCTGGGCACAGGACCATCGGATTTGCATAGTAGCAAACCATCTGACCGGGGTTCTCAGCGTACGTACGGACAGTCTCAGTCGGCATTTCCCGGCCGTTCACAAGTGGCGTCTCCATCCGGATCTGGTCCTTCACATCTTTCGGTTGTGGGGTTCTCCGCAGGTAGACCTGTTTGCCACTCGAGAACGCGCACTGCCCATCGTTCTGCAGCCTCCAGTATCCGGTGCAAGGAGCTTTGGGGGACGCGTTTCTGATGTCTTGGTGCGACCAGTTGCTTTACGCATTTCCCCTCATACACTTGATTCCTCAGGTTCTGAGCAAGATTCGCCAAGATCGGGCTCAACTCATTTTAATAGCTTTGGATTGGCCGAGAAGGCGGTGGTACACGGACCTTCTCCAACTTTCACTTTGCCCTCTGCTCCGTCTCCCTCTCAGGGCAGATCTCCTCTCTTAGTCACAGGGGCAGGTTCTACACCCCCACCTCCAGAGTCTGCACCTTCATGCCTGGAGTTTGAACGGGGCAATCTGAGTTCTTTCTCTCTCCCACCAGAGGTAGTGGATGTTATTTTATCGGCCAGGCGACACTCCATTAATACTGTTTATGCCAGCAGGTGGGCAAAATTTGTGCCTTGGTTTGGAGAAACAAATTGATCCCTTGAGGGCCCATTTGTCTGATGTTCTGTTGTTTGTGTTAACTTTAGCACAGAAGCTGCGACTGTCACAGACTATTTGTCAGCCTTTCTTTGCCTTCCGGATCAACCTTCCTTGTTTAAATCACCTATTGTTGTTAGGTTCTTGAAAGGTTTAACAAATACATTTCCCCCACTCCATTTCTTATGCCTCAGTGGGATTTAAATCTGGTTATGACTTTTTTAATTGGTTCACCATTTGAACCCATGCATTCTTATCCTTTAAGGTTATTAGTCATTAAGACAGTTTTCCTGATAGCTATTACAATGCTAGGCGTGTGAGTGAGCTTCAGGCCCTTAGTGTTAAACCTCCCTTTACTACATTCTTTGTTGACAAAGTGGTGCTGAAAACCAGGGCGGCTTTTCTCCCTAAACTTGTCACTCCTTTCCATATGGGGCAGTCTGTTACCCTTCCATCTTTCTACTCTCCTCCTCATCCTTCAAAGGAGGAAGAGAGACTCCATTGTTTGGACCCCAAAATTGCTCTCAGTTTTTATATTGAGAGAACAAAGGACTTTCGTTTGGAGAACCAATTCTTTGTTGGATATGTAGGAAAGAGGAAGGTCCATAAAGGAACTATATCCAGGTGGATCATTCTTTGCATTAAGATTTGTTACTCGTTGGCAAAGAAGGTTCCTCTTGAGGGTATTAGAGCCAATTCTACCAGGGCTAAGTCTGTCACTTCGGCCCTGGCTAGAGGGGTTCTGGTGGTGGATATTTGTAAGGCAGCAACTTGGGCTTCCCTCTACACTTTCGCAAAGCATTATTGCTTGGACTCGGAAGTTGGGAGGGATGGCCATTTTGCACGTTCTGTGTTGCAGGATTTCTTGTTTGACCAGTCAGGCACCTACCTCGGAGTGTTGTTCTGCTTTGGGACTCTATTCATAAGGTGAGGAATCCACAGGTAGTTGTATCCATCAGAAGAACAAGTTACTTACCTTCAGTAACGCTTTTTCTTTTGGATATGCTAGCTACCTGTGGATTCCTCACGGTCCCACCGCCTTCCCGTTGTCTGTCTGGTCGTACCAAGACTTCTGTATTACAAGTGTGTATATGTTTTAATAATTTTTTATATAAATGTTTGTTGTAATTGTGTGACATCAATATGTTTTTATGTATGTATTCATTTGAGCTATCATGAGGTCGGTTTTCACCTGTTCGCCTAAAAGGCACGTAAAAAATGGGTGAAACTGACGTCAGCACGCCGGCGAGGACCTCTTATTGTCAGTGACGTCAGTCAGTCACGTGTGGAGCCATGCGATTGTGACGTCCTCGTTGACGTGGAGAGCTGGGAAGAAGATTTTCCATCGAATGCTGGGGCATTGGGAGAATTCATAAGGTGAGGACTCCACAGGTAGCTAGTGTATCCACCAGAAAAAGCATTACCGAAGGTAAGTGTAAGGTTGGGCTCAGTGGTACAGAGGGCACGGACTCAGAATTCAGAGCCCTAGCAGGGCGTATACGTTTTTTATTTGTGATAGGATAGTTTTTATAACAAAAAAAACAAAAGGTGGCACGTCGTCTCGAGTTTTCTTCGTGAGGTTCTCTGTTATATGTTGTTTAGCTGGGCTGATTAGGGTGAAAGTAGCAGGCTATTATCGTGATTCACTCAGGCTCGTGATAGGTGGGGAGTTTGGGCTTGTGAGTCTCCAATCCCTGGTAGCCCAGTATAGCCTTCTTGCCCTCCCCCAGACCCCCTTTTCCTCCCTCCAACTCCCCTTCCTTTCCCCTTTTATGAGTAGTGCCCCTGAATAGGGTTCGTACTTTGTGTAGCCACGACCCTCCTGGGTTGTGGCAGGATGTCTCACGTCTTCTTGGCGGTTCTGTACCGCTAACGCCAGGGCGGTGCTCCTTCTCCACAGCGGACTCTTGTCTGCTGGCCTTCGTCTCCTCTCGTTCGGGTTCTTCTGGCTTCTTTTCCTCCGGGTCCGACGCGCTACTTGCTTCCTCCTGCTCCCGTTCTGCGCGCCGTTCGTCCGTGGCGTTCTGCTTTAATGGAGATGCGGCAACCCGGAAGTCCGGGGCCGATTGCCGTCTCCACCCCCACGCGTCTCCATGACGATGCGCAAGGGTAGCGGAGGAGGTGTTCGGCAGCCGCCATGTTTGGTCGGCGGTAGGCGAGGTGAACGGCACCCGCCTACAGTAAGTAACTTGTTCGTCCAGAAGTGAAAGCCTACAAGTAATAGGGCCAGTTGTCATGGGTGTGAGCAGCACACCAAAAGAAAAGACAAATATAAGTGATTCACCACAGAAAAACAAGGATTTTCGAAGAGTACACAAAGGGACGAATAAAAAGCAGTGGGCATGCTCTAAGCCCACAGAGTAGATACAGCATGCCTCAAAGAGGCATCGCATGCGCTGCCTAGGTGTGACCTAAAAATAGCCTTGGGAGCTGGGGAAGCTCTTCCCCCAGCTCCGAGACTAAAATAAATAAAAGGAATCCCTCTGGTGCTTGTCCTTAGCACCCGAGTGCTGGCGCTGAGAGCGTGTCCAGCACATCTTTAGCACTTGAGGGGTTAATAGACATGAGGCAGGGCGATTTCTGACTGTAAGTAAAGCATCATGTGGTAGCACATTGTCATTTACAGACAGCCACTGAATTGCGCAGGCATACAGTTTTAGTGATAAAACTGTGCAGCGCATAAATCATGTGAAAATCCGGTTTCTGTGATAATTTATAATTTGTGCATCACCAGGAAAGTGTCGTGATTTGTTAGAAACCTATTAAAATCTGTTCAAAACTGTATCATAGAGACTTCGAGCTGCAGATTTCTTACCTTAGAATTCCCTGGCGTCAGCTTCGAATCTGGAATTTTTCTGCTGAGTAGTACCCTGCGCGTGCTGTCGGGTGGCGTCGTTCGGATCTGCGTGCGTCGTCCGGCTCTGCATGGCATCGTCTGCATTGTTGGAGCCGTCTGTGACGTCACGGTGTCTATATAGATGCCACCTCAGCGTGTGTACATCAGTTCTTTTGCTTCTGCACTGGTTAAGCGCAGATCCGGATAGAGCTACCCTTTTCTTTGATGGACGTTGAGGTTTTTTTGATACTTGATTGTTTGAAGCATGTCTTCTAGAAAGACTGGTTTCAAACAGTGTGGTGCGTGTCATTGCAGCATGTCGGTAACAGATCCACAGCGAGTTTGTCTCTGGTGTTTAGAGAATGATTTCGACTCCACTACGTGTTCCGACTGTTGGGCCATGGCTCCGAAGGCCTTGAGGGAGAGACCTCTCAAACTTCTTGCGGCCCAACAGCCATCTTCTGTCGGCGCAACTCCGAAGAGGTCACGGTCCCGCAGTAGGAGGAGGTTGCAGCACCGCTCCCAGAGCCCCAGGTCCTCTTCCTCACATTCGAGGTCATCTGATCACTCAGGTAAGAGGCACAAAAAGAAGAGAAGAAGTCCAAGAGAACTTCGGCTTCGTCAGGCTCGTCTTCCGATGATGCGTCTAGGGAACGTCGACGCTGCGAGCGCAGTTCTGCGGAGCCGCCACCAGGGTCGACTCCGCGTCTTCCCCCTTTTCCGGGGACTGGAGCCACCCCCGCTCAAATAAAGGAATTTTAGAAGGCCATGCGCCTTGTTTTTGAGTGAGCGGGCTACACATTCGGGTGGGTCTTGGGCCCGCGGGGTCAGCAGAGGCCCCATTGGGTTCAACGTCGGCGGCTTCGGCCTCCGCGCCATTGGGGACCCCAGGGTCTGATATTGGATCCGGACCGGCGCCGGTCTCTCACAGTCAACCTCCTCCGGCGCCAGGTCGGACGTCAACGCTTCCTCCACCACCGGCGCCCTCTGGTGGTAGCCCCATCCTCATTCTGGATGATCCGGAGCGACGTCGTATGCCGTCAACTCCGACTTTGACGGTGCCAATTCGGCCCAGATCATTGCCTAAGCCTTATTCTAAACAGCCAGGCACAGGAGAGGAGTGGGCAGGGTCAGAGGACCCTTTAGAGTACAACCTGGAACAAGAACAGGACTGGTACGAGGATTTAGAGGAGGCCAGTGGACTGGACACGTCTCCAGATACTGGTATGCTTTCTTCTTATGTGGCTATGGAGGAGGGGGCTTATTATGCTATGGTGGTGCGTAGGGCAGCTGAGGTTTTGGACCTGTACTTGCCCACGGTGCCAGTCAGGACGAATCTCCTGACAGAGGTGCTACACCAGAGCCGATGTTGCCCTTCAATGAGGGAACATGGTCCAAACCCAGCACAGGAGCTCCTGTGAATAGGACGGTTGGCCTCTGCCATATACCCACACCGAGCGACCCTAGTTTCCTTACCCAACACCCCACCCCGGAGAGCTTGGTGGTCCAAACCTCTACTTCCCGTGGTGCCTTCCCTTCCGCTCCCCCGGATAGGGAATCCAAGAGGCTGGATCAGCTTGGAAAGAAAATGTTTTCTTTCTCCAGCCTGGCATTGAGGACAGTAAACACCTCTTACCTATTGGGCTGTTTCTCCAATAGTTTATGGGATACGGTGGCACAGGTGCTGCCCCATGTCCCGGTGGGCATATGGGACACTCTCACCCAGGCTGTCAAGGATAGGAGAGATACAGCTATGTTTACTATCAGGTGTGGATTGTAAACAACCGACTTGCTGGGTAGAGCGAATGTGTTGACAGTGGCCCTACTTCGCCACGCCTGGCTATGTTCAACTGGCTTTTCAGGGGATGTCCAGTCAAGTTTAATGGACATGTCCTTTGATGGCTCATGCCTTTTTGGTAAGAAAGCAGACCCTGCGCTTGAGAGGTTTTAGGATTCTCAAGCTACGGCCAGATCCTTAGGCCCCTCAGCACCAGTTAATAAGCTGTCCGTCTTCCGCCCCTTTCGAGGCTTCGGAAGGGGCACGGCACCACGCTAGCCACAACTCATCTACCGTCCTCAGGCTTCAAACCATCGGGAGAGGACGTGGTCGTGGTACCATCAGACCCAGTGGTCTGGCCAGCAGTTGGCGACCACACAGCCCCCCTCCACTGTGCCCAAGCCCTCCTAGTGTGGTTCTGCAGGACCTTGTCCATCCAGTTAGAGGGAGAATTCAATTTCATCTCCCTCACTGGCATTCCATCACAACGGACAAATGGGTCTTGCAGATCATAAGGAAGGGCTATTCCCTCCCCTTCCAGTCTTTTCCTCCCTCTATCCCTCCAACAAAAGAACGGCTGATGGAGGACCATTTGTTTTTGCTCCGCAAGGAAGTTGCGGCGCTCTTCGCCAAGGGAGCCATAAAAAGGGTCCCGATTTCAGAAGTAGGCAGTGGTTGTTATTCCCGCTATTTACTGATTTACAAAAAGAACAAGGGCCTTCGCCCTATCATGGATTTAAGGGACGTCAATCTCTTCCTCAAGGAGAAATTCAAGATGCTCACTCTTGCTTAGGTCTTGTCTGTCCTAGACCAAGGAGACTAGATGGTAGCGTTGGACTTGCAGGATGTGTATTTTCATATCCCCATCCTGCCCGCCCACAGGCGTTATCTGCTGTTCAAGGTGAGCAAAGAGCACTTTCAGTTTACCGTGCTCCCTTTCGGTCTCACCAGTGCCCCTCTGGTGTTCACAAAGGTGATAGCTCATCTGCGCAGGTCAGGGATTTCAGTCTTCCCCTACCTTGACAATTGGCTGTTGAAGTCTTCCACGTCCCAGGCTCTCATCACCCATCTCCAGATGACGGCGAACCTCCTGCATTTGCTGGGGTTCACTATCAATGTGCTGTGGTCACACCTGACTCCCTCTCAGAAGCTCACTTTCATCGGAGTTGTTCTGGACACAGTGCAGTATCGGGCCTATCCTCCCGAGCAGCGAGTCCAGGATATTCAGGTTATGATACCGATGTTTCGGCCTCTATCCTGGATTTCGGGGAGACAGACATTGAGGCTGTTGGAACTAATGGCTTCCTGCATCCTGTTAGTCAAGCATGCCAGATGACATATGAGGGCTCTGCAGTGGGACCTGAAGTTCCAATGGGCACAGCATCAGGGAAATCTTATCAACGTGGTTCAGATCTCGGAGGGGACTGCAAAGGATCTGTAATGGTGGTTAGTGGACTGCGATTGGGTGAAAGGCAGACTCCTCTCCCTTCCCTAGTCAGATCTCACAGTAGTGACAGATGCGTCACGTCTGGGATGCAGCAGCCATCTAGGAGAGGTAGAGATCAGGGGTCTCTGGGCTCTGGCGGAATCCGGGCTCCATATCAACTTGTTGGAGCATTGGGCGATCTGACCAGCATTAAAGGCATTTCTTCCTGTTGTGAAAGGGAAGGTGTAGGAAGTTGGCTCGGTATGTACTATTTCAAAGGAAGAAATAGCATACATAGAGTCAAAGGGTTCCCCTTAGAGGTAAGATATTGGCAAAAAGAGATAATTCTAATGCTCTATTTTGTGGTAGTTTGGTCGAGCAGTAGGCTTATCAGAGGGTAGTGTTAACCATTTGTTGTACACACAGGCAATAAATGAGGAACACACACTCAAAGACAATTCCAGGCCAATAGGGTTTTTTGTATAGAAAAATATCTTTTCTTAGTTTATTTTAAGAACCACAGGTTCAAGATTTACAATCAATACTTTAAATGAAAGGTATTTCACCCAGGTATCATAGGAACTTTGAATCAGCAAAATAGCATGTACAGTTTTCACAAAAATGGCAATAAGCTATTTTAAAACTAGACACTGTGCAAATTTCAACAGTTCCTGGGGGAGGTAAGTATTTGTTAGTTTTGCAGGTAAGTAAACTACCTACAGGGTTCAAAGTTGGGTCCAAGGTAGCCCACCGTTGGGGGTTCAGGGCAACCCCAAAGTTACCACACCAGCAGCTCAGGGCCGGTCAGGTGCAGAGGTCAAAGTGGTGCCCAAAACGCATAGGCTTCAATGGAGAAGGGGGTGCCCCGGTTCCAGTCTGCCAGCAGGTAGGTACCCGCGTCTTCGGAGGGCAGACCACGGGGGTTTTGTAGGGCACTGGGGGGGGGTGGGGGGGAACAAGTCAGCACAAAAAGTACACCCTCAGCGGCACGGGGGCGGCCGGGTGCAGAGTGCAAACAGGCGTCGGGTTTGCAATGGAGTTCAATGGGAGACCCAGGGGTCTCTTCAGCGAAGCAGGCAGGCAAGGGGGGGGGCTCCTCGGGGTAGCCACCACCTGGGCAAGGGAGAGGGCCACCTGGGGGTCGCTCCTGCACTGGAGGTCAGATCCTTCAGGTCCTGGGGCTGCGGGTGCAGTGTCTTTACCAGGCGTCTGGTTCTTAGAAGCAGGCAGCCGCCGTCAGGGGAAGCCTCTGGATTCCCTCTGCAGGCGTCGCTGAAGGGGGTAAGGGGGGGTCAACTCTGGCTACTCACAGGGTCTCCGTCGCCGGGGAGTCCTCCCTGTAGTGTTTTTTCTCCGCAGGTCGAGCCGGGGGCGTCTGGTGCAGAGTGGAAAGTCTCACGCTTCTGGCGGGAAACGTGCAGTCCTTTAAAAGTTGTTTCTTTGTTGCAAAGTTGTTTCTTCTTTGGAGCAGAGCCGCTGTCCTCTGGAGTTCTTGGTCCTTTTAGATGCAGGGTAGTCCTCTGAGGCTTCAGAGGTCGCTGGACCCTGGGGAACGCGTCGCTGTTGCAGTTTTTCTCGAAGTCGGAGACAGGCCAGTAGGGCCGGGGCCAAAGCAGTTGGTGTCTCCGTCTTCTCTGCAGGGCTTCAGGTCAGCAGTCCTTCTTCGTCTTCAGGTATCTATCTTGCTTGGTTCTGGGGGCCCCTAAATACTCAATTTAGGGGTGTGTTTAGGTCTGGGGGGTTAGTAGCCAATGGCTACTCCCTCTTTGTGCCTCCTCCCTGAGGGGAGGGGGGGCACATCCCTAATCCTATTGGGGGAATCCTCCATCTACAAAGATGGAGGATTTCTAAAAGTCAGAGTCACCTCAGCTCAGGACACCTTAGGGGTTGTCCTGACTGGCCAGTGGCTCCTCCTTGTTTTTCTCATTATCACCTCCGGCCTGGCCACCAAACGTGGGGCCGTGGCCGGAGGGGGCGAGCATCTCCACTAGCTGGAATGCCCTGTGGTGCTGTAACAAAGGGGGTGAGCCTTTGAGGCTCACCGCCAGGTGTTACAGTTCCTGCAGGGGGAGGTGAGAAGCACCTCCACCTAGTACAGGCTTTGTTACTAGCCACAGAGTGTCAAAGGCACTGTCCCCATGTGGCCAGCAACATGTCTGGTGTGTGGCAGGCTGGCAAAACTAGTCAGCCCACACTGGAAGTTGGGTATGTTTTCAGGGGGCATCTCTAAGATGCCCTCTGGGGTGTATTTCACAATAAAATGTACACTGGCATCAGTGTGCATTTATTGTGCTGAGAAGTTTGATACCAAACTTCCCAATTTTCAGTGTAGCCATTATGATGCTGTGGAGTTCGTGTATGACAGACTCCCTGACCATATACACTTATGGCTGCCCTGCACTTACAATGTCTAAGGTTTTGCTTAGACATTGTAGGGGCATAGTGCTCATGCACTGGTGCCCTCACCTATGGTATAGTGCACCCTGCCTTAGGGCTGTAAGGCCTGCTAGAGGGGTGACTTATCTATGCCATAGGCAGTGTGAGGTTGTCATGGCACCCTGAGGGGAGTGCCATGTCGATTTAGTAATTTTCTCCCCACCAGCACACACAAGCTGGCAAGCAGTGTGTCTGTGCTGAGTGAGGGGTCCCCAGGGTGGCATAAGACATGCTGCAGCCCTTAGAGACCTTGCCTGGCATCAGGGCCCTTGGTACCAGGGGTACCAGTTACAAGGGACTTACCTGGATGCCAGGGTGTGCCAATTGGGGAAACAAAGGTACAGTTTTAGGGAAAGAACAGTGGTGCTGGGGCCTGGTTAGCAGGCCTCAGCACACTTTCAAATCATAACTTGGCATCAGCCGAGGCAAAAAGCCAGGGGTAACCATGCCAAGGAGGCATTTCCTTACAAAAGGTAGTGCAGGTGTACTGTGGTACTGCAACAAGCATGGCGGTGTGGGGTCATGGACCCTTTGCCAGGAGGCTCTGCGTCTCTGGACATGGCCGGAACAGCAGGGCATAACCCTGTTGGTTCAACACCTGGCAGGTTCTCTGAACACCAGGGTGGACGAATTCGGCCGACGTTGCTTAGCGGATCACAAATGGTATCTCCATCCGGAGGTGGCGCAAGGACTCTTTCAGCTATGGGGAGAGCCTTGGTTAGATCTGTGTGCCTCCGTAGAGAACGCGCAATTTCCGCAGTTTTGTGCATTGGAGTTACCAAGGGGGCTATCGATAGGCAACGCTTTTCGTCACAAGTGGAGTTCAGCCGTCCTGTATGCCTTTCCGCCCATACCACTTCTGCCCAGAGTTCTCAAGAAAATCAAGAATGATCGGGCCCAAGTAATACTAGTGGCTCCGGATTGGGCACGGAGAGTCTGGTATCCAGAGCTTCTCAAAATAGGCATCAGTCTTCCAATCAGGTTGCCTCTTCAGGAGGATCTTCTGTCGCAGCAGCGGGGGGAAGGTTCTTCACCCGAACCTGCCAACCTTGCGGCTTCCTGCGTGGAGGTTGAGCAGCGACAGTTGATGGTTTATGACCTCTCTTCTGAAGTCTGTGATGTCATTCTGGCAGCCTGGCGTCCCTCTTCTAAGTTGATTTATGCCTGCCGGTGGAAACGTTTTTTTTCATATTGTGCAGAGAAGTTTATTGATCCTCTTTCTTCTTGTCTATCAAATGTCCTTTTGTTTATTCTATCTCTTGCCCAACAGGGTTCCTCCTTAGGGACTGTCAAGGGCTATCTTGCTACCTTATCAGCTTTTCTACGTTTGCCTGACCAACCTTCTTTGTTCAAGTCTCCAATCGTACAAAGATTTTTGAAAGGGCTTGTACATATGCCTCCACCTGTGCCTTTTTTCATGCCCCAGTGGGATCTTAATCTTGTACTTACTTTTCTGATGTGTGTTCCTTTTGAGCCTTTACATAACTGTCCTCTCCGGCTGCTCACTATAAAAACAGCCTTTTTGGTAGCAATTACATCTGCTAGGAGAGTGAGTGAGCTGCAGGCTTTATCATCAAAACCACCATATCTCATGATATATCCTGATAAAGTTGTCCTCAGAACTTGTGCCTCTTTTCTCCCCAAGGTGGGGACCCCTTTCCATCTGAGTCAAGATATCACCCTGCCCACCTTCTTTGAGCCACTGCATCCCTCCATGGAAGAGGAGCGTCTCCATCTGCTGGACTCAACAAGAGCGTTATCGTTCTACCTTGACCGCACAAAAGAGTTCCGGGTGGACAACCAACTCTTTGTGGGGTACGTTGGCGCAAAGAAGGGTTGGGCAGTACAGAAACAGTCCATTTCACGCTGGGTCATTCTCTGTATAAAGATTTGCTATGCTTTGGCCAAGAAGCAGCCTCCAGAGGGCTTGAGGGCTTACTCTGCCAGAGGAAAAGCTGCTGTCACTGCGTTAGCTCGTTGCGTACCATTACTTGACATCTGCCAAGCAGCAACGCGGGCTTTATTGCACACGTTTGCGAGACATGACTGCCTAGATAGCCAGGTGAGGAGAGAGGGGTGTTTCTCCCACTCGGTCCAGCAGGACTTCCTGGTATGAAATATATCCTCAAGTCCCACCACCAGGAGTTATAGCTTGCGTATCTATGCTAAGGTAAGGAATCTGCAGCTTGAAGTCTCTATGAGATGAACAAGTTACTTACCTTCGGTAACAAATTATCTGGTAGAGACTGTCTAGCTGCAGATTCCTTACACCCACCCAAGCCTCTCCGCTCTGCAGATATATATATGTTTTGGTATTTTGCCTTTCTTTAGGGCATGTCTTTTTCTTCAAATAATCAAGTTAAAAAACTAAATGCTGTTGGTTCTTCCATGACTCTGCGCTTCTGGCGTGGAAAGTTGTGGAAAAAGAACTGACGTACACGCGCTGAGGTGGCGTGTATATAGACAACCGTGACGTCACAGACAGCTCCAAAGTCGCTGATGATGCTATGCGGAGCCGGACGACGCATGCGGATCCGAACGATGCCACCCGATGGCGCGCGCAGGGTATTGCTCAGCAGAAAGGTTCCAGATTTGAAGCTGACGCCAGGGAATTCTAAGCTAAGGAATCTGCAGCTACATAGTCTCTACCAGATCATTT
Source organism: Pleurodeles waltl (assembly GCF_031143425.1). Lineage (NCBI taxonomy): Eukaryota > Metazoa > Chordata > Amphibia > Caudata > Salamandridae > Pleurodeles > Pleurodeles waltl. Next base: position 1,717,239,881 of record NC_090440.1, read on the forward strand.
GTTACCGAAGGTAAGTAACTTGTTGTTCTAGTACACTTCAGAATTACATAAGTGCTTTGTCTTTGCTTTCCTAACTGATGGATGCATATTTTTCATTTAAAGGTATTTGCTATTTGCATTTTGTTGTGCATTGCAAAAAATAACATTCTAAAATTTTAAAAACCCCTCTCACTTTGCAGTCAGAGAAAGAAATGTAAATGCCAATCCCCATGTTAAAAGAATAAAGCAGCCTGACATTTGACCTGTGACTTCGAATGACAAGTCACATGGGACACGTTAAAGACAGAATTTAAAGGCTTCTTTATTTAGTGTTCTGACTTTTGGGACCTGCCAAAAATCAACTTGTAACTCACAGTTTGGTAAACAATGTCTTAGAGTAATACATCCCCATCTTCAAATCATTGTGGGGTATTAAAGCCAGATTCCTTCATTAAGTGATCATCGACCAGTAAACTCCTGTTCTAAAGTTATCTTGGGATCATTCTTGAGTAATGCAGCCTCATTCTGGAGTAATCACAAGATTTTTCTGGAATAATACAGCCCCATCCTGAAATACTCAGGATTATCCTGGAGTAATATAGCCGAATCCTGAATTCATCATGAGATCATCCTGTGGTAGTATAAGATCATCACGTTTTCCACTGAAGTAATCAGGAGCCTAACTTGCAGTAATATAGCCTAATCCTGAAATCATCATGGGATCATCCTGCAGTAGTAAATGATCATCAAATGTTTTCCACTGAAGTAATCAGGAACTAATCCTGGAATAGTTTCTGTGACAACTCTAGTCATCTCATTTAAATATTTCATTCTATACACAAACTTCAGGATGGCTTGTGATGACCTCCCCAGATAATTACAGGAATAGATCAGCTTAAGTCATCGAATGAATTCAATGAATTCAAAATTATTCAAGAATGATCTTCCTTTTTGACTTGGGTAATTCATATTTATTAGCCTGTACTGATTTATCCCCTCAAAGATTGAAAAACTTATATTTATTCTTTGAAGTAAAAAGAAAAAGCGGTACCCATCCCATGCTGGAACTGTGCCACATGAAATCAGAAAAATCTGTTCTTAATCCTAGCTTTATTGGTTATCTACTGGTGTACTCCTCAGCAATTACTAGATCTCACTGTACTTTTTACTTAATTGTTGCATTTGAGAGCGCCTAGTTGAGGATAAGAACTTTAATGTTTAGTAGTCTATAACACAACTTCATCTGTATGAACATGGCAAGCCTCACTGAGTAATAGCTGGCTTGGTTCAGTAATGACATCATAATGCAGGGGTTTGTGGATTTTTTTCCTAAGTTCATGTTTAGAAACAAGCCCTTCTAAATAATGGCACTTAGGCCCTCATTACAACCCTGGCGGACGGTGTTAAAGCGGCGGTAAGACTGGCAACAGGCCGGCAGTAAAAAAATAGCAATTACGACTGTGGCGGAAACCACCAACAAAGACAGCCACTTTAACACTCCGACCACCACGGCGGTACAAACAAACAGCGCAGCGGACACCGCCAACAGACAGGCGGGAGATAATGTACCGCCCACACTATTATGACAGGCCAATCCGCCACCTTTTCCGGGGCAGATTCACCTCGGATAAAAACATGGCGGAAACAGGAATTTCGAAGGGAAAACTCTCACCTGTACACACTCCACGAGGACACAATGGAACCGGAACTCCAAATCCTACCTGCGATAGTCTTCCTGCTCCTCTACCAGGAGCACGAACGCTGGCGGCGAAGACCACGTTAAGTACTGCACCTACAACACAGGGGAGGGGGGAGGAAAAAAAACAGGGACACACACATGCAACACCCCCACCCTCACCCACTACAACACACACACTAATGCATATTAATACATCACAGTTACACCCCCCAAACCCCCCCGGAAGAATGCAAAGACCAAAGAAAATGAGTGTAACCATCGGAATATATTACAAACAAGTAGGCAGATATATATATATATATATATATATATATATATATATATATACACACACACACACACACACCATGTACAAAATATATACCAGGCATAGTAGTCCAGGTACTGCACAAAGAAAGTCCGTGGAACCCTGGGACCACACAGTATGGGCGAGGCCCACACAAGATCCCGGACCATGACAGAGAGAACACTGCAGGGGCATCAGAGAGCAAGAAAACAGGCACCTCAGGGAGAGGGAAAGGGGGGGGCACCTCAGCCGCTTGAGTGCACGACGCCAAATCCACAAGGGGGCCCCATGCCCACTGTTACATCCTGGGGAGTGCAAAGCCACAGTCTCACAAGTCTCCCAAGTGGGTGGTTTGCCCACTGTTCGATCCTGGGGAGTACAAAGCCACAGTCTCACAAGTCTCTACAGTGGGTGGTTTGCCCACTGCTTTGTCATGGAGAGTGCAAAGCCACAGTCTCACAAGTCTCTACAGTGGGTGGTTTGCCTACTGTTCAATCCTGGGGAGTGCAAAGCCACAGTCTCACAAGTCACCCAAGTGGGTGGTTTGCCCACTGTTCAATCCCGGGGAGTGCAAAGCCATAGTCTCACAAGTCTCCCAAGTGGGTGGTTTGCCCACTGTTCAATCCTGGGGAGTGCAAAGCCACAGTCTCTCAAGTGGATAACCGTCTCCACTGGTTCTGGAGGGGGACTGGTGCCCAGAGTGCTTCATCCTGTGAAGGACAGATGTAGTGGATGCATGTCTCCACTGGTTCTGGAGGGGGACTGGTGCCCAGAGTGCTTCATCCTGTGAAGGACAGAGGTAGTGGATGGATGTCTCCACTGGTTCTGGAGGGGGACTGGTGCCCAGAGTGCATCACTCACCCCGTGACGGACCCAGTTGCGTCAGTGCCCCTGCCGCTCATGGACTAGCGGTGCTTGAGACGGCGGTGCCCTGTTCAGCGGTGCTTGACACAGCGGTCCTTCATGGCCTAGCGGTGCTTGACACGGCGGTCCTTCATGGCCTAGTGGTGCTTGACACGGCAGTCCTTCATGGCCCAGCGGGACTTTTGCTGGTGGTCCTTCATGGCCCAGCAGGGCTGGTCCTGGCGGTGTCCTCCTGGGCAGCTGGGCTGGGTCTGGCGGTGGCCTCCTGGGCAGCTGGGCTGGGGCTGGCAGTGTCCTCCTGGGCAGCTGGGCTGGGTCTGGCGGTGTCCTTCTGGGCAGTGGGGATGATGGCGGTCTTCTCTGCGTGCTGCTCTTCCTAGACTTGCTGAGTTTCTTGTGCCCCTTCCCCACCTTGGAAGGTGTCACAGCTGACTCCACACTCCCACTGGGACCCCTGGGAGCGGCTTTGGTGGCTAGAGTCTTCCCCCTCTCCCGCCGGGCACTGGCCAACTTCTGATGCTTCACAGGTGGGGGACTGTCTGTGCTGTGGGTCAGTGCCACACTGGCTGCCCTAGTGGCCGGTGCACTCCAGATTCCGAGACTACAGGCACCACTGGTCCCGGAGATGTTTTGGCTGAGGTGCTACTTCGGGACCTATGAGCTGGACAAGGTGGGGGAGGTGTGGGAAAAAGGTCAAGGGTGGACATGAAAAGTTTTTTGGACACACTGGGACGGGTAGCTGGAGGGGGTTTGGGAGTGGAGGAAGAGGTGGTGGTTGTAGGAGATGTCCGTTTGCCGACTTTGGGTGAAGGTGCATGCGCTGGGGTGGATGGCTGTTGGGTGGGTGTGTGCCTGCGTTTGTGTATCGTGGGAGGGTCCGTCACAGACACACTGGGAGAGGACAAAGGGGACGTGTGAATGGTAGTGGGGGTGGTGACTGCACGTGAGTGGGGTGTGGTGGTGGGTGTGCTGGAGAGGGACGTAGTGGCTGTAGAGGTAGTGCATGCAGGTGTGAGTATAGACGAGACTGGGAGGGAGGAGGGGGACGAGGAGGGGGACACAGTGGAGGCAGTGGATGTTGGTGTGTCTGCATGTGTGTGCTGCTTGCTTGAGTGCCTGTGGGATGTGTGGTGCTTAGGTTTGCCTGAGCTTCCCTTGTGTGTTGAGGTGTGTGCAGGCTGGCCTGATGGTGTGCTTGGGATAGGTAGAGGTACAGGGGATTGGGTCTGGGTGGAGGAAGTTGGAGGGGGGAGGCTAGAGACGGGGACAATGGCTGCCATCAGTGCTGAGGCCAGAGTTTGAAAAGCTCGGTGAAGGGCCGTCTGACCAGAATGAATGCCCTCCAGGAATGCATTAGTTTTTTGCAAATGCCTTTCTACACCCTGGATGGCATTCAAAATGGTAGACTGCCCAACAGTGAGGGACCTGAGGAGGTCAATGGCCTCCTCACTGAGGGCAGCAGGGGTGACTGGGGCAGGGCCTGAGGTGCCTGGGGCGAAGGTGATGCCCACCCTCCTGGGTGAGCGGGCACAGGGCGAAAGCTGAGGGGCTGCTGGGAGGGTGGTGCTGGTAGGGGGGGGGGGTGGCGGCTGTACCTGTAGATGCGGGGGCACAGATGTTAGAGCCACCACAAGGGAGCTCCCATCAGAGGACGAGTCCGTGTCGCTGGTGTCCGCTCCTGTCCCCGCCGTGGAGCTCCCCTCGCCCTCCGTCCCATTGGTGAATTCCGGGTCCGTAGTCTCGCCCCAGGGCCATGTGGGATGCAGCTCCCTCCTGCTCCGGTGCCACTGCTCCTTCGCCTGATGGTGCTAATGCACACAAGAACAGGGAGACCACAAAAAGGGGGGGGAAGACAGAAGAAAGACATGTTGAGTGCATGGATTACCGCTACTGTTGGTGGACAGGACAGACACAGAAGCCCCCTGCACTACGCCGCATTCTTGGGCTCCACTGTTTAATTCCTGGTAAATGGCCTACAGGGCTATGGACGACATCTGCACACATAGATAACACAGGGGCATGAATTGCTGTACTTGGCACTCTACAGAGGTGGGCTGGGGTGCCACATGGCCTGCCTTACGGAGGGGCCTTGCCTACGGAACTCGCCCTGGCCTAGGGAAACCCCCAGCCCTCCTCCCCCACCCAGACACCTCCACTGCACGCAAAGTCAGCAGAATGACAGTGTACTCACCCCCTTGTGTCTGCTGTGATGCCCTCAAGTGCCCATCCAACTCCGGGTAGGCCACCGCCAGGATCCTAAACATCAGGGGGGTCATGGTGCGACAGGCACCCCTCCCACGTTGGGAGGCCGTCCCCAGCTTAGCCTCCGCCGTCTTCTTGCTCCAGCGGCGAATGTCCTGCCATCTTTTCCGGCAGTGGGTGCTCAGTCTGTGGTAGACCCCCAGGGTCCGGACGTCCTTGGCGATGGCACACCAAATATCTTTCTTCTGGTGGGCGCTGACCTACATGAAATGTACAGGGGAAGAAGAGAAACTTATTACCAACTGCACCGTCAAAGTGATTGGCCCCCATCCCTACCCTTGCCATGTGGCACATGCATTCACCGTCTTTCATGCACGCAGCACTCTGCCCCTTCCTTCTTACATCCAGCCCTCTCCACACAGGCATAGCCCATACAACATGCTCCCTGTGTACTTACCTGTTTGTCTGGAGGACCGTAGAGTAGCGTGTACTGGGGGAGGACCCCATCCACGAGCTTCTCCAACTACTCCGATGTGAAGGCAGGGGCCCTTTCCCCAGACGCACGAGCCATTGTCTCTTCCAGACCGAGGTCACAGCAGCACTTGCAGTGTAGGTCCTCTCCTGTCGAAGATCAGGTATCGAGTGATTGAACAGATAGAAAATGGCGGTCACGTCCGCGGCGGTGCATACCGTCATCCGGCGTACATCGTCATTGGCTCCTGGGGCCCATAGGGTCCAATGTTAGCCAATGCAGCATTGCGCCGCAGTCTTTGACCCCCTACCGCGACAGTGTACAACGCCAGCGCAGTTACCTCCCTTCCCATTGTCCCACTTTAGAGGTCAGGCAGCCGCCATTTCAGGAGCCCACATGGCTTCATTTTCAACTGCGTCACACATACCTAGGCCTAGTTTCAACACACATACAGGCTACCTTTTGTGTATGATTGGTGTTCTGGGTAAACTGTGGGTACGTACCTCTGAGTTGTTTTACTCTGTACTCGCTGTTGTCCTTCATAGGCACCGTCCGCTGGGACATGTGAGGAGATGGCGGCATCCTCCGGTGTACCGACCGTTGGTGGACCTGTGGACAATGGCGGAGCGACATTTGATATTCACCTACAGGCTTGACCGTGCCACAATCCAGGAACTGGGTACCCAGTTGGAGCCAGACCTGATGTCAGCAATCCGCCATCCCACAGGAATCCCCCCTCAAGTGCAAGTTCTGTCAGTGCTCCATTTCCTTGCAAGTGGGTAATTTCAAACAACAGTGGCCATGGCATCAGGGATGTCCCAGCCTTTGTGTTCCAACGTATTGTCCAGAGTGTTGTCTGCCCTGCTGAAACACATGCAGAGCTACATCGTTTTCCCTCAGGTGGAGGATTTGCCTACAGTGAAAGGTGATTTCTATACCCAGGGACACATCCCCAACATCATAGGTGCCATTGATGGGACACATGTGGCTTTGGTACCCCCCCCCACAGGAGTGAACAGGTGTACAGAAACCGTAAGAGTTATCATTCGATGAATGTACAGATGGTATGTTTGGCAGACCAGTACATCTCCCATGTGAATGCCAAGTTCCCTGGCTCAGTGCATGACGCCTACATCCTGCGGAATAGCAGCATCCCTTATGTGATGGATCAACTCCAGAGGCACCGTGTGTGGCTATTAGGTGAGCACCTGGAAGCATACTCAGTGGGAATGGTTGTCTGGGGTTATCCCTCCAGGTTATTGTGTGTGTCTAACAGTTGCCCCTCGCCATTTGCAGGTGACTCTGGTTACCCCAACCTGTCATGGCTACTGACCCCAGTGAGGAATCCCAGGACAAGGGCAGAGGAACGCTACAATGAGGCCCATGGGCGAACTAGGAGGGTGATCGAGCAGACCTTCGGCCTCCTGAAGGCCAGGTTCAGGTGCCTCCATATGACAGGTGGATCCCTATTCTACTCACCAAAGAAGATGTGCCAGATCATCGTGGCCTGCTGTATGCTTCATAACTTGGCATTGCGACGATAGGTGCCTTTTCTGCAGGAGGATGGTCCAGATGACGGTGTTGTTGCAGCTGTGGAGCCCATGGACTGTGATGAGGAAGAAGCAGAGGAAGAAGACATGCACAACAGGGACTCAGTGATCCTGCAATATTTCCAGTGAGACACAGGTAGGAATACAGACCTGCCTACTATATGTACTTTGACACTACTACCTCTCTCCTGTCTGTCGTTTTCACCCAGTGTATGGTCACTGAGTTGTCACTTTCTCTTACGATTTCACAGATGTGGGTCCCACTGTGTGACATCTGCTTAGATTCCTCATGGACTAGAGCTGTGTGACATAGGTATGTTGACATTACTATTTAAAAAACATTTTGTCACTGTAATTGCTAATACACTATTTCGAAATCACAGACAGACTCCAGATAATTTTGTGCTTTAGGTGTGTTTATTTAAATGCTCAATATTGGAGGGGGTAGTGAAATGGTGAGGGGTGATGGCGGAGGAGTGTCCATGGCAGAGTCCAGTCTATTAGTCTCACAGGTGCATTGCCCATATGGGCATAGGAAGTGGAGCTGGGGCAGTTTAATTATGGACAGGGTGACAAAGTGGGACAGTAGGATGACAATCAGGGTGGTCTCATTTCTTGGCGGGGGTCTTGGCATCGTGCTCTGTCTTTGTCCTTGATCTCAGGGACCGTTTGCGGGGTGGTTCTCCTTCTGCAGGGGGTGGGGTGCTGGTGTGGTGGTGCTGTGGCGGGGCGTCCTGTCCACTAGCGCCGGCGGAGGTGGTGGGCAGTTCACCATCCATGCTAGTGTCAGGGGCCCCTTGTAGTGCCACAGTGTCCCTCCTGGTGTTGAGTAGTTCCTTCAGCACCCCTACGATGGTGCCGAGGGTGGAGCTGATGGTTCTGAGTTCCTCCCTGAAGCCCATATACTGTTCCTCCTGCATGCGCTGGGTCTCCTGAAACTTGACCAGTACCGTTATCATCGTCTCCTGGGAGTGGTGGTAGGCTCCCATGATGGAGGAGAGGGCCTCATGGAGAGTGGGTTCTCTTGGCCTGTCCGCTCCCTGTCGCACAGCAGCCCTCCCAGTTCCCGTGTGCCCACTACCACTGACTCCAGGTCCCTGTTGTTGTTGGGGTGGTGGGTTATCCTGGGTTCCCCGTAGTGGTGGACACACAGCTGATTGACGTGTCCTGGGAACGGAGGTATGGGCCCGCTGGGTGGGTGCTGTGCTGGTGTTTCCAGTGGGGGGAAGGTCTGTGGTGGCCTGTGCCTGTGTGAGGGGAACAGACTGTCCAGAGGTCCCCGATGGTCCGGGCTGGTCATCTAGATCCAGTTGGACAAGGGTGCTGTCATCACTGGGCCTCTTCTGTTGGTGTTGTGGACATGTGTGGACCCTCCTGTCCGGTGACATTGGGTAGGGGTCCTGCAGGGGTATAAAAGGATGTTTATTAAATCTGTGTGTGTAATGGTGTGCAATGGGTGGGTGACCATGTACCCCAGTGCTAGCATTCCTGTGTGGGAGCTTGTGTGATGATGGTGTATGGGGGTGTATGGGTATGTGCAGTGGGCATGCTTTGGTGATGGGTGTCCATGCTTTGTTGTTGCATGCAGGGCTTGGTGTTGGGATGTGTGGGTTGTGATGTTGGGACATATGTGAGGAGTTGGGGTGCTGGGGGTGAGGGTGAGGGTGGGGGTATGTGATAGCATACAGGTAGGGTGGGGGATGTAATAGTAAAGCTTTGTCTTACCAGAGTCCATTCCTCCACCTACTCCTGCGAGGCCCTCAGGATGCAGAATCGCCAAGACCTGCTCCTCCCATGTTGTTAGTTGTAGGGGAGGAGGTGGAGGTCTGCCGCCAGTCCGCTGAACCGCCAGGTGGTGTCTTGAGACCACAGAACGCACCTTCCCCCCGTAGGTCGTTCCACCTTTTCCTGATGTCCTCCCGATTTCTTGGATGCTGTCCCACTGCGTTGACCCTGTCCACTATTCTTCGCCATAGCTCCATCTTCCTTGCTATTGAGGTGTGCTGCACCTGTGATCCTAATAGCTGTGGCTCTACCTGGACGATTTCCTCCACCATGACCCTGAGCTCCTCCTCTGAGAACCTGGGGTGTCTTTGCCGTGCCATGGGGTGGTGTAGGTGATGTGTGGGGTGGAGTGTGTGGTGATATGTAGTGGTGTGTTGTGTGAGGTGCGTGGAAGTTGTGTGGGTGATGGTGTTGTGTGCCTGTGGATGCTGTTGTTCTTGCTGGTGGTGTCTCTCTCTGGCCTTCTTTCGGAATGTTTGGTAGTAGGGGTTTGTGGGTGATGTGGGTGTGTGTTTTATATTGTATTGGATGTGTGGGAGTGGTGTGTGTATGTGTATCAGGTGTTTGTATTTTGAATTGTCCAATGTGGCTGTGTTTTGTAAGAGTGTGTGTATTTTGAGCGCGGCGGTGTGTACCGCCAATGGAATACCGCGGTTGAAAGTGTGGTGTGGGCGGGTGTGGTGATAGTGTGGGCGTATTTCTGTTGGCGTGACGGTGGAGGATTTGTTTTCGCCAGTTTATCACTGACCTTTGGTGTGGCGGACTTGTGTGGGTGTCTGACTTTTGGCGGATTCCGAGCTGTGAGTCATAATAGCTGTGGCGGAATTCCGCGGCTGCTGCGGTGTGTTGGCGGTCTTCTGCACGGCGGTATGTGCCTTTTACCGCCAATGTTGTAATGACCGCCTTAGTGTAAAAAGACGTTGTACTAAAGTGAACCTTTCTTGTGTTATCAAGATATACATTTCAAGTCTTTATCCTACGCAAAATGTGATGTTAGTTGCATGATTTATATGCCAAAAGATTTTGACGGTTTGACTTATGCTCTTATAGCTAACTTAAACCCTTGGCTCTGCCGTCCCTATAAATTTGCATCTACCAACCCTCCCTTCTAACGTTCCTCTCCATCCTTCCCGTTCATAAAGAACCACAGGCGTGCCAGCAGCCTAGTTTGGTCTGCACAAGACGACAAGCTTTTCACGATCAGCTTCAGCCCCTGAGAACTGGATGACACCTGGTCAATGATTGTAAGGGAGGACAGCTCAGATAAAGGACACATGCGGACTCCACAGCCAACCAGCACTTCGAAATTCGGAGGCGTGCACTAGGATTGGCTGGTTGTTTCTTCAGTGCTTCAGTCTTCGGTCCTATTACACTTTAGCAGTGATGCCCCCTTCCAGGGGACTTGCAGCAAGTTTTGGGCCGTGACATTGGTTGTTATGCGTACCGGAGGTTCTGAAATTAAAACAAAAGGCATCCGTTAAAAAAATCTGCAACAGAGAACAGGTGTGTTGTGAACAAAACAAGAGTCTTTTGTAGATTGAAATTCAGCATTTATTATACAAACAGCAGACAACCACTCCACCAGCCCATCCAACCAAGGTGTAGCTACCATAGCTAGAACAGTTGCACAAAGTTCTAAGGCTCTGAAGCAGAACAAATCATACCAGTATCGCTCCTACTCTTACCCCCGCCCAACAAAATGGAAAACAAAAGACAAAATGTAACATTGGAATTGCAAAGTCTGTTGCAGCACAAAACATACCCAACATTGGTAAATTCAAACAGCACTGATAAACTGCAAGAAAAACATAGCATATAATATGTATAACAAAATATGACATTAATGTAAAGAACACACAGATTAAAGATTGCATTAACAACATAGTCCAACTAGGAGCTGGGCCAAAACATCAATTCAAAACATAATCTTGCAAATGTTTCAGAGGATTGGTCTTCCTTCTGCTGCTCTCCCTCCTACAGAATTAAAGGAAGAAGTGGTGTCCGAAACGCCTTCCTGAGAGATATTGGTGGATTCCTATGCTGGACCAGCACAAGACCTTTAAGATGACCTTTCCTCATAACTCATGATAACATCTCAACAAACATTGCTCATCCACAAATTACCTTCTGGCATGCCCGCCCCATTAGTATTCTCCAACTCACTTGACCACCAAAAGCAATGGTGTGTATGTCTGGAGGCGACAAGCAAATTGAACCCCATTCTGACCAATACAGCTAATCAGTAATAATGGTGATAAGTAACCAGGAATCCAGTGTGACTCTTAATTTGGTTTTACCAATATACACATCACAATTAAGGTCTGCTCTTTTAGAATCCTTTTGAATTGCACCCAACATATTGATGGATAGTACTACTCTGTTGTCCGATTCTTTAGCTAAATCAAGGCTTACAGTCCACTCTTCATCTTTAACAAGCCCCATGTTTTGAACATCCTTGCAGACTTTCGCAAAGTGTCCCATCTTCTTACATTTTAACCAAGATTTACTCTGAAACCACATCCGAAACAAGTGTTTGAAGTACTAATAAGTTTTCCACTCTTCCCAGAACCCTTATTCATTGAACTGTGAGATTTAGACTTGGTTGTGACCATAATCACTTGTTCAGGATGCAAATTGTCCCTGTTTTTATTCAGTGCCTTAAAAGTCTGTATGGACCTCTCAGTGCCTCTAGCTATTTCTAAGGTCTCATTGAGATTGGGGTCGCAACAGCACAAAAGCTTTTCTTGAATTTGTTTATCAAAACAGTTTACAACAGTTTGATCCCTAAAATAGTTATCTAGATTACCATTAAATTTGAACATTGAGGCCAATATTTTTAGTTTGGCCAGAAAAGCATCAATCGATTCCAGCTGAGATTTTGTCCTGGTAAAGAATCTGTCTTTCTACAATTATACTGGTATCATCTTTGAAGTGGTTTTTGAGTCTAATAATGGCTTCTATATAAGCATCCCACTCCATGCTTGGAGGTTAGATGGCCGAAGGCAAATGGTCAAATATAGGTTGACCTTCTGCACCCAGACAGTTGCAGGGTAAAGCTAGCTTCCTCCTTGAATTAAATTTATTACCATCAGTGGCAATAAAGTAGCTCTCAAAATTGTTAAACCATTGGATCTACTTGTATTTACGGATACCAGCGTCAGCTATGAACTGTGGGGGTAATGTTTGTTATTTGCATTTCTAAGGAAAATAAATTGCTGTACGATTAAATGCTATAAAATAGAGTGCCTGTCGCTGGCAGACAGGCAGAATTCTCAAATAGAGTGTACATTGCTGGAAAAGTGCTGAAATATAAGTATATGACACGTTTAATAAAAATGTAGTGATGAAATACTGAGAAATTACGTGCCTGTCGCTGGCAGACAGGCAGAATGCTCAAATAGTGTGCCTATTTCTGGTATAATGATTCAATGTAATTAAATACCACATTAAATACAGTGTACTGATGTGTAGAGTACTGATGTTAATGGCCATTTAATGATATATTGACAAAAATATATTTATGCTTAATAAAATAAAGGCACGCCTGTCGCCAAGGACAGGCAGATTCACTCCTTCCTTAGAAAACGAGTGTACAAGAGCGCGCCTAGCATAAGATTGATTGAGGCGTACTTATCCCCAAAGAGAGGTCAGTAAATAGTGAAGATTGTTCCAAACTATGGCCTCAGAGTGTAAATAACGTGCTCTTCACAGTAAATTGGGCTTGTAAGCTGAGAGCGGGGCGTCTGATGTCAGCCATCCTTGACTGCTCAAAAGGCAGCGCACGTCAGATGGTTACACGCTTCCCTCTAACCATATACTGGAGGTGCGCGGTAATGCTATGCACGTGTTATTTATTGTAGGCATTTATGTAGCCATAAATTATTGTAACCATATATGTGGCGATATCCAAAGTCACAACTAGAGAAAAGTCACCTCCTCAATGCCTCATGTGCGCTGCTCACTTTTCGGACACCTGAACGCCACAGCCAAGAAAATCAGGTCGTACTTGTGTCGTCCGTGGGGCGAGGGTCAAGTTCCCACTTGGTGCCTAAAACATGTTGCGGTGTCAGCAGGAGTCTTTTGTAGATTGAAATTCACCCTTTATTACACAAAAAGCACACGACCACTCTGGCAGCCAGTCCAGCCAAGCCGTAGCTGCCAAAACATGCTCCCAGAACGCTCGCACAAAGTTCTAAGCTTCCGCAGGGGAACGAGTCATAACATCGTGTTAGGCTGAATTGCTGAAGGGGTAAATCACCCAACTCCAGCATAGCACTGGCACATCTTCTGTCCGATATCCGTAACTCTTCACAGTGTAGAGGAAGAAATCGCTGATGAAGAATGTCTTAGCTGCTGAAAACTTTTTTGAAGCTGGCAGGTTTTGTTATTGTGAAAACGTTTGCCGCAACCTCATAGTGCTTACAGTGACTTATTTACGGCAAGGCAAAACTTTATGTTCCTTTGCCTTTTACTTTTTAAGTGTTCATTATGTATCTAATCACTTTTTGCTGCGACTGAGCATTTGTATTGTAAATAAGACATTAAGAGTTGAGTTTTTCGCTGCCTTCACGAAGATTTCTGATATTTTCAAACGTGTAATGACATTACTGCAGATTCCTGGGTTTATCAATGAGATAGGTCTGTTATGCACAGGACCACAAAAGGATGGCCCCCAAGGTGGAGCAGAGTCAAAAACGATTTACATATGGCTGGTTTCAACTAGGGTGACATGGAGAGCAAAAGAGCGGTGCATTTAACCCAGATCTGTGACTGGGGGTGAGTGAAAAGTTTCACCACTCCATCCATTTATCTTGTTGTGTTGCTATGTTCGCCCTAAGTGGCAAGGGTACATCCAGACGTGGGTACCTTGCTCACTGTGTCAGTAGATTCAAGCTAGCCTGGCTGATGAGACGTGATACCTCAAAAGCTGTCCCTGGATGCTTGTTTCCAAACAAGGGAAGACGTGGCTTAGCAGTTCGGACTGGACTGTTCCCAGGAGAAACAGGGTCAAGACTGATTTGCATATGACTGGGTCCAAACTGGGGTAGCATGGTGAGAAAAAGAATGGTGGAATTAACCTATATTTGTGACTGGGAATGAGTGTTTGAAACGTTTCAGCACTCTGTTCATCATCTTGTTGTGTTGCTATGCACAGCAACGCCCTTTTTTTTTCTTCTTTTTTTTAAATCAAAAACACTGAAGCGTTTTGAGAAGCTTCAGTGGTATAATCTTAGTACACAGCCATCACTGCCCTTTTAAAACTAACCTCTGGTTAAAATAATTGCAGTTATAGTTGTGATGTTTGTGAGATTTTTCTATCTAAATTTGACTTTTATGCAGAATTTTGATTTTTCATATTATGCAACTCAAACAATATCAAAACAAGTTGAAAAACACAAATTAAGTTGAGAAATGCAATAGCCTCCACATAGCCATCTTAACCACTGGTCTTTTTAACTTCAATACTCACCAAATACAGAACTGTCCAATTCATGCCTTGGGCACATTTTGTCTCATTCTTGCATGGGGCCAATCATAAATTCATAACTTCTGTCATTGCCAAATCCACCATCATTTTTGGACTTTATAATCATTTTATGAGCTACTGGGGAATATGTCTTTTAATTAAGCTTTTCGTTTTTAGGAGTATAGCTGCTAAATTCTTTTGAATTGATCTGCATGCATTTTGTTTTTCTTGTATTACCTAGTGATCTGCACATTGTTTTTGCACTTTTTGGGCTTCCTGTGATTCTTAGATCTATGCTGCCCCTTGGGCTTAGCTGTTAGTGGAAGGTTAGTGCCCTAGTAAAATTCAGGGTTGGAACATCTTTTTTTTTTTCTTTCTGGCTGGTGACCTGTTTGCAAGACTGCCATTTTTTCCTCTTGGCCGGCGTCCCACACTACAGTGGCCATTTTGATTTGGCATGCTCTGGAGTTTCTTCTCACTTTTGAAGCCATGTGCAGGCCGGATTATATCAAGAAGGAGGATTTGCGTCTGCGCAGCCGGTGTGCCAAAGGCAAGCCAGTCTGCACCTGTTCTGAGCCCAGCATGCTGCCGAATTTACTTTTGAGGTCTATCGACAGCACTACACATGAGTTTTTCCTGTCATTAAGGATTTCCACAATTAATACTGTTTGTCCTGCAGTCCTTCGTAATCTTAATCCTGCCTTAAAATGTTTCAAGCTATTTGTGGTTGGTGATAGTAGGTCTAAAACCAGGCCAGCTACAGGCACAAGGAAGCAGCCTCTGAAGGATGGGGTAGTTTCCGTGCATGGTGGTCGGGATCTTAATGAGCTTAAGCTTATGTATAATATTAAATGCACAATTATCAATGCGGGGTTTTTGGTGATACGTGCAACAGAGAATAGCGTGGTGTTACAAGATAATAAAATGCATTGCTTGTTTAATACTGAAACCTGGATTAGGGATTACAGTGACCCTGTGATAGCTTTTACTGTACCTGCTGGATATATTATTTATACCGTAAGTAGGTGAAACAATGTAGGAGTAGGGGTTTGCGTGATCTGTAAAGAGGCATTTGTATGCTCCTCTTTGCTCGTATCTCAGATACAGGATGCAGAATTATCTCCCTTATCACTAATTTTAAACCACAAATGTTCAGTGAAGTTTCCATTAATGTATAGATCTTCTGGCCCTGTTAAAAACATAATAAGCTCATTTCGATTGATATTCTCAACTGCTTATTTAGAGACAGAATCATTAGCTGAACTGGCGCTTGAATATTCCCTATGACAATGACCTGGACGTTTATACCGCTCAGCTTGTCAACATTTGTTCAGCTTTGGAGCTGACGTAAAAAGAACCTTTTTTTTCAATGTGGACAAAAGCATGATGGCCTGCTTACCCCAGAAGGCCATAATTTCTGTTACCTATAATGGCATACATTCGGAGCGAGTTGCAATCTACAACCTACCTCCATAAATAGTAATGAGGTAGGTTGAATTGCAACCCACTCCGGATGTTAAGTAGGTGTTAATCGACCTATAAATGATCAGTTCTGTTTGAAGAATCAATTAATCAATACGCAAACAATCAGAAGTTAGTTCCAATTAATGATCCTTTTTTTCATATCGATTCTGAGTAAGTATGCCCCCAAATTAAACATGCAGCTTTTTTTGTATAGCCCACTGTAGATTGAAAGTACTTAAATACACAAGTGCCCCTACTCCCTCCCTCTGAAGTGCCACTGCACTTTGATCTGACCACACTAACTAAAAATATTTATTGTATTTTACTGGCACACACTTCAGTCTTATAAAGCAGTTTTAAAATGGTACTGGTGCCATTTGTAATCCTTTTTCATATACTCTCCCTAACTGAAGGAATGATTCCTAGTTCCAGGTCTGCCTGCGGAAGCACTGACAATTGTTAGATGGTCCAAGTGCTGCAAAAGAACTCTAAACCTATCTCTTTTTTTTTCCTTATTTTTCTCCCTTTAGCCCTTCTTCTCCCAGAATGGCTGGAACTGTTCTTGGTGTTGGTACTGGTGTCTTTGTCCTAGCTATCCTGTGGGTGTTGGCTTTGCTGCTGTGTCTACTGTTATCGAGAGCTGCAGGGTTTGCAAAGTAAGTGGTTTGTCAAGAAAAAAAATTAATTTCCCTTTGTCGTACAGTAAAGCTTTCTAAAACACGGTAGACCTGCAATTCTTAACTTGATTGTGTGGACTCTCACTGAACACTGTTAGAAGCTGGGGATCCCCAAATATACAACTTTTACGGTTTGAACCTCAAACGAGAAACAAAACTACAGAAACAAACGAGTATACCTCAAGCCAGTACACACATTATTAAAATATTATTGAGTTCACAAACACAGATATGCAAAAAAACAAAATATTAATTTCAATAGGAAGGTTTGAGCTTTTCAAAATCTATTCCTAAAAGTTAAAGTGATAGGATAAACTCTACATTATAACTTTGACTACTCAATGCATGCTCTCTTTTTGTCTGGCCATAACTCTGATCCAATTGAGGCCACTAATCATTCATACATCATCCCATTTGGTGTACGTAATGCTGCTCCTATGAAACAAGATAATTGTACCATCAATTTCAAATACCTTAGCATTTACAGAGTATTTAAAAATGTCTACATTTCAGTTTTGTGTGTGTGTGTGTATATTTTCCTCATAGTGTAGAGAAAAACCGGCACTCTAGCGTGAGAATCATAATATTTTTTCAGTCCAGCAGCCTCTCGCTCAGAACGCGTTTCAACCGTTATTCAGCCTTTGTCAGTTGTAGAGAGTACGCCGTGTGTCAATCGGTTTAAATACACAGCACCTGTGACATCAACCACAATGGTAAAAATACTTCCTGAATAGGTCTATTTCGGTCACTGTGCACTTCACACAAATAAATCAAACACTGTTTATGTCAAGGCGAAGGCGGAGCGCCTCACCGTGCACCACCACCAGTATCAGAAGCATTGGCAGTCAATAGCTCATAATTTAAAAGCAGTGGTTTTTTTGGCTTTGCAATAGTGTTTTATTGCTAAATTGGATACTGTGTGATAATTGTTGTCGTCAGTTCTATGCTGTGCAAACAAATTAGAAAGGATTTGAAAACCAGAGGCAAATAAATGGCACAATTGACTCTGATGCCATTTAACTTCCTCTCAGTCAGGCCTGACAAAAGTCAGTCCCCCTTTCCGTTTTCTGTTTCAATTACAACACTTTCTGTACAGTAGTTAAGTTGCTCTGGGAGTAACACTGTTGTTTGTGCTTGGAAGGCAGAAGTCAACTGTCAGGCTTTGTCTTCTGACACATTGCTGTTTATGTGTTTTATTTTTTTTAACATTCGGATTGATATTTACGAAGTCCTCTCATTTTGCAGTTAGAGAAAGACAAGTAAAGTGAATGAAAAATTTCTTAGCTAACGTAACGGAAACTTTCAATTCTATTAAAAACTCAGAGGCGAGGATTAGGCTTCACTTTCTTGCTTTAGTTCTCTCACAGCATCCATTAACTTCATTATGGCAATGCTCAACAAACTTAAAACAACTACATTTCCCATGATCCTCATAGGCAGCTCTTCCAATCAGGTCGCCTCTCTTTCCATAAATGGTTGTGCAGACTATGTAGCTTACCCTGTCTTCGAGTGAACACAGCCATTGTGGGAAGTCACTCCTGTTTTGCGGACTCGATATCTGAAACAAAATCGAAAGGTAACCTTCTACATTTACCCAACAGTTAATCCAACTGTCCATAACCAGTTCTCATATTACGAAATATCAGCAAGCGGCCAATTCCAGATATGTTAATTGACAAGCGTTAGCAAAGGTAGTTTCAGGAAGGAAATCATGCGTATTAACAAGTGAGTGGGCTAATCCTCGCCTCATAGTCCTTAATAGAATTGAAACTTTCTGTTATGTTAGCTAGGACATCTTTCAGTCTGTCGGGACCAGAGGCAAGGATTAGGCTAGTTTAAAGCGTGCTCACTACCCAAGTAGTCAGGTTCGAAATTGGCTTAGAATAGAACGTTTAGAAGGTTGATTCAGGAGATCAATCTACAGCGTTAAGGATGTCTTCAAATGTACCCCCCAGGGAAAAAGTCTTAGGGGCCATGGCTCTTCTTACCGAATGAGCCCCAAAACGTGAGGTGTCGGTGCCAGTTTCCTGCAAGGTCCATGCAACCCGCCTCTCAATAGTAGGGGAGGACACAGCTTTGTGAGGTTTGGTCAAGCTTTGATTCCTTTTATCACACACAGTGTTGGGACATCTGGAAATGCTGGTTACATCACCATCCTAGAATTGGTCTTAGTATGTCATGATATATGAAAAGTAACTCCATCGGAGGTAAACACTCTACCTGTTAAGTCCAGTGCTTGCATGACTGAAACTCTTACGGCAAGAAATGAGGCATAAAAACATAGCTAACTTGGCAGACAGTTGTTTCCTTGATAGGTATTTGTTAGAAGGCCATGATTTAAACAAACGCAGGACCTTGTTGACACCCCACAAAGTGGAGTACCTGGGAGTAGGTAGGAGTACACAACCTAATGCTCCTCAAAAGCTTACACACCATCGGCTCTAACACCCTACTTGGGTGACCATTCACAAGTTGATAGCCAGATGATGTAGCTGACCTGAAAGTATTGATAGACCGACAGGCATGGCGTTGGAGGTTAAAGGTGCTAGAAAATTCAAGAGTTGCACAACTTCTGCCCCCATGGGATTCAAATTCTGTTAGACGCACCAACCCAGCCATCAAGACCAATCTGAACGGTATCCTTTGGATGTACTTTCTGCCTGGGCTTTGGCAATTGAATAAGCAGCTTCATTCGAAAGTCCTGGAACTTTCCAACATTTCCTGTAATCCGCCAGGCCATGAGTCAAGGAGCCTGAGAGGACTAGAGGTGCCCTGGGTATCCCTTAGCAGATCTGTAAACAGGGGTAGAGGGATTGGGATATCCCAAGAAAGTTCCATCAGAATCAGAAACTAAACTTGAGACCTCCAGACTAGGGTGATCACCATCACATCCGCCTTTTGCCGCCAGACCCGCGCAGTCAATTTCATGATCCTCGAAAATGGGGGAAAAGCGTACCCCTTCTCCAAACTCCAGTCCTGGAGAAATTAATGTCACTGTTGCCTGGGATCCGGACGCCAGCTGCAATACCTCTCCAGCTGGAAGTCCAGACTGGAGGCGTAGAGATCCATGGAAAACGGACCCCACTGGTCCCTCATCTGTCTGAAAACTTCTGGGTGAAGTCTCCAGAGACTGTTGTCCTTCCAGTGGCAGGAATACCTACCTGCCACTTGGTTGAGATTCCCCAGCAGATGCTCTGCTAACACCGAGATGGGATGTGCCAGGGAGTAATCCCAAAACATCCTGGCCAGGTTGGATAACGTCTGGGACCTCGTACCCCAACCCCCCATGTGTAAGATGTGAGATCTTCAGGCGCTGTAATTCCCGGTAGTGCAGAGGGCCGGGAAAAATGGCCTGTATGGAGGATGAAAGGAGACCCACAACTCAAACTTGGCATAGGGAAATGTGGGTTTTGGAAAGCGCCCTCCTTAACTCATGTCTTATCTTCGCCATCTTGCGCTATCGAAGACTGAGGGCGGCCTTTACGGAATCTATCATTAATCCAAGGAACTCTATTGACTGAGAAGGAGTAAGGGAGGACTTATTTACATTCATAATGAAGCCCAGTGACTCCAGTAACAAAATGATCCATTGGAGATGATGAACCAGGCGTGTTGGCTGTCGTTTGAGGAGTAGAATGTCGTCCAGATAGAAAAATAGACAGACCCCCTGGGACCTGTGGTGTTCGACAACCGGTTTTAACAACTTGGTGAAACACCATGGAGTGGACGACAGTCTGAAAGGAATGGATGTGAATTCGAAAATCTGGTCCCTCCATTGGAACTGCAGAAAACGCCTGTGTGAGGGAAATATGGGAAACTTGAGGTAGGTTTCTTTCAAGTCTAAGCGGACCACCCCATTTGAAACTTAGAGCATATCCCTTAGGAGGCAGATTCCCTCCATCTTGAACTGGCGGTAGAAGAGCCACTTGTTGATTTCCTTGAAATTGATAACTGGGCACTGCCCCTGTCCCTCTTCTCCACCAAAAACAGGTTGCTGAGAAAAATATCTGTACTGAATGATCGCCCCTTTCTCTACCAGCTGGGAGAGGTCCTGATCTACCAGCCACTGTTTTTCCTTTGAAGAAATGAAGGCCCTTGGCCTCTGTGCTTGGACAGGCACTCTGTAAAATTCTGATTGGAAGCTCTTTACGGTTTGGAGGACCCAAGCATCTGATGAAAGAGCCTCTCAGTTGTGCTGAGGCGCAGTCCCCGTCCCTCTTCTCCACCAAAAACATGTTGCTGAGAAAAATATCTGTACTGAATGATCGCCCCTTTCTCTACTAGCTGCGAGAGTTCCTGATCTACCAGCCTCTGTTGTTCCTTTGAAAAAACGAAGGCCCTTGGCCTCTGTGCTTGGACAGGCATTCCATAAAATTCTGATTGCAAACCATTAACGGTTTGGAGGACCTAAGCATCTGATGAAAGAGCCTCCCAGTTGTGCCGAAAGCGCGCTAAATGGCCTCGACCTTTATCTTTACTGAGTTCTGTACTTTTACATTGGGGATTGTTGTAGGAGGCAGAGCTTCTGTGGCCACCTCTGACATCTCCTCGACGTGTGAAGCTCATTGTGAGATAAAAGTTCTGAATCTGGATAGGTCCTGCCACTGACCCCGCCCGCAATGCCCCACCTCCTCCAGGGTCTGGATGCATGACATGGCTGACCGAGTGTCCCTTACCACTACCGGCTGATGCAAAAACACAGGGACTAAAGATGCGTTTAATGGACAACTGAGCTATATTCAATGAATTGGAAATATCCACAAATTTCCCCAGCGTCCTGACAAATGGGTGCCCAAATAGATTCCCTTGGGCCACTGGACCGGCTTTTGTAGTGGAGAGCTTCCCTAACTTGGGATCAATTTTAATTAAGAGAGATTGTCTCCTTTCTGTGGAAATCACGCAGTTAGCGTTTCCAAGAAAGATAAAACCTCCCTGAGCCCAATTTGATATTACGTCTGGGGAAATGATCGAACCAGACACCGTGGCATACTCTGCCATGTCTAAGAGTTTCGCCTATGGGCCAGCCACATCAAGGAGCTTATCCTGGAAAGAGTGCCAGGGGCGATCTATACCTTTTTTGGGATCCCTTATGAAATTCACCAAGAAAGTGGCCATCTTTGCGTCTATTTCTGGTGTAAGGGCAACTGCACTCCAAGGAAGTTCTAGGGCATTCCACCCGAAGGCAATTTCTCACTTACTTATCAAGTAGTTTGCATAACCTGCCCGCTATGTATGAAGCCACCTTGGCGCAGGGCACCATTCTGAAGAAGGAGGGTGGAGGAGCTCTTCCTGATCGAGTATGTCAGAGTCTGGATTTGGCGCTTCGTTAGCTGCAGGAGACTTGGAGGATGGACGCCATGGCCTACAAGGGTCCATGTCGTCATCCAAAGTGTTAGGGGAGTTGTCCCCATCCATTGGGTTTTTGGAGGGTGGGGACGAGGGAGCATCTCCCGAAGCACCTGGAGTGCCCAAATCTGGGGGAAAGGACAAGGAATCAATAAAGGCCTTTTTAAACATGCAAAGTCGTCCACATTCACCCGCCTCCTGCACGTTTGTGTTTAGCAAGAGCTTTTGACGTGGGTGGCTGCTCCGGAGGTTGGGAGGCCGCAGGCCCATCAGCGTCTTCCCTTTAATGAAGGGGTTTTAGCATTACAACTGTAATTTAGATATTTTCCTTTCCAGAGGTGCCACCTTCTGTGTAACAACCTTAAATATGGAGGCATCCATGACTTTGCAGAACTGGTCGTCATTAGGGAGGTAAGTAATACAGTCCTCCTCAGTAACTGTTTCTGACTTTTGGGAGTCCATAGCGGCGTCAGTGCACCAATTTCATAGGACTTAGAGACTGCCAATAAATCTGTGTAAATATACACAGTTATTCCTCCCCAAGGGGTAATTCAGGAGGTAAGCTCTCAAATTTATTGTGCACAGACACTGATGAAGTAGGCCGGAAGAGGCCTATGATGACACCTTGTTGTATGGGGCTATCCCATCTGGGACGCTTCCCTTACGAGTTTAAATGTATTGCCTTACCCACGTCGCGGTTGTAACTCTCCAGGAGGTGTCTCTGTTTTATCACAAAAACGGGCCCAATAATAAATTCATCCCCCGAGTGCTGAAGCGGCCAGATGCATCACTCTGGAACTCAGAATGAAAGTGACGAGCCGGCCTGTTTAATGAGGGAGCAGACACGTAAGAAGGAAAACGTTCCAATGGCCGCGTTGTACCAGAAATATTAACACAAGAAACTAAATGAAAACGAAGCGAGCATCGACACCAGTTGAGGGTAAGTCAGCTCTTCCGACCGACTACTCGTTTTGTTTTTCCAGAGAAAAATACAGAGAAACATTATGCACTTATCTGTTGCTGCTGTGAGCAGCGATGAAAGAGGAGGCTAGCACCAACATTTATGGAGGGCTAAGCAACCTGATTGGAATAGCTGTGGACTGCCCATGAGCATCATGGGAAATGTAGTTGTAAGTTTGTTGAGCATTCACATAATGAAGTTAATGGCTGCTGTGAGAGAAATAAAGCAAGAAAGCGAACCGTAATCCTTGCCTCCAGTTCTGACATAGAATTTCGTGATAGTCTTTCTAGGGTGTAAGCAGTGTGCGAGGAAAGGCTGTAGACTGTCTTTTTTTAAATGTACAGCAAAATATAAATGCCGGGAAATGAACTGAGCATATTCAGGAGAAGGTGTATGACATGTTTGACTGGGACTTTTCCAGGTCCTTACCTTGATCAGGGTTGGTGATCGATTATTCGCCTTACTCGGCTTCTGTACCCTGCCCACCTCCTCGCAAATCCGAGTGGGCAGACTCAGTCCCTGTCCAAGGTGGCACAAGACAGGGTTGCCCCTTTGCTGTTCGCAATTGAGCTCCTTGCAGTATGGCTCTGGTTCAAGGCTGCAATGTCTGGCTTTCCTTTAAATAGCACGATGCATGCCATCTCTATACGGAGATAGTGTGCTTCTTTACCTTGGACACGTTCGCACTGGGCTTCCCAACATCAGTCCAAACTTGGAGGAATTTAGAGAGCTGGGGAAAATCATGCACCTTTACCCTTTAGGAGCAGTAGTCTCCAGCAACCAGTAGATCTTGGTGGAGGCCTGATTCTCTGGGAGAAACACACATTCTGGTACCTGGTAGTCAACAATTAAGAATATCCAGTTTTCCGTCCTGCACAGATCATACATTATCCCCCGCCAGGTGAATCCGATCTTCCCACACGCGCAACTCTGCTGCCACTCAGACACCGCTGACCTTTTGCCACATCCTATAGTTCTGCTCCTCTCTGCCTCGCTAGTGGTGAATGGTTTTGCCTACTGCAACTGACATTAGCCACCGGGAAGCACTGGACTTCTGGGTGGCCATTGCCCTTTGAATCTCCAAGCGATCTAAACGGAACAAGTTGGCAGCTCGGTTTGCAGACCTTGCACTCCTGGCTAAAAGGGCTATTACCCTGAAATGGTATGCACAGCTGGCACCCACCTTACTCCCTTTTGCACATCGAACTGCACTCTTCCAGTCTAGGGATCAAAGTGCAATATATACATGCCTTCGTTCTGCAGCTCTCACCTTTTCTCTATGTAGACTGCTAAAAGAAGTTGATGTATAATGTCAGAAATGTTTAGGGTGAAAAATGGTCAAAAATTGTTTTAACAAAATGAACTGTATACGTTCAGCAGTTAGGAAAACAAAAATAAACCACATTTTTTATAATTTTGATGTGATGATATGTGATGGAAACAAAGATTTTAATGGGCTCAAAACATCTCAAGACACTTTAGTCAGTGATGCACAAATAATAAATATTCACCGAAACCCGATTTCCACACATTATCGTTTTATCAGTAAAACTGTATGCAAAATTTAATGGCCATTTCGTTGGAAAATGTGCTGTCTGTAAATAACAATGTGCAAACACAATATGCTTTAGTTACATTAAAAAATCGCCTACCCTGTCCCCAATAAAGCTAGATGGGTCACAAAAGTTTATCATTCTAGAAGATGTTTCCAAAAAGTTTGGGAAGCACAGCTTTAGGGAGTTTACGTGTTCCAGTTGAGCAAGTCGCAACTTTTACGTAAAGTATCCGAGGTGTCCTGCTTTGGGTTATAATATTCTCAGAGACAACCTGAAAAATGAATGTATTATTTTTTGATGATTCTGTAACCAGGTTTATGAAATTTGCAGTAAAGAAAACAAGTGTTTGTAAAAGTGGAATTAGATTAATTTATTGCATGTTCTCAAACTTTGTGATTTCACTCTACATTTTATCATGTTTTCTGTTTTCCTTTTAGACTGTCTGTTATTTTAGTTTTTTTCCTTGCTCTTATCATCACGCTTACCCTGGTATTTTTCCCTCGAGCCACTCAAACTCCAGATCCAGTAAAGGAGACTCAGGTAACAAGATGCATTTTTATAGTCTTTCATAAGCATTATGTGCAGATGCACATACACCAGTGTTTAGATGAATTCACATATTTCATTTTTCTTTTTTACCACCCAATACAAGAAGATATTCTTACTTTTAAGACCCTAATCCTGAGAAGTTTTTTTGCTCTCTTTAGTGCATTATTACCTGTGGCTGTCACTGAGCGCAACTATCATAAATACCCAATTTTAAATCTGGTTATTCACTGCTATGACGTAGCAACAGTGGGTACCAAATTGTTTCTCACTGTTGCTATGTTGTAGAGGAATTTCTGACAGCTCTAACATGTCTCCCTGAGAGCCCGTCAGTACAGCTCTAAAGAGCACAGATGTGGTGGGGATGGGTGACAGGCCAGTTGTGCTTTTCTTTTTTTTTTTGGATAGAAATTCAACCTTTAGTAGAAATATATAGAGTACACAGCCTACCTTCCAATCTTTAATATCTGAAGAAAAGTTCACAGTGTTTAGTGCATCTCTGTAGCCTTATAGCCCGCTGCCGAGTTTTTTGCTGGTTGGTAAAAGCCCTCAGCCGAAGTTACAGAACCGAGCCACAGACGAGGGCCTATAACGAGGGTGAGGGCCTTTAACAACAGGTATAGCCTGAGACGTAATGGCTAAAAGGTTACTAGAACGTTCCACCCACTAAGGGTAGAATGTTCTAAATTAGAAATGGAAAAATATGAAGACAAACATTGGAATATTGGAGCTCCGGGCTTATCAAGCCATTATAATCCCAGAGCTACTCCATTGTCTTCAGTGGATCTCTCAAAATTCCAACGTTCTAGTACAAGGTTACATAACTAATCATAATCCTCAGTCAGAAACCGACTAATAGATATGTATGAGGGCCTAATACAACAGTTTGTAGGATAAGCTACAAGAGAAAAGAAAGTAAAACATTTTTTTTTCAAAGGAGCAATACCAAGTGAATATGTCCATCATACAATCCAACCACCTGTTTTTGTCAACATGGGCTTTTATAAGAAGTCAAATAAAGGAAGGAGTGAGAAAATCACACCGTCCTATCTAGCCGGAGTTTTGCTATTCTTGCTCCAAGCGCTACTTCCTGGCACTGTCTCTGCCTAACCAGTGGTGATTTGTGTTGCCACGAAGTTCCCTAATTACATTCTCCTCACAAGGAGGCAGTCCTATCCCTTTAATTAGTGAGATGCACACTGGATCCCACTGCCCTGCAGAAACATCCAATTGGTACTATTAAAAAATCCTGAGGTTTCCCAATTGAAACGTTTTCTACAATGGTAGTTAAGTTTACTTCATTTACTCTTTGGTGCCATGACCATCTACTCCTTTCTTTTTGTGTTGTGTTTTTGCCCTGAATAGATTGTGATCCCGTTCATTGAATTTCTTAACGGCAATTGTCAAGGCCAAATTATTACCTAGATATGTAATGTTCTTAGTTAGCCTTTGACGCTTTTCAACATGATTTTCATCTTGTGACAACATTCTTTTTTTAAATGGCAACACAGTGCCACATTTTATGTCTCCTTCTGTTAACAGCAGACTTAAAGGTTTCCAGTCCCCCTCCTAATTACTTCTTTGGTGGTGTTCCTGAACACCAAATGCCAGAGAAACAGTTCCTTGAAATTACTGCACCTGCCCTCCCTCTCTGAGCAGGAAGGTATCCTTATGTGAATGTGGCAGGTACCATTAAGCTAATCAGACTTCTCAGTTGTCCGGCTTTGGTCCGGTGTGGTACTCGCAGTAGCCAATATTTAAACAATTTATGTTTATGCTTACTACAGTCAACAAAATGTGAACGCTGGTGGCCAATATTGGTAAGTTTTCAAGTATTCTTCAGCATATCCCCTAAACAAAGATTTCCATGAGAGGCATGTAGTTTTGTCATTACCCCGTGACAAAACTACACTACACTACACAGTAGACTGGCCCGTCTACTTCAATTAGCATTTCAGATCTATACTTTACAACATCAGCAGGTCATGTCAACAGGTTATGTTAAGGCTACTTTGCCTTAATATGGTCTTCATCCAAGCCTGGTGGTTCTGGAAGGGTTGTTGAAGAATTCAGGAGAACCTGGGTCACTCAACAAACTCGCTTAGCAGTGAACTCACCGTCTATAAATCATTTGACCTTTTGACATTCCATTGTGCTAGTTTATGGGTGTAGCAGGGTGAGTGACTTTGTGAGGATTTAAAAAAAAAAATACTTTTAGGCTTGGAAGGAGAGTGAAACTGGGAATCCTAACATGGCTCCCTAACCCTCTAAATTCTGCCAGCCTTTGCCTTCCCCTCTATAGACACCTTAACCAATGTAATCCGGATTCTGGAGGATCTGTCCAGCGTTTTGATAGTCCATAGTTGCTCAGTTTAAGCATTTGGCCTATTTGAAGGGCCATTGGGTTTCACTCCACAGCAGCAATCCTGAAATCATAACTATTTCACGGTATGACAACCTGTGAGCATTGTAATCATATCTTAATGTCGCCTTTCATTTAAGTTACCTCTACATATTTTATGACATCATTAATGAGTCTTAAATCTGAGATGCGTGCTAGTGCGTGCACAATGAAAGAAAGAGTGCTGTTTTAGCATCTCCCTCAAGTGAATCGATGACCTATACCCTGCATGGACTAAACGGACCAGATCAGGATAGTTGCACACGTAGATTAAAAGAACTCTTTCTAATTAAATAATGTGGTCAGTGAGAGATGGCTATAAACAATGCTACAGACATCTTGGACTATTTGTGTTGATGTAATGGCACTACTACTTTAGCCAAACACTGGGGTATATGTAATAATCTTGTGCTTGAACATTTCAGATTCCTGGGAAATTCACCCTCCCAAAGTGCATTTGTTTAATAGTCACTAGGGCAGCAGGGACCTGGTCGGCCTGGTGCCCCATTGTAACTGTCCTGCCCCCCCAACCCTTGTGCCCTCCACGGGATGACAGCTGCAGCCAGCTAAAAACACACTGACCTCTCAGCCCAGGATCAATGCTGTTCATGCTTGCAATTTAAATCTTACTTTCCCTTGAATTCCGTGAAAGTATTTGTTATTTTTCATGATTTGTTTCTGTAGCTTTTTTTATATAATGTATCACTCATAGTGAATTCTGTGAAAAGAGCTGCCTCTATATATCTCTGTGAGTTCAGTTTGTGGGTGGGTGTTTATAACGAGTCATGATTGAGAGCTGTGGAGCTCCGGCCAAAAGCGGAGCACATTTATCACTGTACCAGTCAGTAGGTCATAAAGTGGTTCAGTATACATCCATATCCAATCCTTGGCCTCTCTGAAGAGCGCATAGAGCAATGGTCAAGTGTGCTAATTGTAAATTTGATTCTGTATGTGAGAAGGATGTTGACAACTGTTGAAATATTGCCTGACTGTAAGATAAAGAAATGTCAGTGCTTACAGGTGAATTAGTACGTTGTATGTTGGGGAGGTGAGGGAAAGGACATGCAAGTAAGTATGTTGAGGAGAAAGTGAAAAGATGGTTTGGAGGAGAAAAGAGATGAGATATGCAGATGGAAGGTTTCAAAAACATATCAGAAGAAATCTATGAATTAGCAAAAATAGTGTAATGTGAACACATTTATTTATAAGATCAACAATCAAATAGTCCATTACACTATGATTTGGGAACCCTTCCTGCAGCCTAGAGAGTGACTATCATAGATACAGTATTCCCACAGAATCAGGGGGTGGCAGTACTCCCACTATAGAGGGTTAGCAGATTCCCATAATGCATGCTATATATGTAGCAGATTCCCAGAATGCTACAACAATATATATTTGGATGGCATGCATATAACCCACAAGAGTATCCTAACGAATAAACAAGTAGAGGCACCAGAGCTTGACTGGAGCCTAGTTAAAAAGCAAGGTGTCTTGCAAAACTCAAGAGCAGACCTAGTGCTCTGATATGCAGAGGTGGCTTTTCCAAGATGTAGGAGCTAGGTATGGGAAAACTCGACTTCCAAACCTAGCTCTGCAGTTGTGGGGTATGTGAACTAGCAGGAGGCTGGCTGTGAGGAGGTTTCTGGTCAGCGTGTGGAAGCCGATGCAGTTGTATAGGTAGGTGGGAGTCATGATTGTGTAGTGCCTTGTATTTGTGAGTAGTTTGAAGACAGCACATTTGTGTAGTGGGAGCCAATGTAGATTGTTTGAGGTGGTTGGTGATGTGCGGGAAGTGAGTTTGGAGCATGAGACTGGCTGCTGTGCTTTTGATGATCTGGAGTGGTTTGGTGATGTGAGTGATAATTCCAACTTAGAAAGTGTTGCAGTAGTCCAATCTGCTGGTTACTAGAGACTGTATGCTTGTTCTCCGGTTGTCGAGAGGGAGCCCCTTGATGAATTTTAAGTTTGAGGATGCTGCAACAGGAATGACACCAATGTGTTGTAAATAGACTGTGGTAGCTGGGTAAATACAGTGCACACAAACCCAGTACCAGTAGTAAAAATAATCAGAACAGTACAATAACTTTTATTGATAGTAATAATTCATGTAGTGCAGGGTGAAGGAAAGCCACCAAATTTTATTCAGAGAGGACAAGGTTGATGCAAAGGAAGTTGATCCCCGAGCACTCCACCAAAAAAAAATAAAGTCCCAGTGTTGTGTGAAAGGTCTTCTCGTGTACTTCCTTCATAAACCACAATCATGTCCTTGATGGAAAAACTGTGCCATAAGTCAGACAACACATGTATTGTCGCTGGATAGCTATATTCAACCGACTTCCTCAGGGCTAAGGAAAGTAACAACTAGTATTCCAAATTTATAAGAATAGACTCCTCCAAATTGCCAGTGACCAAACACAAACTGTCAAAGACCGCCAACCTTACCCTCGCAACCGTCCCACGCGTCTGCAGAACTACAGCCGGCGGTAGATCATTCTCGCACCACACCGCCAAAATGTAGATCACTCTTTCCACCCCCCTGCGCCAGACCAAAGACCTCTTTACCTTCAGGGAACTTCTCAAGACCTGGCTGTTTGAGCAGTACCAGCACCCCCCCTCCCCCTCCGTGCCTTGAGACCCTCACGGGTGAGTAGTGTGCTTTACAAATTCCTGATTGATTGATTGAAAGAGAATGAGTGTATTGACAGAGTAAGTGAAAGTCCTGCATATCAGTAGTCAGTAAGTGATGAGTCCATACTTAAAATAAAAACAGAATATCAAATATTTATGGAAGATGCCACAAAATTCCCAAGTGTGTTGCAGTACAAATTATATTTCCTAATGTAACACATTAAAGAGATTTCTTAGGCATGATGGGGACTTTGTTTCTCTACTGAAATTTGATGAACCATGTTTGAGAGAAAACTGTTTTCTATCATGGTTTTCTCATAGAAGTGAGGGGAGGTTTGCTAGAAGCCAAAGTGAAAATAGATTGCCTAAACATTCAGTCAGGCTCTCTTAATCAACCAGTTGATAGTACAATCTGATGTTCTGAGTAAAACATGTACTTCCAACAGTAGCAGTAGCCTGTCAGTTGGTCCCCTCTGTGTTTCCAACTTCCTACAGTGTTCTACTGAACAACAAGATTGGTAGCATTTTGTGTTTATGACAGATGTGTGGCACACCTGAAGCCATTTTGGATTTAAAGCTGTAAAACATAAATCATTTCCTTTAGAAATGAAGAAAATGAGCAGGGAGGCGATTTGTTATAGAAATTATGGTTACTGCGCTAGAAAGCTAAAATGATGACACATTTTCTAGGAGTATCTTTTTCATCCTTTTCATTAAAACATTCTGACCTGCTGACTAAATCTAACTATCAGCAACAGAGGCAGCCTGTTACTTAGCGCTTTAGTGATCTACTGCATCTTTAGATCAGACCTCTAGTGAGCAACTACATGTAGGAAAGTACCCTCTTTCTTGGCATGGGTACTGCCTTTTTCTGCCTGATGGCAGTGTGCTCGACTGTGTTCACTGGGATCCCGCTAACCAGGACCCCAGTGATTATGCTCTCTCTCCCAAAACTCTGTATTTCACCCACAGTTGGCATACTGGTGCCCCATTATAAATCCCTAGTATATGGGACCTAGGTACCCAGGGTATTGGGGTTGCAGGGGATCCCAATGGGCTGCAGCATATATTTTGCCACCCACAGGGTTCCCATGCAAAGGCTTCTGCAGGACTGCCATTGCAGCCTGTGTGAAAAGGTGCACACACCCTTTCACTGCCATTTTTCACTACACCAGGTCAACCCTATGGCAGGCCTTCCAGCCCAGAGGACAGGATGCAAAGCACCTGTGTGTGAGGCTCATTTTCCGGGACTTTGTGAGTGTGGGGATGCCATTTTAGGTGTGTACTGGACATAGGTCACTACCTATGTCCAGGTACATAATGGTAACTCTGAACATAGGCATGTTTGGTATCAAACATGTTGGAATCATACCCCAAAGCTTTTGCAACCATTGGTTGTATGATTCCATGCACTCTAGGGGCTCCTTAGAGGACCCCCAGTATTGCCATTACAGCCTTCTGAGGGTTTCCAAGCAGCCCAAGCTTCTGCCACCTCCAAGACTGGTTTTTGCGCTCCTGTTGCTTGAGAAGCTCGAGAACAGGAAGGCAGAACAAAGGATTTCCTTTGGGAGAGGGTTGTTACACCCTCTACCTTTGGAAATAGGTGTTACAGGCTTGGGAAGGGTAGCCTCTCCAAGCCACTGGAAAAGCTTTGAAGGGCACATTTGGTGCCCTCCTTGGATAAACCAGTTTACCCCAGGCAGGGACCCCCATTCCCTGCTGTGGCACGAAACTGGACAAAGGAAATGGATGACCTCCCCTGTCATCACCACCCCAGGGGTGGTGCTCAGAGCTCCTCCAGAGGGTCCCTGGGTTTTGCCATCTTGGATTCAAGCTTAGCAGGGAACTCTAGAAGCATCTGAGTGGCCAGTGCCAGCAGGTGACGTCAGAGCCCTCCCCTGATAGGTGCTAACCTGGTTAGGTGACCAATCCCTCTTTCAGGCCTATTTAGGGTCTCTTCTTTGGGTAGTGCCTCAGAATCAGATTGCAATACTCCAGCAGGAATCCTCTGTATCCTCCACTTTGACTTCTGACCGAAGAAACTGCATCTGGACTTTTCAGGACTCTACAAGCTGCAACAAAGAACCAAGCCGCCCCCTGCAGCATTGCATCTCCTGCTTCTTCCAGCAGCTGCAACATTTCCCTGATCGTGCATCCTCTGAGGACAGCCCGTCTGCAGTCTGGATCAGAAGGAAGAAGGAATCTCCCTGGGTTGAAGGAGTCTCTCCCCTGCTTCTGCAGGCACCAATTGCAATGACAACTGGCTGCATGGATCCCCTCTCCTGCAGAGCTGTGTGGATCCTGCATCCTGGGTGGTGGACTGAAGTGGTCCCGACGGTCCTCTCTTCCAACTGCCCAACTTGTGTGGAGGTAAGCCATTGCCTGCTCATGCAGGACAGTACCCCGTGCACCGGTCCTTGTTGGCATCCTTCCTCCAAGAACTTCGTGCATCTTGAAGCTCCAGCCCCCAGCACTCCTTCCTGCGAAGCAAAGCTCCCTGAGCGGTTCTCCAGCGGCATGGGAGCCTTTCTCGTAGTGCTGTGTAGGCCTCTTCTGTGACTCTCCTGTCCCCGTCCTGTGGGACTTCTGTGGGTGCTGCCTGGTCTTCTCTGGGCTCTCTGTGTTGCTGGGGGCCCCCTCTCACTCCTCCTCCTGGGTAGAATCTAGCTGGCCCTTCCTGGTCCCTGGCAGTGCCATTTTCCGCTACCTGCGAGCTTTGCGTGTATCAAGGCTTGTTGGTGGACTCAGACAACGCAGACCCAACTGCAATCCTACATCCAGTGTGGGGCATCACCTGCATCCTCCAGGAACCTGACTTCATCTTCTTGGGTGTAGTGCTGACTCTTCTTTTTCACCAGTGGTTCTCTGCTTGCACCTTCATCCTGGTGGGTAGGGGCTCCTGCCTTTCCTGGACTCTTCTGTGCTTCTTGGACTTGGTCCCCTTCTTCCACAGGTCTTCTAGCCCAGGAATACACTGTTGGTGTCTTGCAGTCTCTTCTGGTTTTGCATAATTCTTCTTCTTGTTTCTGTGTGTGTTCTGGGAAAGTTGCTGTTATTTACTCCTGCTTTTCTGGTTGCCTTGGTGGGCTGTGGTATTTACCTGTGGGCTTTACTAGTACTCCCAGCTCCCCTCTACACACTACACTTGCCTAGGTGGGGGACTGACTTTCGCATTCCACTTTCTTAGTATATGATTTCTAACTATTGTGATTTTCACTAATTGCACTGTTTTCTAACTGTTTTTGTGCCTATTTCTGCATACTAGAGTATATAATTTATGCATTACTTACCTCCTAATGGAGTATAGTCTCTATGGTATTTTTGGTATATGTGTCACCAAAATAAAGTACCTTTATTTTTGTAACACTGAGTGTTTTCTTTCATGTGTGTAAGTACTAAGTATGGATACAGTGGTATTGCATGAGCTTTGAATGTCTCTTAGAAAAGCCTTGGCTGCTCATCCACAGCTACCTCTAGAGAGCCTGGCTTCTAGACACTGACTACACTACACTACACTAATAAGGGTTACCTGGAATAAGGTGTAAGTACCATAGGTACCCACCACACACCAGACCAACCTCCTACACTACAGTGCTAACGTTTTTTTATTTAAAGCAAAATATATGCACTCCTAAACACCATTTTATTGGAATAGGAGCAGTTTAATTAAAAAACAATTCCCGAAGACCAGGCTGAAGTAAATGAGCATTGAGTTGTTAAAGCAGGCAAGGAGTAGCTTTAGGTTCCACTGGTTCGTGTGGGTCATCGACTGGAGGTACACTGTTGTTTGCCCTCGACGCTATTCAACCCCTTACGATTTGTTAGTGGATCTGGATTGATCATGGCTGTGACTTTATGACCTCCTCCAGGGACTGGTCCAGTGGCACCATTCCCGCTGCTTCTGCAGTTCCTAACGCATCTTGATTCCCGATCTAGATGTGGAGCCATACCGGTGTTGCCCAACCCCGTTTTTGCCGCCGACCAGACCCATACTGGCTGAATTAGAGACACATACCTGTTTCCCTGCAGGGCTCACTGAGAAACATGAAAGGAGGGGAACCGAGGATCCCTATTCCTATACAGACCCCCTAGCAGATTCCATAACCGATGACAACTGGTATGAGGACCTGGCTGATGCCAATGGTCTGGATACCTCACCAGACACTGGCCTCCTCTCTCCTTCCACAGTGGCTACAGATGGAAGGTCTTGTTTTGCAATGGTGGTCAGGAGGGCAGCTGAGGTCATGGACCTACAGCTGCCCATGGTTCAAGTCAAAACAAATGTTTTGCCGGAGGTGCTTCAACCAGGGGTATCTCCATCAGAATCATTACTACCCTTCAGCGAAGCCCTCACTGATGTCCTGCGTGGGGCATGGGCCAAGCCCTGCATAGGCACTCCAGTGTACAGGACCATCTCCCACCACCCTGCGCCCATGGACCTGCCTTCCGTGGCTATGGTAGGGACTATGAGTCCTGTCCATTTCCCTCCTAGCCACCACAGCTAGCAGGCTTAGTCTTTTCTGTTTGTGGCAACTGCTCTCAGAAACCTTGTTGGGCCCAAAGCCAGAGGTCAACCAGATCTGCCCCCCTCCCCCCCCCCCCCACTGTAACGCCCCTTCCTCCCCCCAAAAAATCCCCCAGCAGCCGGAGAGTCAAAGCCTGTCCTGCTTGCCGTCATGGGCATCCATTTGGCGTAGGAATCGGATTCCATCTGCAGCAATGGAGGGAGATAACATCAGGCATAGGGGTGCTCCATATTGTCCAACAGGGGTACACCCCTGTTCCACCAAACCCCACACCCTCTGTCCCCAGATCAGCTGACAAACGACAACCTTGTGCTCCTGCAAGAGGAAGTTCTGCACCTTCTGGGTTAAGGAGCCATTGAGAGGGTGCTAGCATCAGAAGTTGGCCATGGTTGTTACTCCCACTGCTTTCTGATGCCAAAGGGAGGATGAAGGCCACTGTCCTTCCTTACATCTGCGCCATTTCAATTACTTCTTTGAAAAGGAGTAGTTCAGGTCTTCTTTGCCCTCGAACGTGGAGACTGAAGGATAGTGCTGGACTTGCAGGATGTCTGTTTCCACATTCCTGTCCTGCCTGCCCAGAGATGTTACCTGCGGTTCATGGTGAGCCAGGAGCATTATCAGTTTGCCATGCTCCCCTTTGACTTTACCAGTGCCCTTCATGTGTTCACCAAGGTGATTGTGGATGTTGCTTGCAGCACTTCTGCGGAGGTCAAGCCTGCCAGTCTTCCTGTACCTCAATGTCTGGCTGTTGAAGGTGAGCTCTCCCTAGGCAGTCGTCTCCCATTTCCAGGCTACAGCAAATCTCCTCCTCTTGCTGCGATTCACTATCAATGAGTCGCACCTGACTCCCGTTTAGACGCTCCCTTTCAATGGAGATTTTCTGGATACAGTGCAGTTTCAAACTTATCCAGAGATTACAGTGAGTCCAGGATATTTGGGCTATGATTCAGATTTGTCATCCTCTATCCTGGTATTCGGTGAGACTGGCTCATAAACTCCTGGTTCTCATATTCTCTTGCATCCTATTAGTAAACCATGACAGTTGGCCTATGCGGGCTCTGCAGACCCTGAGGGCAAAGTATCAATGGAATCTCTCTGACCTTTTCCATATTATTGGAGGGAACTCTAATAGATCTGTAGTGGCTGCCCAAGGCCCACAATTGGGTCACTGACCAACCTCTCTCTTCCCCACCCAGATCACACAGTGGTGATAGATGCATCACTTCTGGGCCACCTGAAAGAAGTGGAGATCAGAGGTCTCTGGGTCCAGCGGAGACTCCTCTCTAAATCTGCCTGCTGGAATTGAGAGTGGTCTGTCTGGAATAGAAAGCCCTTCTTCCTTCCATCAAGGAAAGGCTTGTTCAGGTGTTCACGGATAACACCACTGTTGTGTGGTATTGTAGCAAACGGTTTGGGATTAGGAGGCTCGACGTCTCTGGGCATGGCTGAAACGTCCGGTCATATTCCTGGTGGTTCAACATCTATCGGGCTCTCTGAACGCCAGAGCAGGCAAACTCAGCCATTGATGCATAGCTGATCACGAATGGCGTCTTCATCTGGAGGTGATTCAAGGCCTCTGCCAAGATTGGGAGAAGTTTGGTTAGATCTGTGACCTCCACCCAGAACGCACAATGTAAGCACTTTGAGTGGTAGCCACACGGGAGGCTCATTTTGTCTCAAGTGGAGTTCAGGACTTCTGTATACCTTTCTGCAGATACCAGTTCTGTCCACAGTTCATGAAGATCAGGAGCAACCAGGCCCAAGTCATCTTAGTTGCTCCAGACCGGGCACGGAGAGTGTGTATTCTGAACTCCAACTCCAAAGCATCTGTCCTCCATTCAGGTTGCCCCATCAGGAGTCTCTTTTGTCGCACCAACAGGGAAGGGTACTGCATCCAAATTTGTCCATTAAGCACCTTCATGCATGGAATTTGAGCAATGCCAGTTTTAGGGGAATTTGATCTCCCTCCAAAAGTATGCGATCTCGTTCCATCAGCCAGGCATTTTTCTACCAAAACCATCTACCTATTGATGGGAAAAGATTGTGTCTTGGTATACATCTAAATCAATTGATCCTCTGTCTGCACCCTTGTCTGAAGTCCATCTGTTTGTCCTTTGCCTGGCCTGGCAAGCCTTTGATTTGGGCAAAGTTAAGGGATATCTGGCTGCCATTTCTGCCTTCCTTCTGTTGCCAGACCAACCCTTCCCTGTTAAAGTCACCTGTTGTGAATAGATTCCTTGAAGGTTTGCTTGCATCATGTTTGCTCCCACACCCTTCATTATGCCTCAATGAGACTTGAATTTAGTTCTTACCTTCTTAATGCACTTAATTCTGAAAACTGTCTTTCTTGTGACTGTAACATCTGCCAGAAGGGTTAGCAAATTGCAGGTGCTTTCACGCAACTATCCCTACACTTCATTCTTCCCAGACAAACTGGTTCTTCGAACTAGAGCATTTTTTTTTGTCCAAAGGTGGTCACACTGGGCAAAACATCACCCTGCCTAATCCTCCCACCTCCTCCCCAAAATCCTTCTAAAGAAAGGGAGGGACTCTACCACCTGGATCCAAACAAAGCATTATCATTCATATTGATCGTAGCTGGGTAGACAATCAACTCTTTGTTGGATTTGTAGGGGCACAAAAAAGGAAGGCAATTCAGAAGAGAACCATCTCTCCATGGGCCATCCTGTCTATTAAGATCTACTATGCAATGTGCAAGAAACAACCTCCCAAAGGCTTATAAGCGCACTCTACCAGAGCTACAGCTGTGCATATTGCGCTAGCTAGAGGATTCCAAGTCCTGTACATCTGCCAGGCAGCTATGTGGACATTGTTGCACGTTTGCTAAACACTACTGCCTCAACAGTCAGATCTGATAAGATGGGCAACAGTCCACAGACCCACCCCCTGGAAGTTAATCCTTTAGGATCCATTCTAAGGTAAGGAATCTGTAGCTAGAAAGCTCTATGAAATGAACAAGTTAATTACCTTCTGTAACTCTTTCTCTGTTAGAGACACTTATCTAGCTGTAGATTTCCTTCTGACCCTTCCATCCTCTACATTTTGCAAACTGTCTTCTGACTTGCAGAGATCTTTTTGGACCTCACAGGCTCACTAGTCTTTCTTCCTCAGCTTCGTACATTTCTTCTGTTGTGGAAAACAAATAGTCAATAACTGAGGTCAGCATGCTGGGGTGGCACCTATATATGCACTGTGTTCTTCACTTCCATCGTGAATAAAGCCACACGGAGACGAACGACGCCACCTATCACTGTGGAAGGAGAATTGCTCAAAAACATCTTGATCCAGTCTGACACCTGGGAATACAAAGGTAAGGAATCAGCAGCCACCTGGAGTCTTTACCTGATAAAGCGTTATCGAAGGTAAGTAACTTGTTCTTTCATTCTACTTCCATCAAAGCCAGATTATTAGCAAAGTAATCTGCATAGATACAATAAGTCCTAAAAGTATAATGTATCCGTGAATAAAGTTGGGCTGGGTTCTGATCACTCATGACTCTTCATCCTGGATCACATCTTATTGTAGGATGGAATTTGTGGATTGCCTTTTTGAATGCTCTAATGTGAGCAGCCAGTCACTGGAGTTTGAGCTAATAGCTGCACTTTGTGCCACCTCTAAGTTAACATTATTTTTAACAATTTCAGACCTACTCATCTATTAATCTCACACCGGTCAATTCATTGAATGTATGGAGATAGGTGACAGAATCATGATCCTGTTTGTTGTTGGGTGCATTATATGTGGAACATTATATTCACAAGGATTGCTTATAGAGCTCTGGTTTGTATGTGAGCTAGTGGCCCTTCAATCCATTTGTAGAGGGTCCCGCAATTCACTTTTGACACTGGACATTAGATGAGAGGAGCCAGAAAATAATAATGTTGCATAGGTTATATAGTTGAAGTTACACATTTAATCACTATTCTGTGCATTTGCTTATAGGGCAGCTGAGCTGAGATCGTAGCTAAGGGGGGCATGATACCTCTTGTGATTCTTTTCTTTTATAAGTTAATTGTAAAGGGTATGCTCTTTCCAGGGATGCTCTTGAGCTCCCATTTTTAACAATATTACATTTTGTGCTGTATGTAAAAACATTGTTGATCTCTTGTCCATAAATGTTTGACTTTAATTTATTGGGACTTGCATGACCTCCTCATTTTCAATCACCATGCATTACTTGCCCATCGCCTAACCACCTCTCTCACTCATTGTCATGCCTCATATATAGCAGATAGCTACCTGGGCATTCTCTTAATGACAGATGCATGGCTGCCTCCCACCTCTTCCCTCCTCCTTGATGAACTCCTTCATAGCACCTGTACTGCCTCACACTAACAGAGTAGGGGGTGGCCTAGCCATCTTCTAGAAGTAAACCTTCCATTTCACTTCACTTTCTACTCCAGAAAATCCTCCTCCATATACATATTTTCCCAGCTAGTCCTCACTCTAGTTCAAGCCACCCCCTTATATGTGATCTGCTGCTTCCCATTATTCAACAAAAATATCGTCCCAGACTTGACTGAACCAAAGTCCACATCTGCCATCACAGGTGCAAATAACACCTAACTCGCTGACATTAGAGTCCGTTGAGATCTCGCTGACAGCTCACGCATAACTCCACATCATCTACTCAACCAAGCTTATATCACTTCTCCCGTCTAGGTCTTGAGATAAGTTGGACCTAGTTGAATCAGCTTTCTCTTTCTTACCTCTGTAGAATACCTTCTTGTAGTCTAGTCTGACAATTGCATTATTTTCATCTAAGCACCCAAGCGCACTTTTACAAATGGAGTTTCTGGTTGGCTAGGGCATTCATCTCAGCCAAGCATACACCGCCACTCTGGTCAGGGCGAGTAAGTTACACACTGAAGATAACCTGTGCTCACCCCCTAATAGCTTGACTCAGGGCAGTCAGGCTTATCGTCAGAGGTCACGTTTAAAGCGTTTGCGCAACATGCTCACACCAGTGACACAATAAATACACTACAAAAGAGACTCCACAGAGGTTTATATATAAAAAACATAAGGTATATTGGGCACAAATCATAGAGCAATATGCCATGACTCGGTGATTACCTTGTCACTGGGCAATTGTCCCAAACATAACCATGAGTGCAATAAGAAAATGACTTTTAGGTTGCCAAACATCATGAACGAAAAGATTCCTGCGCATCCTATGTAGTTATCATGGTAGACCTGATAACCTATTAACGTAAATATCTACATAACTTATAGCATTAGGGCATGAAATGGTGTGGTACAGCATCTAGACCACCACACATCAGCATAATTGCATGAGCGTGGTCCTTGTGCACACTACGTAGATACTGTAGAGTACTTGCTGGTCTGTGCCCTAGGAGACCAAACACGACAGTCATTAGCAATGTGAACGACGCTAAGGCAAAGCACATTAATCAGTAGAGACCCATGAATTCTTCCCATGACACCACTCTTTGGGATCCCCTCACCAGAACATCGCGGCTGGTGCACCTGCACTCTTATTATGTGTTTTGAAATATTTGTGATAACTGAACCCCTGTGAGCTGAGGACAAGCATCTCCGGTAGGCTGCCGGAAAGCTAGTGCGCCCTCTATACGAATTGTAGTAACTTCCAATGGGAGCCCAAACTCACTTTCCGAGGCCAGCAGGGGCCTCGGGTGAGGGCTTGCCTCGCGAATATGGCCGGGATCACTCCATGATCCAGGTAAGGCATCCGTCAAAGTTCCTGGCAAGCTCCAATATATCAGCCATGAGCGCGTAGCTACTGTGAATATTAGTGCCCCTCGAATAGGGGACCGCACAACACTGAAGTCTTGGTAGGGCGAGCCCTTTGGGTCCTCCTCTGGGTGCAAGGTTCCTGGATGAAAGTGGCAGCTGGCAAGCACACTCCTGGAGTAGGATAACTTGTGTCTTGACCAGAGCGTGGGTCGCCGGATACACCCCCTCTGGGCTTTGACTGTACTTGCAAGGGCAGGAGGTGGTCTCCGTAACCACTCCACTCATCTCCTCTAGTGGCTGCTGCTTTTACTCTGCACAGCTACACCCCTGCATGGTTCCTCGCTTCTCCCATCCTGGAGGGGGACCACGCCGAGGGAGTGTCAGATGATCGACTTTTGAGGTGCTAGGCAGGGAGAGGGGGCCTCTGGATGGCACCTCTCTCCAGGGTGGTGTACTTTTGACATCCCTCCCCCCCCCCCCTTGTTGAAGCCGCACCGGAGGATCTCCTGGCTCGCTTACTGTGGTGCTGCACTGATGTGCTGGAGACTGGGCGAGGCCACGAACCCAGGGCTTCCCTCGGCGCTGTCATGGCCAGTAGAGTGCAGTGCTGAATGATGCAGGGGAAGCACATGTCAGTCCTCAGCACTCACGAACGCCAAGAAACTAACAGGCAAGCACTGTTCGCGAGCTGGGCAAAAGTGTTCTCCACGTTCTAGTTTTGTAAAACATAAGGTACTCCCCACATGCTACACTTGTAGAAGTCCAAGGCCAGGAAACAGTGCTCTGACGGCACCTTTTGTTTTCCCTGAGATTCCCTAATCAACAAGTAGGGCAAATCAACAAGCCCTTTGCGTGTGCTGGGCATAGAAGGGGTAGCAGACAGGCCCGCACATGAGGGTCCCTGTAAAGAGGTGGCAGTCCTTCTCACAGCCAAACCAAGCAGGTAGTCACAATGGCAGTCCCTTCTGGCAGCACCCCAGTGCCTTCGAAGAACAAAGTCCGGGACCAGCTGACATCAGGGTATCAAGCACAAAAGCAATCTAGAAGAGTCTTTTATGCCACCCAGCAGCAGCTAGCAGGCCAACAAGGGAAGAGCAGTCTAGCACTCCTTCTGACAGAGGTTCAGTCCTAGTTCCAAAAGTGCTCTAAGAATCATGGGTCAGGACCTCCTCTACTTATACTCAAGCTTCAAGAAGGTGGGTGAAGTTTCAAGCCAGATCTGACTAGTTCCAAGAATTTCCCCTTCTCCCTTACTCTGGCTCCAGACATCAGTAAGGGGTAAATTAGCCCTTTGTGTGAGGGCAGGACATAGCCGATTCAAGTATAAAATGTAAACGACCCTCCCTCTCTCCCACCCCAGGAAGACCATCAGTATGTAGATGAATACAGCTGTAACCCTGTCATACCTAACCCTTCATGATGGATGGCTGTCTGGAGACTATGAACAAAGTGGCATTTCTAAAATAGTAATGTAAACTCTACCTACACCAGTAAGCAGGATTTCTCACTGCCATTCCAAACATACCAAACTTGCCCACGCTACTGCTCACAGATCAGAAATTACCACTTTGACATACATAACGGAATTCCCAATGCAAACCCATGTGAGGAGCAGCACTCACAGCTGTGAAAAATGAAATAGGCTGCTTGTCACTACTGGGACACGTAGCGCATAAAAATATATGTCCTAACTTTTACATACACAGCAACATAGGGCTATCTAGAGTGTACCTCAGGGGTGGCTTAGGTGTAGTAAAATGGGAGTTAAGGCTTTCGCAATTAGTTTGACTTGCAAAGTCAGTGTGGCAGTAAACTGCGCATGTAGGCCCTGCAGTGGCAGGCCTTAGACAGGTTTGAAAGGCTACTTTTGTGGGTGGCACAATCAGCACTGCATGCCCACTAGTAGTATCTAATTTACAGGCCCTGGGTATATGGTATACCACTTTACAAAGGACTTGCAGGTAAATTAAATAAGCCAAACGGGTGTAAACTAATTATACCAAGTTTTAGGGGAGAGAGCACATGCCCTTTAGCACTGATTAGCAGTGGTAAAGTGCCCAGAGTCCTAAAGCTAACAAAAAAAGCATCACAAAAATCTGAGGAGAAATGCAAAACATTTGGTGATAACCCTACAGAAAGGGCCTTGTCCAACACCCACTGACAAAGACCAGCTCAAAACAAATGAAATATTGTAATAAGCTTTCAAATGTTCCCATACCTTTTCTCCAGCTGCAACCTTTCAACTTTTACCCTCTTTATTCCTGGCAAAGATACTTCTCCAACACATATGCCTTCCATACAAACATGGCCACATTAAAACTATTCATACTGTGGTACACACAAAAACGCACCTCATACAAAAGTGAAATCCTGGAATCACTCACGTCAGCATGTATAACTGAAACATAATCAAAGCAAAATCCGACTACTGTGAGAAATCCATTACAGAGGCCACCAATGAAAATAAGTATGTTTGTTTATTGGGACAAGTGCCCATAAAACATGCAAAGGTATAATGGCAGTAAAACCATATACATCT
The DNA here is from genome assembly GCF_031143425.1 of Pleurodeles waltl. Lineage (NCBI taxonomy): Eukaryota > Metazoa > Chordata > Amphibia > Caudata > Salamandridae > Pleurodeles > Pleurodeles waltl. The sequence continues at coordinate 1,717,282,571 of NC_090440.1, forward strand.
TCACCATAAAATGCATCCAAGTTTAACATTTTTCAGGTTGATTACATTCAATATTTAACAAATATTGAAAATTGTGCGATTCCTACTGCCACATCACAAAAGTGCTTAATAGCCAAAAGTGCAGTTGCCTCAGATCTTGACCATATCGGATGTTTAAAAAAAACGTTTTAAAAAGCTTCCCATGAGCAGGTATATAAAAAAGGACAATCAATATAAAAACGAGAAATGGAGCATTTCATTCTTTTTTTAATTTTATTTTTTTAAGTACACTTGCCATTGTTGTCCTGAGTATTTGTGAGCCATTCAAATCAAGAGAACATCAGGTTATAACCAAGTCGCATTATTGAGTAATTCTATACAAAGTTTAGGATCAGTTACATTTTTCATGTAGCAAAGAAGTTCGGCATGACCTATTATGTTAAACACAATAGAGGATTTATTGGGTAGCTATTCCATATCCACCCTTTGGAAAACCTGAAGGTTGGACTCGGAGTATGTTTTTAAGGAAATGACACCCACATCCCTATAGTGTTAGGTAAATTCTGCATAGTTTTAATTTCATTAACCCTTTTGACTAGACCCGTGGCCTGTTCCCTTTCACTTATAAGGATCTCCTCCCAGCATAGTTTTAATATTTTTAATGTCTATTCACATAAGGACAGCTTATTTACAAAGTTTAATAGGTATGACCCTACCAAATAGTATCAAGTTGTAAAGTTGAGATCTCGCCGTATACTTTGAACCATAGTGTCCTTAGGCAGGCTAAAGAGACGTTTTAATACTGCACTCTCAACAGGCTTCCAAATGTCCCCAGGTTTTAAAAGCAGAGCCTATGCTCCATACAGGACCAACAGTGGGATTAACCTTCATAAGCTTTTGTAATGGGAGCTAGTGAAATACTCCCCTGAATATGTTTGAATTTCACTAGAGACTATGTTTGCAGCAAGGCTCTTGCCTTTATTATCTTCATCCAGTTTCAAGTTCTTAAGGAATGGCAATCCTAAGTATTTATAAGAATTTGCCTCTTCAGTTTCCTTTCCATCCGGTAACCATTTAAGGTCTGTTACCTTTTTCCCAAAGATCATGATCTTTGTTTTTTTTTAAATGTAGTTTCAAAAAGTTTTAATTGTAACACATTTATAATGCCTTGAGTTTTCTCTGAGGACCAGTAGCAATAACTGCATAGTCTTGAAGAGAGATTGTCTGCATAAAGAATGCGTGGAATATGTTGAAAACCCTTCTAAGGTAAAAACGACTGAGTTGTTCTTAGGGCGGCAGAAAAATCTGACACATATAGACTGAAAAGAGAGAGGTCCAATTCCACCTGTGCCCAATTTGTTATGTTCAATGACTGTACAAAGAATAAAAGATCATGGGGAATATTCCAGGCCCTCAGTTTCTCTCAGAGCCACCCTTTCCCACTGTAACAAAGACTGTGCAGAAGTCAGTTAAGCAAGAGATATCTTAAATTTTTTCTATAGGGAAACACAATGATCAATGGCGTTGTGACCCTCCTTGTTCGATGGGTGGAGACCATTTTTTGGAGACGCATTCTTGGAGGCGAGTTAGTAAAATTTTAGAAAATACTTTTTCATATACATCTAACAGGCTTATTAGTCTGTAGTTGGATGTCAAACTTCCATCACCTTTTTTCAATATCCATTTTACCACAGAGAACTTCTAGGTATCAGGGAATAACAGGTATTTGGTTATCCATTGAAACAGATGCTGAAATACTCCTGCCACCGTTCACTGTTGGGCTTCATGATACCAGGCAGGATATTTTCTGACCCTGCCTTAACTAGAAGTCTAATTTTTAGGAAAGGCTCACCCCCTCAGCGGCCACAATTAATTAATTAGCAAAACAAAAGTAGCCTTGAAGCTTGGACAGAATCTGTTTCAAAGCTGACATCCCTTCAAATAGACTTTTGCAGTATGCATCATGTCTTTAGGTAGATATTTTCTACCACTGTTTGTTCTTCAGTTTTCACTCCAAACATTTGGAAAGGTGGGGGGTGATATAGTCCCCTGCAGCTACCCTCACTACAAAGTCTGTGGGGATAAAAAAACCCCACCATCGTCCACAGTTCCTCCGCCTATGTCCAGCTGATAATTATTTTGCCATAAAGCAGAGCCATTTTCTCTGAAAGCCAGTTTTTACTTGTTAACAAGCGTCCTTTCACTGAACTAGCATCTGAGCATTCAATCCATGATAGGCTCATGCATGCACAGAGTTTTGCTTCGAATGTAACGGTGTCATCCAACAGATTGTGTTGTATGGCATGGAAAACGTCTTTAACCACACATTGTAAACAACGCAGATGTAACCATGCTTGTCTGAACAGCACATGGCTTTTTCGATCCTTAACCACGCATGGGCTAAACTACTCATATGCGTGATCAAGGTGCAGAAAAAGCCATACGTTGTTCTGGAGAGGACCCAGTGAGGTAAGTGTGTGGCTCGGGTCAGGGTGGATTACTGGATTACTATTGGAGTGGGTAGGGGGATCGGGCAGGTTATTTTTTTAAAGGGGCGGGGGTGTAGGGCTGGGGTATTTTTTTTTTCTTTTTTTAGGCTTAGTGTGCAGGGCGGATTTGTTTTTTTTATTTATTTAAGGTGGGGGGCAAGGTCATTTCTTTTTAAAGGGGTGGGGGAAAGTTTAAGGAAGGGCAGGTGGAGAGAACGGGAGGAAGGATCAGGAGATGACACGGTGAGGTAAGTGGTGTTGGGCACGGTTGGTAGGTAGTTTTTAGCGGTGGGGTGGATTTAGGGCCTAGGGTGGGTGGGGGTGTCAAGTTACTTTAGTTTTTAGGGGTGGTGGTAGTGAGGTTTAATTTTTATTTTTTTTGTATTTTATTTTTTTGTAGGGCTCATGGGAGCTGTGGGGTTCAGGGTAGTTTAGTTTTCAAGGGTGGGGGGTCAGGATAGTTTTTATTTTTTTTATTTTTTGGGCTCAGGGCGGGTAGGAGGTGTCTGGGTAGTTTAGTTTTATGGGGCAGTAGTGTGGTATTTTTTTTATTATTATTTTTTTTTTTAGGGTTTAGGTCACGTGGGGGGTCAGGGTACTTTCATTTTTTTTAGGGGCGGGCTGGGCGGTTGAGAGTTTTTTTTGTTGTTTTTTTTTTTTTTTAGGGCTCAGGGCAGGTAGGTGGATTGAGGTAGTTTAGGTATTACAGGTGGGGGTAGTTTTGAGCCTCAGGGCGGGTGGGGGAGGTTGCATTAGCTGCCATTCTTTCTCTCCAGCATCTTCTTCCAACCTCTTCTTCCAACTGCAAGTTAAACAAGCATTTGCAATGCAATGGGTCATTTGCCTGAGTTAGAGCTATTAACTTTTTAAACTCCTAATCGGACTTTTCTTGCCACACAAATGAAAAGAAAAAAAACGCAGCATGATCGCGCTATGTAAAATGCAGCGCGATCACGCTGGAATTGAAAACGGAAAAACCGAGAGCGATTGTGCTATGTAAACTCCAGCGCGATCATGCTGCGTGGAAAATAAAAAGATAAAGTAGTCCGGAAACCATGCTGAAAACATCGTGCCTCGTATGTTTTCATTAGTTTACCGGTGCTGTGTAGGTGGGCTAAACACCGGAAAAGGCATGTCGTATGCATGCCTTTCACAAATGAAAGCAAGCAGATTTTAAAAGGCAAGCCCACAAACTAATGAAAGTGACTGACATGACATGGGCATGGTTAGAAGCCCAAAGAGAGATTACAGCAGGTGACGGAGTGCTTTGCGCTTGCACCTAAAAAAAAACTTTCACTCATATCATATTTTACAGCATCACTGCTTCAGCCCCTCCAGTAACAATAATAATTCATTGGCAGTGGTTGAGAACTTGTTGAGACAAAGTTAAAATAATGTAAACCCACCTTTAATTGACAAAAAGTTATTTAAATGCTGCAAATAGTGGAATTGTATACCCAAAGAAAAGGCATTGTTTGATAATTATTAGTCTATTGCATAGCTTGCGTAATTTGTATTTTCTTCAATGCCATGTATTTGCATTAATGTTTATTTGTTAAAGTTTTTAACAGAGCCTCCTTTTTTATTCTTTCCAGATTGTGGACACTTTCTTCATAGGCCGTTATTTCCTAGTCTCAATTCTGAGTTTAATTTTCCTCGGAAGCCTCTTCTTGGTTCTTATTTACCATATACTTGAACCGATACACGCTAAACCACTCCCAATTCGCTGACAACTGATTTACTAGAGCATCGATTAGAGCAGGCTTCTAACTGGGCTTTTGAGAAAAGTGTTAGAACTACAGCATTGCTTATTGTAACTGGTTAAAAAGAAAGATGTCACTTGTTACCCATACAGTCACAAAATGGGTTTCTATCTGTACAAACTAGGTGTACTGTAGTTCAAAAGATATAATGAATTGTTCAGCCCTTCTTTGTAAAATCCCTTTGTCATTTCATGTGCACAGACAGTATTGTATGAAACAATTCTGTCTCCCATATGATCGGAGTCTAGATTTAGCAATTTTCATCTTTTTGCACTGTCAGCAAGTGCTTGTAAAGGAAAACATTTTATTGGTACCAGCGAATTATGCCATACTATACCTGTGGAAACAGCATTTCCTGGTGTGGTGTTCTTTTGGGATGTTTTGTTTAGGGTTGTTTATTTTTAGACAAATTATCTACTAAGTTTGTTGTGTGGCACAGTTAGTAGTGTTGATCACACATAGTAATAGAGGGTTGGAGGTTGTAATCCTATTTCTCCATCATTGAATCTTTCATAGATTCACATGCTTGAATCTTTCCCAGGCGTTGAAGTGGGAGTCACACAGTAACTTTACAATAGCAATGTAAGGCACTGGCTGTCTGAAGGCCATCAGAATAGTGATCTTCAGTATGAACAACATTGGGGAAAACTAGATCTCAGCCTGTGGAGTGAGATGAGGTGAAGGTGCTCTTAGCCTCCCCTTCCTAGAGACCCTCTTAGTTCAGACTTTTGCTGCATACCATATGGAGAAGGAGCCCCAGTACTTAGCTCACTCAGATGAATCCAGCTTTTTTCTTCAGAAGTGTTTTTTTTGTTTTTGAAATATTCCACTACTACCTCTGGTGTAGGGAGATGTATTGAATTTTACAATGGAAAACGTGTCTAGAAATAGCCTGTTTACGGTATGTGGCTTTTGTGGAAAAATTAGGGTATTCACTGATGACCCTCATAGGAAAAGCTTTTCTTTTGCCTTTACCCTGACCATATACCTATTACTGGAAAGTTTGCAGAATATTTTTTGCCAAATCCCTCAGTGACAGAAAAGGAAGACGTTTGAGGCAACTTCAAAAAGTATACGGAGGCTGAAAACCCATCATCGGAGAATAAATCTGATTGAAATTTTAAGTCCTCAAAGGAGAAAAAGGAACCAAAGCATCATGTGGAAACATCTAAGACTGAGACAGCATCGTCTCCAAAACTTCCTGAGGAGAAAATCCATAAAATATTTGAGAGCATCATCTCCAACCCTGACCAATGACCAAAAATACAAGGTCACCAGATATACCAATGCCTCTTCCCCTAAAAAGAAGAAATCAAAGCCTGTTACATTTTTGAGATCACCAGAAACCTCTATTGACGGTGGCTTCCGAGAGGATCATAGGGAAGACCTGCCTCAGTTGCCAAGGCGACTGCCCACTCCATCACCAGTGAGAACCTCTTCAATAATACAACCAAATGCTACTCAGTTGACAGTTTCTATTAATCCAGTCCAGTACATGAAAGGGGATAGGGTAGTATTAATTGTGAAAAATATTTAGATCTTACCATATAAATGCCCCAATCCTCACATTCCCTACACCGGTTTGAGCGAAGAACCTGTTAAATGTCTGTTGGTTGTAGTTGCTTTCCTCTATTATATGATCAACATCTGACTCAAAGAATGGCATAATTGATGAAGCTTAAAACTAAATGGAAGGCTACCTTCATATGTGGCTTCATTTTAGTAGATATACTTCAACTGACCCTGTAAAAAACTGTGCATCTGTTTCTCAAAGGAGTATATCAGCTGTAAGACTTAAGAATTTTGGAATTCCTGTTGACTCATAAATCACAAAATGGTGTGTGTACTTGAGAAAACGCTGTTAACGTTTAATTCCTGTGGATTGTCAGTGGTCCAGAAGCCTGCATGGAACCTGCAGCTGCTCTTCTAGGATGACCATTAATTGACAGGTATATCTTCTCGACAATCACATGGATACTCTTCATTCCAGGGACCGAGTATAATCAAAAACAATGATTGTGTAAAATATCAAAAGGAAATGCTTAACTTAATGTTATGGTAGGTTAAGAAAAGAGAAACATTTTACAGGTCATCAAGTAAACCAGATTATTGTCCATAAGCCTCTAAAATAGGATGCTTAGTAACTTAAAACTTGACAAGTTTTCAAAATGCTGGAAGCTGTTGCATGCTCTTCTTCAACTAACCCCTCATTGATGGTTCTGCTTTAAAGCAGGGAGCTTCAAAATGCAATAGAATTCCTGATTTATAGCTGGCATCTCAAGGCGCAATGCTATGTACTACCCGCTTCCCCATCGATGGACAGGCAGTACTTTTGTAAAGTATTCATTCCACTGCTACTGACTAACTGCCGCTCTTCTGCTTTAATTAATGGTGATTTTTCAAAACTAGAGCACATGATAATGTTGTGTTCTTCTAACAAAAACCTAATGCAAGTCAAAGTCTCCTTGTCTTGCAAAGGGGCTGCTTTTGCTACTCTCCTAGTCTAAGATAAGAGGCAGGCAGGCTTCAGAGGGTCATGATACGCTGCAATCTGACAAATGCTAAGCAGAAGCACAAAACATTTTTTTCTCTTAAAGATAATCTGATTTTGGGGTCCAATTGCTAGGCATTACTGGGTACATTTGCTACACATCAAAAAGCAGCGCTCATTTCAAAGTGAATGTCAAAAGAGGCTGCAAAATATGGTTTGCATATATTTTCAGAATCACTTAAAATTGTAAACAAAAAAAAACAATGTTGAACATTTAGGTTAACTGATAGTGAAACAGCACTCTTCATAAATTTTAAATTCCTGCCTCATGGAACTATAACAATGTCTTGCTGTAACATGAAATTTGGATTGGTGAATAGAATGCCTGTGATGATGCTAGATATGTCCCACTCCCTGGACAACTACACCAAACATTTATAATGATGTTGTATACTATCTGAGTCTGTAAAAGTTAATGATTAAGTGTCTGCCTCATGAAACTTATTCGGGATTGTACTGTGAGCAATCACCACATTCTTTTGATCTTGTTTTTGCATTCAGCATTGTGGTTTTGTCCATCAAATGTGAAATTGCTTCTCTCTTTTATTCTACATCATGGTATTGAGATATGGATCCAGTTTTGGATAGCAGAATGTCTGAGTCCTCCTAGAGCATTTTTTTTATTTTGTTTTATTATGAAGATATTCTGCCCTTTTTCCTTGTGAGTGAAGCAGAAGGTTGATCCAAGCATTCACAGGATTCAATGGAGTAACTTGAGGGCAAGAATGAGTCAGACTGAGAAGGTCTTCCTGGCCACTAGATACAGTACTTTATTATGCAACCTGTTCTCCAAAGCAGTGTTATGTGTTCTGATGTGCCAGCAATTGTAGCAGGGATTTCACCAAAATGAAAAATTAATCATGTTGATACTGTTGCTCTAGATCTATTTTGCTTCAGGGCTGCTACTGAAACTAACTTAAAAATGTCTATGTAGCTTTAATTGACCGGAAGGTAAACTAAGAGAGAAAAATGCAGGCCATACTGTAGGCGGGTATCAAAAAATGTTAAGCCCTTAAGCAAAACCTGACTAACATCAAGGCAGTCTGTTGACAAGTTCAAGTTGGCTCAGGTTCACTCAGACATCTAGGAAAGAGGAGATGGTAAGCCAGAATTTTAAAGAACTGATGATGGACAATAAATATTTGTAATTTCTGGTTGTGCTTACACTCATCAGTTCCTGTTATCGGAAATGTTGTGTCATTTGTTTCTATGGTTTTGTCTGATTTTGGAAAGCAAGTTTTTAGCCCTTGTACAGATAAATATTTATGAATTTTGCTTTGATCTTTGAAAATATAATTTTTAAAACCTATGTAAATGATCAATAACACAATCTGCAAGCTTTGTCCCACATTACTTTTAAATATGATTAAATTGTTAATGTTTAGGCTTGGGTAATATTCAGCAGTCTGAATTTCTGATGTACGGTTGTTTAGAGTCACTAGCAATATAGAGATATACGAAACAAACAGGAAAATGTATTTAAAGGAGGCACTTTATGATTACAGCTGAAAGTTGCACATCTTTTACACGTTATGTAAAACTGATTTTATATTTGTTAGCTAAATATATTTTTCTAAAGAAAAAAGTAATTTGTCTCTCTCTAAATATGTAAATGTATTCACTAAAAATAAAGTGATCTCCCAACTTTGGGCATCTGAACTGTTTCCCAGATTCTTAATTTTCAGGAACTTCAAGCTACTTACGCCCTGTCACACACCCAGTTTCTTAAATACCTCCAATTGAGGCATACAAGGAAATTGCACATTCCATTGGACACAATGCTTCCGGAATTCAGCCCCTTGGAGACTAAACCTCTGATGGGTACACTTTTGAAGGGTGGTATTTCTCTGATCTACTGCACACTGATATACAATACCACTGATACACCTGCGGGCCCACTGGGAGGAGTGGACGGGGCAATTAGGGACGAGAATTGGCAAGATGCCTTGATAGCCCCCCCATTCTATCACGATCTAAACCGAGTCTTATACAGGTATACTACTTGCACTGTGGTTATTTAGCCCCCATCCGTTTATTCAACGCGCACCTACTTCTGCCCCATCCTGATTTAGAGGCCTGCATGCTCCCTCAGATTTTTATCACATGGTTTGGAAATGTCCATTTATTACGAAATACTGGACGACTATTGTGGGAGAACTGACAGAGGTCTTAGAATAGACAGTGGAGTTATCACCGAAATCATTTCTTTTGGGCGGCTTTGAGGGAGTTGGGGCATGAGGCCTGATCAGGTGCTGTTGTGAGTTCCCACTACAGTGGTAAAAGGGACATACCCATCAAATGGAAATCCTTTCATCTGCCCTTGATGTCTCAATGGCGTAAGGGGGTAGACTGGTGTGCTCACCAGGAAACACAAGTTTACGAAGCCAGAGGCTGAACAAAAAAACATGCTAAGATCTGGAGCAAGTGGTGGAACTATTTTTGATTGGACCCGTTCTAATGTCTGTGTCACAATGATTCCTCTGCAGGGTTGTGATGGAATTGATGATAAATCTCTAATGATCTTACCTTGTTTCTTGGTGTCATCCAGTAACAGTTGGATGTGGTGGTTGTGCTGCTATGGACCATACAAATAGGTTGTTAAAAAAAAACTATAGTGAAATGCTAATTAAGGTTGAGGAGGTATAATAGGTTTCACTCCAAAATCTAAAAATATGGAAAGTTCCAAAGTTGAGGTCTTAATTGAGCTTAGCTCCCTCCCCTTCATAACCCTTTTTGGAAGTGTGAAAAGGATTGATGAACAAAGACAATAAGTATGTGTATGAATGTGTAAGAGTTTCTAAGATTATGTGACTAAATAACTGGAGTGACAGATTTGAAAAGGTGACAGCACTTTTTTAAATGTAAATGTATTTATATTTTGTGTGATGCTTCTGGGATTGAGAACATCACATGGATTGTGTTTGTTATCATGAGGTGTAATTATAGGTTTTAAAATGTTCCTTGTGTATATTGTAGAACATTTTTGTACTCGTCTCACGTCAAAGGAGCTGCCTCACCCCATACACAAAGAACTTCACAAAAGGCTTTTGTTACCACAGACATCCTGGGATGAGAGCATGTAGGAAGGACATTCCAACAACATCTGTGAGGGAAAAACTCTACAAGTTATTAACACTTCAAAGCTGGCACTGGGTATAAATATTGGCTCCTCTGGCACACTACAGTTCACTTCTGGACCCCCGGAGGACTCTCAAAGGACTGGCCTGCTGTGTCCTTCAGAGAAATGCCCTGCTTCTTGAGACCTCCTTCTCTGCTTGAACCCAGATCTACCAGAGTGACTCCAAGGGCTTGTTGGCTGGCCTCATGATGAGACTCCCAGGGATAGAAAAGAGTCCAACTGTCTTGAACCTGTCCTGGACGCCACCTGAGAGAGTCCTGACCCTTCTATTGCTGCCTCTCCAGTCCTGGACCTTTGGAGGTGGTGCTAAAGATGCCCAGATAGCCTATATCCAAAATGTGGAGCTTCCAAAATGTTTAGCCAAAAAAAGCTCTGATAACCAAGAGGAGGCAGGGGCCTGCCTGCATGCAATCCATCCAAGGTGTATCGCTTGTCGGCCTGACTTTGTAGGAGCCCCCTCTACGTTATTCACAGCAGTAGCAAATCCTGTTAGGGGCTCCTCACAGAAGACTTATCCGGTCCTGTGGAGCCCATGTCCGAATGTAGAAATCGTCACTGAACCATTGTCCAGTGACTCTGTGATACAGCGCACCCCCAATCAGGAACAGCCTTGGCTGGCTTGCCATCATCAGGCATTTTTTCCCTCTAAAATTCTTCTGAGTACAAAGGCAAGCAGAGACCCGGCTCAATCCATCTAGTGTATTGAAAGCACACTCCATCACTCTGGACCATAACTTTTTTTTGTTTTGCCCTGGTCTTGCACGAATAGATGTCCGCTGTTAGCACTTTTAGGTGCTATTTTTCACTGAGCAAAACTCATACTATTATATACATATTGACAAACTAAAGAGGGAAACCATGCATATCATTTGATTTCTTACTAATGTGTCTGAAGGCAAAA